>NW_028234423.1:31887583-31892583 GCF_977035675.1 Penaeus japonicus | reverse complement strand
TATTTTCATCTTTAGGTGTTAGCTGGTAAGCGTGTTAGTCCATTTTTCGGTTTATTATTATTATTATTATTTTCATTATTGTTTTCGTTATCAATATTGTCAGGAATATCATCATCATAATCATGTTTTTTTTATTATCATCATTATAGTTTTTATTATTGTTGTTATCAATAGTAATGATGATTATATGATTATTATCATCATTATAATGATAATCATTATTATCAAAATTATTATCAACATGTTTTGTTGTTTCTACATTTCCTTCATTCTTTTCAAGTCTCTGCAAAACACCAAATCGTCAATAAAAGAGAGAACAAAAAAAGATACAAAACGGTTACCAAAGATAATTAAGTAAATGCTATGATGATTGCAGAGTAATCAATTTATGGTAAGTACTTGTTTACATAATTTGCTTGTGTATGGGATAAAATGTTTACTTGCTACACAGGACGCGTAATAACACATGTTTTTTTGTTATTCGTCAGCCCAGGTTATAGATTTTTTTGTTTCTGTCCATTTGTGAATCATGTGAATAGCAATGCTTTCAGTATATATATGTGTGTGTGTGTGTGTGTGTGTGTGTGTGTGTGTGTGTGTGTGTGTGTGTGTGCATATACTTATATATATATATATATATATATATATATATATATATATATATATATATATATATATATATATATATATATATATATATATTATAATATATATATATATATACAGAGAGAGATAGAGAAAGAAAGAGAGAGAGAAGGAGAGAGAGAAAGAGAGAGTGAGAGAAGAAAGAAAGAGAGAGAGAGAGAGAGAGAGAGAGAGAGAGAGAGAAAGAGAGAGAGAGAGAGAGAGAGAGAGAGAGAGAGAGAGAGAGAAATGTTTACATACATGCAAAAATATGAAATAAGAATGAATAAGATTAAAGATATGATCCATGGTAGGAGATACATATGCAAATTTCATGGCAACTTTACCTACACAGAGATATACATCGTCAGTAAACCTCCTACACTCGCTTATATTCAGCGTACAAAAACATACATTCACAAACAGATGAAAAGGTACGCACAGGCAAGACAGCTTTTGAGTTGGAAGCGTAGACACACACGCACGCACACACACGCATACACACTCATTCTGTCACATTTGCACTCACACTCACATACAAACACATACACACACACACACACACACACACACACACACACACACACACACACACACACACACACACACACACACACACACACACACACGTACGCACGCACACACATACACTCATTCTCTCACATTTGCACTCACACTCACTTACTCACCCCCCCCCCCCCACACACACACACACACACACACACACACACACACACACACACACACACACACATACAGACTCACTCACTCACACTCAGGCGTTGTACACGAGCAACCGTGAATAAATGATGAATATTGAACCTTAGCATGTTAGATCCCCCTCCCTCTCCCCCTCTCCCCCCTCCCCCACTCTCAGTCACCTTCTCTCTCTCTCTCCTCTCACTCACCCGCTATCTCTCCCCCCCCCCTCTTTCTCACTCATCCTCTTTCCCTACCCCTGTCATGATAATAATGAGACCAATAACAACATTATCAGCAGCAATAACAATGATAATTATAATGATTATAATAATGATAGTAATTACTATCCTTATCATCACGATAATGATAATAATGATGAAGATAATGATGATTATTATAATGATAAGAATAATGAAAATTATAATGATAATAACAACAATAACAATAAGGATGATAATGATAACAATAATAATGATGTTGATGACAATTGTAAAATGATGATGATGATAGAAGTGTTATCCTTAATGTGTTTTTATCATCACAGTTTGTTGACTACCATACATCCCCCCCCCCCGCACTTATTAGGGGGGGGGAGTGGCATACACAATTATTCATATATTCGATTGTAATTGTCCCTTATTGTTGCTACGAACATTTTTATGTTGGTGAGAGAGAGAGAGAGAGAGAGAGAGAGAGAGAGAGAGAGAGAGAGAGAGAGAGAGAGAGAGAGAGAGAGAGAGAGAGAGAAGAGAGAGAAAGAGAGAAAGAAAGAGAGAGAGAGAGAGAGAGAGGAAGAGAGAGAGAGAGAGAGAGAGAGAGAGAGAGAGAGAGAGAGAGAGAGAGAGAGAGAGAGAGAGAGAGAGAGAGAGAGAGAGAGAAAGAGAAAGAGAGAGAGAGAGAGAGACAGACAGACAGACAGACAGACAGACAGAAAGAGAAAGGAAGAGTAAAAGAGAGACAAGGATTGAGTAAGAGAGAGGGAAAGAGTATATGTATGTGTGTAATAAATTAACTAATTTGATCCTTAATCCTCGTATCTAAAATTACTATATTTTTGTAAGTGATATATTTTTGTAAGTGATTCGGAAAATTAGACTAAAATGGAGATTCAATTCACACTCCATCGCCAAATTTTCTAGCCTTTCTTAATTATGTCTTAATAATTTTTATTAATAATTCAGATACTGTCTTTTTCTATAGATATTTATCAAAGGTTCTCCCTGCTCTGATCGTCACCATAATGAACTTTGACTTTAATGTTGACTTTATTAAATTTCACTAAATGCTGTTCACGAAAACATTAATGCCGATGAATTGATGTTTCTCATGATATAACCATTGATACTTTTTTATGACAATCATGCAAAAATAACCAGAATTTTATTATAGTCATTTTTATTATTATCATTATTGCTTACCTTTCTGTTCATATTTGTAAACATTTTTTTTTTCTTTTGTGTGAAAGTGTGAGGTCGATTGATCAGTCATGAGTTTGTCAACATATAGAAATTACAGATTATCGATTATCCATGTGAGTGTGGGTGGGGTGGGGGGGGGAGGGATGTACGTATGTATGTATGTACGTCATGGGTGAATGTATGTATCTGTAACATTCATAAATACAGGACGCAAATGATATACACACCACCCTGAAAAAAAAAAATAATAGTAATGATAATGATAATGATAATAATAATAATAATAATAATAACAATAATGATAATAATAATAATAATAATAATAATAATAATAATAATAATAATAATAATAATAATGATAATAATAGTAATATTAATAATAATAATAATATTAATAATAATAATAATAATAATAATAAAAACAATAATAATAATAATAATAATAACAATGATAATAATAACAATAATAATAATGATGATGATAATAACAATAATAATAATAATAATGATAATAATAATAATAATAATAATAATAATAATAATAATAATAATAATGCTAATAACAATAATAATAATAAAAGTAATGATATACACACCACCCTAAAAAATAAATAAATAAATAAATAAATAAATAAATAGATAAGACACAGTAGCCCAACCGCCTCTAGCCTCGCCCCTTGTACCATAGTCCCCCATAACAACCACCACCACACCACCCATGGTAGTCCGGTTGACTTCCATTAACGAGTCATCAAGAGTTGGGAATCAATAGCTGTCATCACTCCAGTCTCCTCGCACCACCATCTTTTCCTTTCCGTCAACTTGCAAATTTCAAGTCATCACTTTTTTTTTTTTTTTTTTTTTACGATGCTTTTGTTGGGTAATTCATTAATGGTTGAGGGTCATTAGGGTCATTAGGGTCATTGTTCCCTTCTTCATTCTTAATGGTGATGATCCTTAGGCTTATAGTTATCTGTCGGTCATCATCGGCTTGGGTCATCATTTGATTCATCACTTTTTTTTTAATGTTTTCGCTTAATGTGTTTGTGTATTTCATCACTCGGGAGTTAGTATATCGTCCGTCTATCATCACTTTTCATATATATTCATCAATTTTCATCACTAACATCATTCATCATCTTATGCCTCATATATCATCACTATCTCTAGTTCATCACTCATTCCCTCTCCCCGTAACTTCACTCCCTCATCACTCCCCTCGTATTCACTCCCTCCTCCCTCCTCCCCCCTCCTCCCTGACCCTATACTCCCCTCCTCTTCCCTCACCATATATACAGCTCTCTCCTGCCCCCATACCCACTCCCTCCCCTTCCCCGTGCCCCCACCCCCAACCATATTAACAAACCCCTTGCCCACCTTTCTCTCCAACCCCCTCCCTACCCTCACCATCCCCACCCCAACCCACCATCCCCATTACCTACACCCCACCCCTTACTCCCATCACCCCCAACACAATGCCTCTCCCCTTCCTCCCACCCCCCTTCCCTTCCATTCCCACCCCCCACACCTCTCCCCTTCTTCCTCCCCACTCCTTATACCTCTCCCCACCCCCCATTCCCCTTCCCTTCCCGTCCTCCACCCCCACACCCTTCCCCTTTCCCCCCACCCCTCCCCCCTCTCCCCTTCCCACCCCCCACACCTCTCCCCTTCTTCCTCCCCCCACACCTCACCCCTTCCCCCCTCTCCCCTTCCTCCCATCCACCCCTTCACCATCCCCCTCTCCCCTTCCTCCCATCCACCCCCCACACCTCCCCCCCTTACCATTCCCCCCCCCCACCCCCACCCCACCCCACCCCCCACCCCCCGCCGCCAACCAAGAGCTCCGTAGCCATTAACCGAAGGTCACCTGTGCCTTACGACGCACCCGATATGTCGATAGATGTGATACTCTTAGCTGCCTTGTGAGAATACCAGGTCACCCTACCCTCGAGGTCACACAAGGTCATGTCAGGTCGGGTTTTCTCTCTCTCATTTCTCTTTCTTTCTCTCTTTCCCTTGCTACTCTCGTTGAATAAATCGTAACCTTGTGAAGGAGAGAGAATTTTTTTTCTCTCTCTCCTCTCTTTGATGTCATGTTTATTGGTATATGTACTGTATCTTTAGTAGATACTTTATGGTTGTGGGATCTTAGTGTGTATATGTATGTGTACATGTATATATGAATATATATATATATATATATATATATATATATATATATGTATATATATATATATATATATATATATGAATATA
>NW_028234423.1:31860083-31870083 GCF_977035675.1 Penaeus japonicus | reverse complement strand
TCCTTCCCTCTCCCCCTCCCTCTCCCTCTCTCCCTCCCTCTCCCTCCTTCCCTCTTTCTCTCCCTGTCTCTCCCTCTCCTTTTGGCGTGTGAGGTTTACTCATGGGCGAGAGTGTTGCCATATGGAGAGTTTTGGTTTTGTTCTGGAGGGCGCTGCAGCTGCCGGAGACGCAGGAACATCGATCCTGTGTCCTCGCTCCGCTGTGTAACGTCTTCCTCCTTCTTCCTTCTTCTTCGTTCGCCCTTCTTCTTCTTCTTCTTCTTCTTCTTCTTCGTCCTTGACTCTTTTCTTCTTTTCTTCTTCTTCTCTTCTTCTATTTGGTCTTTTTTTTTTTTTTTTTTTTTTTTAAATCTTGCTTCTTCCCCTCTTCTACTTCTTTTATCTATTCCTCCCATTTTCTTTCTTCTGTTTCTTCTCTTTCTTTCACTTTCAAACCCTTCTTCTTTTCTTTCTCTCTTTCTTCTTCTCTTTTATCTTCCCTTCTTTCTCTTTCCTCACATTTTTTTCTTTCTCCTCCTTCGTTCTTCATTTATTCCCTTCTACTATTTTCCTTTTTTCTCCCCTTTTCTCTTTCTTCCCTTCATCTTCTTCTTCTCCCTCTCTTCCTCCTCCTTCATCCCTCCCCCTATTAACCCTCCATTCCATTCTACTTCTGTCCTTCCCCTTCTAACCCTCTCTCCCTTTTTCTTTCTTCCTTCTCTCCCTTCTTCCCTCTTCCTTTCCTTCTTCTCCGTTCGTCCTTCTTTCTATCCCTTTCCCTTTGTATCTTAATCTTTCGCCTTCTTCTTCCCTTCTTCTTCTATCCACATTTTCCACCCACTTGATCTTCCTTCCGTTCTCCTATCATCATTATCATTATTGTTATTGTTTTTATTATCATATAAATTTATCATTGTTGTTTTCTTTATTGTTTTGATTTTGTTGTTGTTATTGTTATATCATTTCTGATATTATTATTATCGTTATTATGGTTATCGTTATTACAGTTATTATCATCACTAATTATTATTATTGTTATTGTTATTATCATCATTATTATCATTATCATTATCATTATCATTATTGCTGTTGTTATCATCATAACCACCATTATTATAATCTTCTAATCCTCCTCCTGCTCCTCCTCATCTTTTTCTTCCCCCTCCTCCTTCTCCTCCTTTTCTTCCTCCTCTTCTTCCTCCTCCTCTTCTTCCTCCTCCTCCTCTTCCTCCTCTTCCTCCTCCTCATCTTCCTTCAAAAATCGCTTACTCTATTTTACAGTGTGGGTGAACACTTTACAATCCCTCTAAATCATTTAATTACTTGATATCGAAAAGTAAATTATATATCAAACATAAGTAACACTTAACAATTCAAAGTTGTTAATGTATCCTAAGCATTTCATAACGTGTGTGTATGATTGTGTATCCGTGTGTGTGTGTGTGTGTGTGTGTGTGTGTGTGTGTGTGTGTGTGTGTGTGTGTGTGTGTGTGTGTGTGTGTGTGTGTGTGTGTGTGTGTGTGTGTGTTTGTGTGTGTGTGTGTGTGTTTGATACATCCATGTGACTGTATGTTCGTGTGTGGTGTATGAGTGTAATTGTACGTGCGTGATCGGTATATTAATGCGACGATATGTGCGTGATAGGTGTGTATGTGTGATTGTATTTGCGTGCGAGATGTATTGAGTGATTGTATGTCCCTGTTTGAGAGTGATTGTATGTGCATGCGCCGGTACAACACGGAAACCATTTTGCATGTTTCTTTATATTTTCGTAATTTCCGTAATTTTCGTGAAACGAGACAATGAACCAATAATACAATCATAAGGCCTGCAACATTGCAATATATACATCATATCGTGTGAATCATACCAGATATTTCACCTATCGTAAGTACTCGTACTTCACACATATCTCATAGCATAAGTTCTATCACATTTTCAAACCCATCATAGGATCCAGATATCATAATTCCAACCATATGTGTTTCCTATCACATATTTCATAGCATAAGTCCTATCACATTTTCAATCCCGTCATAGGATCCATATATCATAATTCCAACCATGTGCTTCCTATCACATATCTCATAGCATAAGTCCTAACACATTTTCAATCCCGTCATAGGATCCATATATCATAATTCCAACCATGTGTTTCCTATCACATATTTCATAGCATAAGTCGTATCACATTTTCAAACCCATCATAGGATCCAGATATCATAATTCCAACCATATGTGTCTCCTATCACATATTTCATAGCAAAAGTCGTATCACATTTTCAATCCCGTCACATTATCCATATATCATAATTCCAACCATGTGTGTCTCCTATCACATATTTCGTAGCAAGAGATTTATCATCAACTCACTAGTGGATTTTGTATCGTGATATGGTAATAATTGAAATTATTTTGATTTTATCAAAACACTTCAAGAACATTGCTATCAGCGGATGAGTTTAATGCATGTTTGTCTTTATATATTACTAATAATCAATAGCAATTATTGATTATTACTCTTCTTTATGTTTTTTTTTCAGTAACCATTATATAGGAACATTTATCATATTTATTTCATTTACTTTGTGGAATATAGAATTAGATAATTTTATAGTGACTCTGCTTGATAATGGTAATGATAATGATAATGACAATAACAATAGTAATACTGCATTAATAATGATAATGATAATGACGATAATTATGCTATGATGATAATGATAATGATAATAATAAAGAGGATGATAATAACGATAATGATACCTAGGAATATAATAATAACAATAACAATAATGATTATAATGAATAATAGTAATAATGATAATAATAATAATAATTATTATTATTATAATGATAATGATAATAATAATAATAGCAATAATAATAATAATAATAATAATAATAATAATAATAATAATAATAATAATAATAATAATTATCATTATTATTATTATTATTATCATTATTATTATAAT
Organism: Penaeus japonicus; assembly: GCF_977035675.1. Taxonomy (NCBI): domain Eukaryota; kingdom Metazoa; phylum Arthropoda; class Malacostraca; order Decapoda; family Penaeidae; genus Penaeus; species Penaeus japonicus. Next base: position 31,867,126 of record NW_028234423.1, on the reverse strand, counting down.
TATTATTATTATTATTATAAAGATAATTGTAATAATAATGATAATAATGATGATAATAAGAGTAACAGATATAACGTTAATGGGAATGGTAATAATACTAATGATAAAGAAGATGATGATAATTATTATCATCGCCATAATTATTGTTACGATGAATGCCAACACCACTATCATTATTGTTATGAATGTTATTGTTGTTATCATTATCAGTATTATCAATAATACTATTATTGATATTACCATTATCATTATTATCATTATCAATATCCCGTCTATCACTGCTATCCGTTTTTATGTTCTTTGTTCTGTTTTCTAGCTGTTCTGTGTTTATCTATCTGGCTCTCTGTCTATCTATCAATCTGTTTTTTATTATTTTTTTTTCTATCTTGTCTTTGATGATTTGTTATCCTTTCCTCAATCTCTCTCTCTCTCTCTCTCTCTCTCTCTCTCTCTCTCTCTCTCTCTCTCTCTCTCTCTCTCTCTCTCTCTCTCTCTCTCTCTCTCTCTCTCTCTCTCTCTCTCTCTCTCTTTCTCTCTTTCTCTCTCTCTCCCACTCTCTCTCTCCCTCTCGATAGATAGATAGATAGATAGATAGATAGCTGTCTGTTCTGATGGTTTTCATCATCAACAACAGTCATCAACATCATCATCATTATCATCATCGTTGCTCTTCTTATCATCACCATCACTGTTTCCATTATCATCAGTATTATTATTGCCATCACCATCATATATTTACCGTTATTATCACTATTGCTATTATTCAACATTATCGTATTATTTAAATAATCATCATTATCCTCTTTATCATTATTAACATCCTATCATTACCATCATTTCCTCTCCTATCATACCATTCTTTCACGTCTTTGTTGCAACTCTTTCTCTCTCTCTCTCTCTCTCTCTCTCTCTCTCTCTCTCTCTCTCTCTCTCTCTCTCTCTCTCTCTCTCTCTCTCTCTCTCTCTCTCTCTCTCTCTCTCTCTCTCCTTCTCCCTTCCCTTCCCTATTGCACATCACTCTCTGCCGAAAAGCCTTCATTTTGCAACGGAAATTCAGGATTATGAAAATGGGTTATTGCCAGGAAGATTTTGCGCATGTGGGGAGGAGGGGAACACAAGTGCCGCTGTTGCAATATATTTTTTTTTTTTTTTTTTTTTTTTGAGAGTCTCGTCCTCTCTCTTTCTCTGAAATACATAGATACACACGTATAAACACAATATGTATTGTATGCGCCACATACACACACAAATATATGTACAAACATACGTACCAATACATATATATGTTTAAATGCACACATATACACCTACAAACATATATACAACACGTACACACACACACAGACAGACACATAGACAAACACATACGTACAAACACACACACACACACACACACGCATACATAACACACAAACACACGTATAAACACACACACACACGTACATAGCACACACACACGTACATAACACACACAAACACGTACATAACACACACAAACACACGTATATAACACACACACACACACACGTACACACATCCACATACACGCACACACACACACGTACACACACGAAGGAGGGCAACACCTAGAGACGAGCCACGAAAAACCACACCTTAGAGACAACGTCACAGCGGCAACATATCAACACATACTTGGCTGATCAATAGAGCCAACAGGAGGGGGGAAGGGGGGGGGGGTGTAACGGGGTTGTTCCTGGCAGGACGTGTGTGATTGGTGGGGGTTTTGGTAGGGGGTTGTAGTTGGGGTTGGTGGGGTCTTTTCCTCTTTCCCTTTTTACTTCCCTCGGTCCCTCCATCCTTCCTTCCTTTCTTCCCTCCATCCTCCCATCTCTCCTTCCTTTCTCCTTCCCTCCTTCTTTCCTTCCCCTCCTTCCATCCCACCATCCTTCCTTCCATCCCACCTTCCCTCCCTTCGCTCCCTTCCCCCACTCTTCTCCCCTCCCATCCCTCCCTCCCTTCCCTCCCTCCCTTCCCTTCCCCCATCCCTCATCCCTCCCTTCCCCCTCCCTCCCATCTCTCCCTCCCTTCCCTCCCTCCTTTCCCTCCCCTCCCTCCCCTCCCCTCCCTTCCCTCCCTTCCCTCCAGACGGTTCCCCTCGTGAGACAGTAGGGTCAAGCGACGCCTGCAATCCTAAGCAGGGTCACCTTGGCGCCAGGCTCTTGTCTGGCTAGACTGCTGAGCCAAGGGGGCGAGGGACAGGGGGGCTGGGGGGGGGGGCTAGATAGGGGGAGAGGAGAGAGGAGACCGAAAAGAAGCGATGGGGAGGGGGAGGGGGAAGGGAAGGTGGGAGGGGGAGGGGAAGGGTGAGGGGGAAACAGAGAAGGGAGAAGAGACAGAGAAGAAGCGATGGGGAGGGGGAGGGGGAAGGGAATAGGGGGAGTGGGAAGTGGGAGAGGAAAAGGGGGAAGAAAAGAGAGACTGACATGAGGCAATGGAGAAGGGAAGGGTGAGGCTAGGAGAAGGGTGGTGGGAAAGGAAGAAGGAGGAAGAAAAGGAACCGAAACGAGGTGATAGGGAGGGGGTGGGAGGAAGAAAGGTAGGGAGGAGGGGAGGCGAGAAACCAAAATAAGTGCGATAGTGAAGAGGGGGAGGGGGAGAAAGGAGAAGGAAGGTGGGAGAAAGGAGGGGGAGAAGGGAAAAAGGAGAGGGAATAGACATTGGTGAGAGAGAGAGAGAGGGGGGGGGGGGGAGAGAGAGAGACAGAGAGAGAGAGAGAAAGAGAGAGAGAGTCAGAGAGAGAGAGAGAGAGCCAGAGAGAGACAGAAAGACAGAAAGAGAGAGAAAGAGAGAGAGAGAAAAAGAGAGACAGAAAGACAGAAAGAGAGAGAAAAAAAGAGAGAGAGAAAGAGAGAGACAGAAAGACAGAAAGAGAGAGAAAGAGACAGAGAGAGAAAGACAGAGAGAGAGAGAGAGAGAGAGAGAGAGAGCCAGAGAGAGAGAGAGGGAGGGGCAGGGAGACCAACGAAATGTGGAATAAAACGATAAAAAAAGACGCCACACGCTATTAACGGTCTCTGGATTTGCGTGCGAAAGCGGTGTCTTTCGTCCTGGCGCGTCACGATACCCGCCTCCGAAGTTTTCCGACGACGACCGGAATCGCCCGATCGGTGCCGCTCTCTCTCTCTTTATCTATGTATCTGTCTATCTATCTGTCTATCTATCTATCTATCTGTCTATCTATCTATCTATCTGTCTGTCTATCTATCTATCTATCTATCTGTCTGTCTATCTAATTATCTTACATACTCCCTCTCTCTGTCTCTCTCTTTCTCTATATGTCTCTCTCTCTCTCTGTCTCTCTCTTTCTCTATATGTCTCTCTCTCTCTCTCTCTCTCTCTCTCTCTCTCTCTCTCTCTCTCTCTCTCTCTCTCTCTCTCTCTCTCTCTCTCTCTCTCTCTCTCTCTCTCTCTCTCTCTCTCTCTCTCTCTCTCTCTCTCTCTCTCCCTCTCTCCCCCTCCCCCCCCCCTCTCTCTCCCTCTCTTCCCCTCTCCCTCTCTCTCTCTCTCTCTCTCTCTCCCAATTTGTGACTGCTGTTTCGTAAAAATGTTATCGTGTTCGGCAATCCCTTTGGTATTTGATCGATGTTGCACCGATAAGAGAGAATTTTGTTTCTTTTCCTTTCATTTATGAATGGATTAGCTTCATACAAACTCTGGTATTATCTTCCTTTTTCTTTTATTCTTGTCATGTTGCAGATTATTTCATTCATTTTTCTTGTCTTCCGTTCTCTTGTCATTCGTCGCTTTTTTTCTTTTTTTTTTATTCCGTGTTTTCATTCTTTCTTCCCCTCTTCTTCCATCTCTTCGTGCTCCTCTCTTTTTCTTTCTTCTTTTCCTCCATCTTTTTTTTCTGTCTCTCTCTCGTCTCACCTACCCTTTATTTATTTCCTCCTTATCTATCTTTTTTCAATTAATGTTTTCTTTTTCTCCTTTTCGCCTTTCTTTCTCACTTCTTTTCTGTCTTTCTATCTCCTTCGTTTCTCCTTATCTCCTTTCTTCTCCTTTATATCCTCTTCTTCTTCTATTTCCACTTCTCTATGTCCTCTTCGAACATTTTATCTTCGTCTCCTCCTCTCCTTTACCTCCTCTCTCTCTCTCCTCTTTCACTTTCTCTCTCTCCTCTCTCGATTTCTCTCTTCTCTCTCTCTCTCTCTCTCTCTCTCTCGCTCTCTCTCTCTCTCTCTCTCTCTCTCTCTCTCTCTCTCTCTCTCTCTCTCTCTCTCTCTCTCTCTCTCTCTCTCTCTCTCTCTCTCTCTCTCTCTCTCTCTCTTTCTATCTATCTATCTGTCTATCTCCCCCTCTCTCTTTTTCCTTCTCTCTCTCTCTCTCTCTCTCTCTCTCTCTCTCTCTCTCTCTCTCTCTCTCTCTCTCTCTCTCTCTCTCTCTCTCTCTCTCTCTCTCTCTCTCTCTCTCTCCTCTTCCCCCTTTATCCACACCTTCTGAAATGAGTCTGCACCTGGCACTTAAGTCTTTGCCAGAGCTTAAGAGATTGAATGGGCAAACCCCCAGAGAACTGTCTTGATCTCTAGCTCTCTGATAACTGATTTCTTCATCTGAATATTTCTTCTTCCTCTTCTTCTTCTTCTTGTTCCTCTTCTTCTGTGTTCTTCTTCTGTGTTCTTCTTATTCTTGTTCATGTGGATATTTTCTTCTTCTGCTTCTTCTTCTTGTTCTTCGTCTTCCTCTTGTTTCTCTTCTTCTGTGTTCTTCTTATTCTTGTTCATGTGGATATTTTCTTCTTCTGCTTCTTCTTCTGCTTCTTCTTCTTCTTCTTCCTCTTGTTCCTCTTCTTCTGTGTTATTCTTATTCTTGTTCATGTGGATATTTCTTCTCCTGCTTCTTCTTCTTCTTCTTCTTCTTCTTCTTCTTCTGTATTCTTCTTATTCTGTTCACGTGAATATTTCTTCTTATTATTATTCTTGTTATTTTTCCTATTCTTCATCTTATTATAACTCTTTCAGTTCTCATTTCATTTCTGTTTCTTCTTCTTCAATATCATTACATTTTTTTCTTTTTCTGTTTTTTATTCTTATTCTTATTCTCATTCCCAATATATATAATTATTGCTATTAGTGCTACAGTGATAATTATTATTATTTATATCATTATTATCCTCTTTTTCTTCATTTTCTTCCTTTTCTTTCGTCTCCTCTCTTCTTCTTCTTCTTCTTCTTTTAGAGAGAAGTTGAATTTTTTTTCTTACTTTTTTTGTATGCGATATTGTTCTTGTTCTTGTTTTCTACTTCTACTATTACTACTACCATTTTTACTACAACTCCTACTACTATTACTACCACTACTACTGCCGCTGCTACTACTATTACTACTATTACTACTACTGCTACCAACGACTGTTGCTAGCCTCACTTCTATCACAATTGCAATCCTCATTCATGATTGGCAATGTTACATTTTGTTATTTTTTGGCCTATAGTAGTAAAAATATCATACTTAACATTGTTATTGGTAGTTTGCATACTTGTTATAATCGCCTTTATTTGTAATTATCATGGTTGTCCACTAAATATTACTTAACCATTATCTGCATGATTTGCGAACTTGAAGACTAAATACTTTGTTCTAACACCTCTTTGTGTGTGTGTGTGTGTGTTTGTGTGTTTCGACGTATGTGTTTGCATGTGTGTATGTGTGTGCGTGTGTTTCTGAGTTGATTATGTGTTTGTGTGTGTGTGTGTCTGACTATGTTTGTGTGTGTGTGTGTGTGTGTTTGACTATGTTTGTATGTGTGTGTGTGTTTGACTATGTTTGTGTGTGTGTGTTTCTGAATATGTGTTTACATGTGTGTGCGTGTGTGTTTGTGTTTGACTATGTTTGTGTGTGTTTGTGTGTGTTTGTGTTTGTATGTGTATGTGCGTGTATGTGCATGTGACAGCCTTCATTACACACACACGTACACATTAGACTGCCATAGTATAAGACGTACGCGTGTCTACAAGAGCAGTGGTGTGCGCATTGCAGCGACCTAATCGATCTGCCGAGAAATTCACATCAGGTCCGGGGTGGCTATGACGTCACTGTGTCAGCTGCAGACTCGGCCCTCCTTGAACGCAATGGACCTTTGTTCCTTCAGGAGTTGGGTGTGTGTGTGGGGGGGGAGGGGGAGGAGGGGGGAATTCGTTTCCCCCTCCTACTTCTTCCCCCCACTCCCCCTCACCCTTCACCTCACCTCTAACCAACCCCCCACCTGCATGTCTTAACTGGTACTACCTTTCTGTTTATTCTCCCTGTCTCTCCTTTCTCCCTCTCTTTCTCTCTCTCATTTTCTCCTTTCTGTCTTCTCCCTTTCCTTCTCCCTCACTCTCCCCCCATCTTTGTCTCCCTCTCTCTCCCACCCTTGTCTTCCATAACCCCTTCTTTTCTCCCTCACTTCTCCCCCCTCTTCCTTCTACCCAATTCTCCTTACAACCTCTTCCCCTTCCTACCCTTATACCCCCTACCCTTCCTCCCCCCCTACCCTTATACCCTCTTCCTCCCCCCACTACCCTTCCCTTCTCCCTACCCCCTCATATCCCCCCTTTCTCCTCCCTCCTTGCTCCCTACCCCCTATCATTCTCTCCCTCCCCCACTCCCTCCCTCACCCTCACACCCCCTTCCTCACTCTCACACCCCCTCCCTCCCCCTTTCCCCCTCCAATCTAACACAAATAAATGTTTAATTATTAAAGCTGAGAGCAGAGGCGTGGTGACTTCATTCGGGTGTGGACAAGCGCAGTCTTTTCAGACGTCCAGGGCACACTTACTTGAAAGTTTCATGGGGAACTGAAATAGATAGATAGATAGATAGGTAGGTAGGTAGGTTGGTAGGTAAATATGAATACATACGTACACACACACACATACATACATACACACACATACAAACACACGTCTACACACACACGTCTACTAACACACACATACATACAAACACACACATACACACACACACGCATACAGACACACACACACACATACACGCACATAAACATACACATATATATATATATACACTCATGTACACAC
>NW_028234423.1:31840083-31850083 GCF_977035675.1 Penaeus japonicus | reverse complement strand
AGAAATATTCGGAAGTTGTATATTATCAATAATGATGTTAATAATGACGAATATAATGATGATAATAATAATTATAATAATAATGATGATAATATCAATGATACTGATAATGGGGATAATAATGATGACGCTAATAATGACAGTAATAATACTGATAATAGTAAAAGTAATCACATTAATAATGATGATAATGATAATAGTAATAATGATGATGAAATTAATAATGATGATAATAATAGATATAATCATGATGATAATTATAATTATAATAATGATGATAATAATAATCATGATAATGATAATGGTAATAATACTGACAATGATTATAACAATAACAAAAACAATCATGATAATATTAATGATGATAATAATGATAACCATAACAGTAACAATGGAGGAAGGGGATGTGACGATAACCCAAGTTTAACAGTTATTCAAGAGGTGGGCGTGGCGACCTACTGACGGTTGCCATGACGTCAGAATTCTTTATTTCCTGTTGTTGTTTTTCTCTCGCGTTGTCCGAATGCGTGAAATGGACTCAAGGGTAATACTTTAATCACGTGTTCGCGAAACCATACGAAAGATCAGTCAACAATAGAAGAAACTTGAAAATATGTTTACGTTCGAATGTCCAGCAACCGTTATTTTCACCGGTTCGAATTTGAAGCGTTAACGACAATCCCAACGACCGAACGTTCAACCATCGTTATTCTCACCGGATAAAGACGTAAACACTAAAGATAATCCCAACATTCGAACATTTAACGAACCACCGTTATATTTTCACCGACGCTAGAATCAACAGTTACAGCAAACACGAACGCTAACCACCAGTTATTTTCACCGGATCGAAACGCAATCAATTTCGGCCAACGCCAACGCCGTCCGCGCTTACGCAAGGATACCGACGAAGAGGGGACGAAGAGAAAGATGATAGATGGAAGGGGGAAGGCCGAAGAGGGAGGGAGGGAGGGAAGGCGAAGAAATGTATCATTATTGATTACAAGAAGGCGAAGCATTCGGGGTTTGGCGGGAATAATTCATAATCCATTTCTAGGATACGGATCTTGAGCCTACCTTATCTCCGTGTCGAATATTCGTGTGAGTGGGAGAGAGAGGGAGGGAGGGAGGATGAGAGAGGGAGGGAGGGAGGATGAGAGAGAGAGAGAGAGAGAGAGAGAGAGAGAGAGAGAGAGAGAGAGAGAGAGAGAGAGGGAGAGAGAGAGAGAGGGGGAGAGAGAGAGAGGGGGGGGAGGGAGGATGAGAGAGAGAGAGGATGAGAGAGAAAGAGAGAGAGAGAGAAAGAGAGAGAAAGAGAGAAAGAGAGAGGGAGGGAGAGAGAGAGATAGAGAGAGAGAGAGAGGATGAGAGAGAAAGAGAAAGAGAGAGAGGGAGGGAGAGAGAAAGAGAGAGAGAGAGAGGGAGGGAGAGAGAGAGAGAGAGAGAGAGAGAGAGAGAGAGAGAGGGAGAGAGAGAGAGGGAGAGAGAGAGAGAGAGAGAGAGAGAGAGAGAGAGAGAGAGAGAGAGAGAGAGAATGAGAAAGAAAGAAACAGAAAGAGAGATAGGAGAAAGAGAGAGAGAGAGAGAGAGAGAGAATGAGAAAGAAAGAAAGAAACAGAAAGAGAGATAGGAGAAAGAGAGGGAGGAAGAGGAAGATAGAGACAGAAAGAAAGAGAGTTTGATTGAGAGAAAAATAAAACAGAAAAAAGGAGAGGGGAGTAGAAGACCCCCAGAAACCGAAAGAGAGAGAAAAAGAGCGAAAACAAGAAAGAGAGAAAGAAAGAGAGAAAGAGAGAAGAAAAAAAAATCAGGAGAAAAAGGGAAAGCGAAGTTGTATTATGAGTCACCAGAGCGAGAAATCTGGGAATGGACCTTTTTTCCACATTTCAGAGCAGGTCAGAAAGGTCGAGTATTGGAGGGAAGAAGGAAGGAAGGAGGACCGCGAGAAACGAGGATTGCCGTTCCCAGAAATTCCTCAGAAAGATTGGAAGGCCGTCTATGGAGTTTCTGGTGTTCGGGTCCTCTCTCTCTGCTCTCTCTTTCTCTCTCTTTCTCTCTTTCTTTTTTTTCTCGGTATTTTTGTTTTTTATTTCTATCTTCTATAATTATTTCTTTCGGTCTTATATATTCTCTATATATCTATTCTCTATATTATATCTCTCTCTCTTCTCATTATCTCTCTCTATTATCTCTCTCTCTCTCTATCTATATCTATATATATTATATATAATATATATATATATATATATATATATATATATATATATATATATATATATATATATATATATATATTATTTATATATATATATCGCATCACTCGCTTGCTCTCTCTCTCTCCGCTTTCTCTCTCTCTCTCTCTCTCTCTCTCTCTCTCTCTCTCTCTCTCTCTCTCTCTCTCTCTCTCTCTCTCTCTCTCTCTCTCTCTCTCTCTCTCTCTCTCTCCTCTATCTCTCTCTCTCTCCTTCACATTCTATCTATCTATCTCTTTCTCTTTCAATGTGTGTGTGTGTGTGTTCGGAGCGTCCGAGGCCACAGCCGACGTGATCACTAGTCCTTCGAAGACATGGGGTTTCGACGAATAAGAATGAAAGACTAAAACGATATTCTTAGGTGTGGCAATCAGGCCTTCTTAGTCCTGAATGACAGAGGAGAGAGCTCAGTGAAAGAAGAAAAAAAAAGAAACAGTAGACTAAAAAAAAAGACAAAAAAACGGTGGTCTTGCAAGAAGGAGAGATAGAAAAAGAAGGTTTGTGCTTTGAAGATCATTGTGTTCTTGTTGATATTTTCTCCCTTAAGAAATGGAACTATTTGTAAGGCGTGATTTAGAGAAACCTTAAAGAGTAAATAAGGATTAGATCGCGATGCGGAGAGATTAGAAACTAAAGAGAGATAGAGAAAAAAACAAGCCTCAGAAAAGTAGACCAAACTCGCTGTCAAACTCGACCTCATTCCTTATACTCGCGTCATAATAAAACCAATACATTCATTTCCTCACGTAGAATCCACTTAGCCAAAGCCTCCCAAAAGCCTGCACGAGAAAGGACGGAAAGCCTCAGCATAAATAAAACTCACAGAGGCAACGATTAAGGTTTACAGGCTGGCAGAAGCTTGTTGAAGGTCGGAGAGGCAGGCAGACGGGCTCAAGCGTCGCTGCGGCGGAGAGAATCAATAGAGAGACGTATGACAGTCAACGGGAACAGGACAGTCTGCTCGTTTCTTGCCTACATTCTGACTGACTCTCCTTGCTAGTGGGAAGGAGCTAGTGGGAGGGGGGGGAGGGGAGGGAGGGAGGGAGGTGTGTAGGACGGTGGGGGAGTGTTTAGTGGGAAAGGATTGTAGTGGAGGGACGGTAAGGAAGGTTGTAGGTGAGGCAAAAGGAAGGGAGGAGGAGAGAGAGAGAGAGAGAGAGACTGAGAAGAGATGGCTTGGATTGTATGAAAAGTGGATGATGTAAGTCACATAGGCCTATAAAGAAATCGATGCACGCGTCATTTCCGACCTTATGTAGAAGCCGGTGCTGTCATGCGCGCCGGCTACCGGGAGAGGGGCCGGGGGAGGAGGAGGAGGAGCAGGGAGTAAACTCTACGGTGCGGGGCCGCCACATTTCGATATCCCTTGGCAAGTCCGATATGCATTTAAATCTCCTTCCTCAGATCACAACTACCATAATGAATATATATATATATATATATATATATATATATATATATATATATATATATATATATATATATATATATATATAAATGCCGAATAAAACACAGAAGTTAAGATGGCTAGGGAAATGCCACGTAAAACAACGACGTAAAATTAGACCTAAAAGAGGATAGCAAACGGCATTCGTCGTCTAAATGGAGAAGAGCTACGTACATGATCCCTGTCCTCGTTGGAGCCCAGAGCCGCAGTGGCGATTATGATTAGTATTGACAAAACTGCGTTAATGTCATCCTAGCTATTGACACGCATCCGGTTGGGAGGCCACCACCCCCACCCCCACCCCCACCCCCACCCCCACCCCCACTCCCACCTAATACCCGCGGTCCCGTTAGGATACCCCCTTCCCCTCCCCCATCCCCCACCACACACACACGTTACTCCGCCGGTTTCATTGTCTCCTTGGATGGTCCTTCATATCCTTCGTTGCGGGAACTTGTTTTTTTTCCGACGCGAGTATCCTTCGTCTTGTCGATAGGTCAAATCAGGTCAAGTGTTTATTCCCGGGTTATGTAGGATTGCGTAGGACCCGGTCAGGTCAGTCTAGGTCGGGGGGAAAACGCCTCTCAGGTTATGTAGGATTTGTAGGATTGCGGTAAGATTCGCCCAGGCACATCCTCTCCTTCTGACGAGGATGTCCCCGCCCGGTTGAAATCCTACCTATTTCGACTGGTTGTATTGCCACCGAACTCCGGCAATCCTCGCTCGCTTACGGGAACCAGTTGACGGATCCATCCCTCTTGAATTGCCATATCGTGCGGCAACCGTCCCTCTCCCCTCTCCCCTCTCCCCTCTCCCCTCTTCCCTCTTCCCTCTTCCCTCTTCCCTCTCCCCTCTCTCCTCTCTTCCCTCTTTCCTCTCTCCTCTCTCCTCTCTCTTCTCTCCTCTCTCCTCTCTTCCCTCTTCCCTCTTCCCTCTTCCCTCTTCCCTCTTCCCTCTTCCCTCTTCCCTCTTCCCTCTTCCCTCTTCCCTCTTCCCTCTTCCCTCTTCCCTCTTCCCTCTTCCCTCTTCCCTCTTCCCTCTTCCCTCTTCCCTCTTCCCTCTTCCCTCTTCCCTCTTCCCTCTTCTTCCATCTTCCCTCTTCCCTCTTCCCTCTTCCCTCTTCCCTCTTCCCTCTTCCTTCATCATCTTCCCTCTTCCCTCTCCCTCTTCCCTCTTCCCTCTTCCCTCTTCCCTCTTCCCTCTTCCCTCTCCCTCTTCCCTCTTCCCTCTTCCCTCTTCCCTCTTCCCTCTCTTCCCTCTCCCCTCTTCCCTTCCCCCTTTCCCCTTCCTCCCCTCTCCTCTCCCTCTTCCCTCTCTCCTCTCTCCCCTCTTCCCTCTCCCCTCTCCCCTTTCCCCTCCCCCCTCTCCCATCTCCCCTCTCCCCTCTCCCCTTTCCCTCTCTTTGCCTCCCATACCAGTGAATCCGGCAGAGCGAGGAGGAAGGATGGGGGGGGATAGTGGTGGGGAGGGGTGAGAGAGAGGATAGAAGGAGGGGGGAAGGGCGAGAGAGAGGATGGAAGGAGGGGGGGAGGGTATTAGGACCCTACCAATCCTTTCTGAGGATGACCGAGAGAGAAACGACAAAAGCCAGCCGACCACACCACGAGGGCGTGTTACAAAACATCAATAGTGAGATAACACTCGATATGTTTCAAGGACTCGAGGAACAACTCGAACCGAGCCATCGCCACTTGAAGAGAGAGAGAGAGAGAGAGAGAGAGAGAGAGAGAGAGAGAGAGAGAGAGAGAGAGAGAGAGAGAGAGAGAGAGAGAGAGAGAGAGAGAGAGAGAGAGAGAGAGAGAGAGAGAGAGAGAGAGAGAGAGGAAGAGAGAGAGAGGAGAGAGAGAGAGAGAGAGAGAGAGAGAGAGAGAGAGAGAGAGAGAGAGAGAGAGAGAGAGAGAGAGAGAGAGAGAGAGAGAGAGAGAGAGAGAGAGAGAGAGATCAGATCTCGAGCTCAGATCTCCTTTATCTCCACCGTCCTGTTGCTCAAGTGTTAGCCAAGAATTCGAGGACGAGGGTGGGGTAATTTCAGTGATTTTTTTTTTTCGTTTTTCGTTCGCTCAAGCTTACGCCTTTCCATATCTCAAGATGGCTAGGGAAATGCCACGTAAAACATCGACGTAAAATTAGACCTAAAAGAGGATTGTAAACGGCATTCGTCGTCTAAATGGAGGAGAGCTACGTACATGTGTCATTTTTTAAAAGTTAGTTATCTATCTAAACGTTTTATTGCCATACGACCTACATGAATTAATCTATTGGCAGAAGATTTATAATTCACTCATTTGATAACGTAAGGATTGCATATATTAATTCGAAACAAAGACAGGGACAGATAACACTACCAAAGACCTTGTAATGATAGTTATTTCACATCAATAAGGGAAAAGAAAATCGTGATAATACTATACATCATTAGCAGGGATGTAAATACTGTCATTCGAATTGTAAAGATTATAATGCTGATAATGATAATCAACACCATAATAAAAATAGTGATTATAACTATGATAATGTTGAAGATAATAATGATGATGAGGATAATAGTGATAATGATAATAATCATAACAGCAATAATCATCAAAATAACAATAATAAGTATAATAATAATAATAGTAATACAAATAATAGCAATAATAATAGTGACAATATAATCACAATATTTGGATTTTAATAACGATGATTAAACAAATATAATATGTGATAATAAGTATGAATGCTAATAATAAAACATTTAAATAATGATAATCTTTCATAAAAATAAGTAGATGATAAATACACACGGTTGTACAGACCCACAAACCAAGGCACAAATAAATGATAAATATGAAAATACGGTGAGTTTGTGGGAGCACACATAAGCATGAGAATAAAAGTATGAAAATATAAAAAAAAAAGAAAATTATTTTGCACAAAATGTACACAGACTAACCTTCTTTCCTGTCGTCCATGTGACTGGAGGGAAGAGAGAGTGGGGGGGAGGGGAGGAGGTGGGGGTTAATGAGGTTAGTCTGTGCTCTGGACGGGATAGGAATCATTTTTATACTTTTTTTGATATAGTGTGATGTTAATCTGACGATAATCATTTTGCCATGATGTTTTTGTTTTTTTTCTATTTTCTCTTTCTTTTTTTTTACGATTGAGGTTTAGTCACAAATTTCCCGATGGCGTTTTTTAGATTCCTATCCCGACCATTCACAACCACGCTGCGAGTCCTACCATAGTTCAGCATGTGTTCACCTCCACTACCTTTCTGGCGGAGGCTCTGCGTGAGTCGTCCTCTCAGGGCCCTCTGCGGACATCGCCGAGTAATCCCAAGCATCACCTGCCTTGCTTATGAGGCATTTCTGGCATTCGAGGCATTGACGTGACGCCGGGGGATGGGGTTTGGCGTGCGACGTGCGTGTGACGAGACGGTGACGTGTCGACGTGGTGACGTGGCGACGCGACGTGATTATCTGCCACGTTGCTGAGTGTCCGTGTCCGTCCGTCCGTCCGTCCGTCCGTCCGTCGCATGTGTCTGCATCCTCGGTCGCATTGCCTGAATTTCTCGGCAGGAGCGGTCATGCTTGGGATTGACGGATGCGTAGAGTTCCTGTGACTCGATGACAGACGGGAGTCGAGGCCCTCCATCACCCCGGACCATTTTGCGTGTACAAACACTAGGACTTTTTTTGGTCTGGACGCCTGTCACGCCATGCTAGTAGGACCCCGTCTAGACGCCCCGTCGCGAGGGGTCTAGCGGTCCACCGTGCCTTGGTAGGACTTGGTCTCTTGAGAGTCACTGTTTGCTACCCTTTCTTTATGTCATGGCCTTTTTAGAGAGTCTGTTTTCTCCTTCATAAGAACGTGTCAAGGTGAACTACCCAACGAAAGGGGGAGTTCCGCTGGACACGCGACATCCTGGGCGATTTTTGTTCCTTGGGAGGGGGGCCGGTAAGTCTTCCCCGCTTTGGCCTCCGCGTCCCCCTACGGGTGCAGGCTGTGGTAGTGTGTAGAGATATGTGGTGATCCCAGTCAATACCACATGACGGACCTCTGCGATTGTTGTCCGACGGAAGGCGAAGGAGGGAGGAGACAGTCCTTTCCTCCCTCCTTCCTTCCTTCCTTCCTTCCTGGTTTCTCTTTCTTAAAACTAATCACACTAAAAAAAAGTGATTTGATTCACATGACGTGGATTGTAGAACTCATTCGCCGTCGTCTAAATGTCCTGTGAGTTCTAGGAGGTGATGGTGCGTGGAAATTACCTTGAATACCTGGTAAAAGTTAGCTAGTATGGTTGGTAGACCCGGACTGGTTAGATAAGACTATTAGCTCCGGGATAGTGAAATAGCAAGGAGTTTTTTTGTACTAAGAGCCCGGAATAGAAAGGTTATTAGAACCAGGGCATTGTACCTAGTTAGTCCAACCCGAGTTAGTACAATAGACTTAGTCATTTAGCAAGAATTTTGAAACAAAGTTAGAGAGAGAAAAAAAAGTTACGTAATTGACTCAAGTAAAGGGTATTGCCTGGACCTCCTGTAGATAACTAGCCCTTTGAGTAGAAAGATTAGGATGGATAATTTAGTGATTCATCTGTAATATACATAGAGTAGAATGAAGGCAAAGGTATCTTGGTGCCTCTTGTCAAAGAATGTGAAAATAGTGTAGTTCTAATTGTATATATATGTATATATATATATATATATATATATATATATATATATATATATATATATATATATATATATATATATATATATATATATATATACATATATACATATACATATATGTATGTATGTGTATATTATATATATACATAGATATATATATATGTATATATAGAAGTATATGTGTATGTATATATACATATATACTGGTGTTGGGTACTTTCCTAAGTATGTAGGCATTATGTAGGTCATGAGAACTCAAGTGTGAAAGATATATTTTCATCATACATGACAACAGAACGGGAGGGTTTGACGCCAAGGTTACGGCACATTAACAACGGCCATACGATGCAAGCGATATTGATCCTTACGTCCCCTATAAAGTGGGACCATACTCAGTCTCCATCAATAAGTGTGACGTCAGCACGGCGGAATTGGATGGTGGGGGGGGGGGGGCTATAGACATCTCGTTTGTACCGGGAAGTGATGTCAGTAGTACCGGGAAGGAGGAGGAGCTAGGAACTGGGGTTTTTAGTAGTGATGGATATGATATTGTGATTTATCAGATATATAAAGATAGAGATAGAGATGGAGATAGAGATATCAATGTGATTTATCAGTTATATAAAGATAGATATAGAGATGGAGATAGAGATGGAGATAGAGATATCAATCCGTTTCAAGAAAGGGAAAGAATATGTAAAGTCGTAGATCACATTTAGTCTTCAGTATCACCAGCATTGGTGTTGATTGGGTGAAAGAGAAGAAAAAAAGATTAAGATATAACGAGAGAGAAAATATACAAGAATGAATAGGGTGCGATAGTTGAGGCAGATGGTCAGCAAAGTTGTGCCCTGACGAGGAAATTACATTTCCTTTGCGGCCTGAGCAGCTTCACCGCGGGTTTTATATTTCCTGGTGCGATAACCCTGCCTCACTGCGCCCAGGATGAGAACTGCCCTCACACGCACACACGCACACACGCACACACTGTACACATACACACACATATATATATGTATATATATATATATATATATATATATATATATATATATATATATATATATATATATATATAAACACATACAGAGTCAATTATACACACAAGCACAAATACACACGCACACACTGTACACGTACGCACACATACATACATACATATACATATACATATATATACACACACACAGACAAATAAACACACAAGCACAAATACACACGCACGCACTGTACACATACACACACATACTTTCATACACATACAGACAAATATACACACAAGCACAAACGTATATGCACACTCAAACACCCACACACACACAATCTCATAAATACCAATAAAAAAAACACACAAAAATCACACACCTACACACACACCTACACACACACACACACACACACGCACGCACACACACAGCCAGGCGCCAAGGAATGTGTAATCTTCCCCGCCCATCCGCCCATCCTCCTCAGAGGCAAAGACAGTCAGAAATAGACAGCTGCGGAGGCGTCACTGGCATTCATTGAAGATCAGCTGACGGGACTGCAGAGGCAAAAGACGAGTCCTTGTGGTATTTTTCCGAGGGAGGAGAAGGGGTGGAGGGGGGTGGGGGGTGGGGGGAGGGGGTAAGACCAAAGGGGCGAGGGGA
>NW_028234423.1:31832583-31835083 GCF_977035675.1 Penaeus japonicus | reverse complement strand
AAGGAGAATTGAAGAAAGACAAGTGAAAGGGATGAGGAGAAAATGAGGACGGATATGTGGAGAGAAGAAGAAAAGGAAGAGAAAGGAGAGAAGGAGATAGATGTAGAATGAAAAAGAGACGAAAAACGATAGAAAGAGAGAGAGGGAGGGGGGGAAGAGGGAGGATAGGAGAGAAAGAGAGGAAAAGGGGGTGAGAAGAAGAGAGAGAGAATCAGAGGAAGAGAAATGAAGAAGAAGAATGAGAATGAGAGGAAAGAAAGAAAGACAACATTTAGAGAAAGAAAGAAGGAAGGAAAAGCGAGTCCCAAAAGAGGGAGGGAGAAGAGACGGAGAGAGTGGGGGGAGGAAGAGAGGAGGGAGAGGGGGGGAGTTAAAGAGGAGTGGTGCAGGGAGACAAGGGGGGGTTGGGGGTTGGTTGTGATGACGTCACTCATTCAACGAGCTAGAGATGCCTGATGCTTTCCCGACGAATCGATCTTCTCTCTCTTTCTCTCTCTCTCTTTCTCTCTCTCTCTCTCTCTCTCTCTCTCATTCAACTCCCTCCCTCTCCCTCTCCCTCTTCTTCTTCTTCTCCATCTCTCTCTCTCTTCTCCCTCTTCTCCCTCTTATCTCTCTTCTCTCTCTCCTCTCTCTCCTCTCATCTCTCTCTCCTCTCATCTCTCTCTCCTCTCTGTCTCCTCTCTGTCTCCTCTCATCTCTCTCATCTCTCTCATCTCTCTCTCCTCTCTCTCCTCTCTCTCTCTCTCTCTCTCTCTCTCTCTCTCTCTCTCTCTCTCTCTCTCTCTCTCTCTCTCTCCCTCTCTCTCTCTCTCTCTCTCTCTCTCCCTCTCTCTCCTCCTCCCCTCCCCTCTCTCTCTCTCTCTCTTCTCTCTCTCTCTCTCTCTCTCTCTCTCTCTCTCTCTCTCTCTTCTCTCTCTCCTCTCTCTCCTCTCTCTCTCATTCTCTCTCTCTCATTCTCTCTCTCCCTCATTCTCTTCCTCTCTCTCTCTCTCCTTTCCTCTCTCTCTCTCTTCTCTCTCCTTTCTCTCTCTCTCTCTCTCTCTCCTCCTATATCCTATCTATCTCTATATATATATATATTATATATATTTATATATATATATATATATATATATATATATATATATCCCTCTCTTTCTCTATCTATCTATCTATCCATTGTTTTGTCTTTTTATCTAATTCCCTCCCTTTCATTCTTTCTTCCCCTCCCTCCCTTATCAAATAGATAGATAGATAGATAGATAGACAGCATCACTCCTACTTCCTCACTATCTCCCCTCCCCCTACTTCCCATCTACCCCCCTCCCCTTCATAATCTCTCATCATCTCTATTCCAACCCTTCATATTACTTCCCTCTCTCTCCCTCTCCCTCCTTCTACCTTCCATCCCCTCTCTCCCTTCTACCAAAACCCCCCACCCCCCACCCCCCACTAACCTCAACCCCCGAAGAACCAGGGAGAATGTTCGCTTTTCTGTCGACCTTCTGATGCCCTGACCTCTGACCTTGCCAGAGACCCGGCGCCATTTGTTGCCTTCTATCCTATTCTCTCTCGGCATCTCTTTCTCTCTCTTTCTGTTCTTCATCCTTTTTTCTTCTTCCTCTTCTTCATCTGCTTCTTTTTTCTTCTTCTTCTTGTTCTTTTTCTTCCGTCTGTTCTGAGGAAGGGGGAAGGCGTGAGAGAGGGATGAGAGGGGGTGATAAAGAGGGGGAGAGGGAGAGGAGGTAGAGACAGAAGAGAGAGAGAGAGAAAGAGAGAGAGAGAGAGAGAGAGAGAGAGAGAGAGAGAGAGAGAGAGAGAGAGAGAGAGAGAGAGAGAGAGAGAGAGAGAGAGAGAGAGAGAGAGAGAAAGAAACCAAACGGGTAAAGAATAGAGAGAGAAAGAGAGAGAGATAATCAAGAGGAGAAAGGAAAGAGAAAGAGAGAAAGAGAAAATAGACTAAAAAACATGAAACGAAAAAAACAAAGAGACAGACAATAACAAAGAAAAAGATAATAATAAAAAAGATACAAAACCAAATTACAATGAAAAAGTAAGTACAAAAGAGGGAAGAAGAACCAAAAATGAATAATAGAAAAAAAAGGCAAAAACGAAACAGGAAACTCCACCAAATTATCCCGGTCACGGAAGATAGCGCCTGTTGGATCATTATTCTGGTCAGTGAGTCTATTGAACGCGCTATCTACGGCTCGTGTATTGAAGTATGGCTGTTGCTGTCTTTTGCTGTCACTTCGCCTTTGTTTCGTCTCCTCATATTTGGTGGCTTTGAATCTTTCGGTTTCTTGAGAGAATGGGTATTTTTTGCTTTTTCCCTTTTTTTATGTCTTTTTTTCTTCTTCTTCTCTCTATCTATCTATCTATTTTGCCAATACGTACCTCTCTATCTATCTATCTATTTTGCCAATACGTACCTCTCTATTTATCTGTCTATCTTTCTTTCTGTCTCTCTCTCGCTCTCTCTCTCTCTCTCTCTCTCTCTCTCTCTCTCTCTCTCTCTCTC
>NW_028234423.1:31820083-31822583 GCF_977035675.1 Penaeus japonicus | reverse complement strand
CCTTTCTGCCCTTTCCCCCTCCCTTTTTCCTTTCCTTTTCCCTTTCTGCCCTTTCCCCCTCCCTTTTTCCTTTCCTTTTCCCTTTCTGCCCTTTCCCCCTCCCTTTTTCCTTTCCTTTTCCCTTTCTGCCCTTTCCCCCTTCCTTTTTCCCCTTTCTGCCTATTCTTTCTGCCTCTTCTTTCGTGGTTAGTTCCATATCAGAGACCCCCATAATACGGCCCAGTTATGGTCTGTTCTCCTATTTATATGGGTATTTCCTTTCTATTATGGCCAATCCTAAAGCCATATAACTAGTCTACATGCGTATAACCTGGACTTAGGAATTCATTTCAGGGAAAACTCGACTAGTTTCGCCTCTATGTAAACCTCGCTGCCTCACCCCCAAGACCCAGAAATATAAGAAGAAGAAGAAAAAAAAAAAGGGTATTTATCTTTAATGTGTTCGTGACAGCCCTCGAACGAAATCATCTGACACTTCCCGCAATATTTCGTCCGGCCTGGCCAGCCAATCGGAGGTGTGGGAATGAGCGATGTATTGTGGGACGGCCAGAAAGTTCGCATGGACCGGTATAGCTGTCAAGGATTTGGGTTCAATGTTACTATAGCTACCTGCCAAATACGACGCCCAGAATCAATGACAAACACAGTCCTCCGCACGCCATGTACCTGGGACTCTCGCCTCTGTAACTGTACCGCGGGGGGAAGGTACAGGTATTTATCAATGCTGTACTTGTAATAGGAGGGACGTTCTACTGGTGTACCTATTTGATTAGACGGTATAGAGAAAGGAAAGAGGATGTTAAGTATTGGCAATGATGCTTTTTTGTAATATGAATTAAATTACATCTGTAATACTTGTATTTGCTTCGGCTTCTTGACTATTTTGTAACTAGACGGTACAGAAAGAGGGTACACTAATTTGTTAGCGTTGTACTTGTAACAAGAGGGACAATCTACCTTTGTAACCATTAGGGTACATGAGTGGTACTAGAAGATAAGGGAGGTTGCATAATTTTATCAACGCTGTACTTGCAACAGAGATACAGTACTGATCCAACTGTCACTCGGTGCAACAGAAATATTAGAGTGTTCATGTGTATTATTAAATATTCAATATTCAATATTAGAGTGTTCATGTTCATGTTCATGCTCATTCTCCTCAACCTTGTAATAAAGTGAGATGGAGAATATGATAACATTTGTGGTTGCTTTGTTATCCGAATAAAGAGTTAGATTGCACCGAAAGAAAATGACAACTGATTATATTGAAAGGAATGTCATGGCATTGAAAGAGAGACGGAGAGTTCAGAAAACTCGAAAAAATAATAATATCTTTATTTTTCATAGAATTGAAGCTCTGTGTGTGTATGTGTGCGTGTGTGCGTGTGCGTGTGCGTGTGTGTCAATACATCGCGTGCTAATTACTAACCAGTATTCTTGTTTTTCATATATCCTTTTATGTATATTCCCCTAATTTGCCATAGTTTGTCCAATATATATTGATATTAGGCCTACGACATTCAGTCCCCATATTTAAGATGTTTGTTCCTCCTAATTAAGCGCCGACCCAACCACACACCTATTTCTTCCCCAAACAACCGTTTCTTTTCCCCCTAAACACTGCCAAGTACATGCAATTTCTCAATCAACATCATATGCGTCATCAATTCCCCTAGACGCACCATAAAATACATCTTATTTTTTCCCCTACACGCCATGAAATACGCGAGAAATTCCTCTAGATTCTGCAGAATATCCATACTTGTTAGTTCCTTAGAGCACATAGAATACGCCATTTTTTACCCTATAAGTAGGGGGATGAAATAGGTATTTTCCCCTAGACGTCGTATTATGTGTTATTTCACAAGCTAAGTAGATTAATAAACAAATAAAGATATAATCCAAACCAAAAATAAACTAATGCCAAGATATTAATCTCTTTTTTCTCATATATTCTTTTTACAGACGATGGTGGTCATAAGTAAGGGAAAGGACATTTTTCGATTCAGTGCCACAGACGCCATGTGGATCCTTAGTCCCTTCAATCCTGTTCGGCGGACAGCCATTTTCATTCTCATCCATCCCCTCTTCAACCTGTTCATTATCTGTACCATCTTAGCCAACTGCGTCCTCATGATTGTGCCAGCCACCGAGAAAGTAGAGGCTTCAGAGTGAGTACACCTTTCGATTGTTGTCTTTTGTTAGTTTTTAATTTTTCAGCTTTTGAGTTTGTACTAAGCAAGGTCGAGGGTTCAGAGTGAGTACACCTTTCGATAGTTGGTGTTTTTTGTTAGTTTTCGATTTTTTTTTAGCTTTTGAGTCTGTACTAAGCAAGGTCGAGGTTTCAGAGTGAGTACAACTTTCGATTGTTTTTGTCTTTTGTTAGTTCTCGATTTTTTTACCTTTTGCGTTTGTACTAAGCAAGGTCGAGGATTCAGAGTGAGTACACCTTTCGATTGTTGGTCTTTTGTTTTTAAGTTTCCAATAATGAAATTCAAGA
>NW_028234423.1:31802583-31815083 GCF_977035675.1 Penaeus japonicus | reverse complement strand
ATAACGGTTTGTGATATAACTACAATAACCATAGTGTAAGCATCATTACTTACCACACCCACATAGTGAGTAATACTAAAACTATTGCTTAGATAGTAACTATTCGGTATTGCAATAACCAGATAGTGGCTTATAGCAGTAGCACATTAATCGAATTAATAGTCATAGCTTTGACAAATAGAAGCTAACGAGATAGTGCACTTACTTGCTAGCAATAGCTTTGCAATAATTGATACATCAATAGCAAAGAGCAATAGTGCATTGATCAAACTGATAAATTATACTTATGTAATAGCAAATAAAAGCTAATAGTAGTTGTGATGCATTAGTCAAGAAGCTGATAGTAGTGATGACATAACAGCATATAACAGCTAATAGCAGTTATAAATATGAGGCATATAGCCAGTAGCACTAACACGTAATTGAATGGTAATAGTTTTAAGTAAATAGTAACCAAAATACCAGGCGTTACTACTACCACTAGCAAAGGAGATGTACTAGTAGCAAATAGTAAACCATTTTCCCACTGTTTGTAATAGATCTAGCAAACCATTAATCCTTTTTCCCTCTCTTTGCAATGCAACTAGTAAATAGCCATTCCCCTTATGCTTGCAACACGAGCAAACGATCATGCAACTTCGCTCTTTCTCTTTTCAACCCTTCCCCCTTTTCTTCCACGACAACGAGCAAAACACTTAAGTCAAAACACCCCCCCCCGCCCCCCTCCCTCCCCTCTCTCCCTTTGCAATACCGCTGGTAAACAATTAAGCTATTTCCCCTCTCTTAACACAAGCCATTCCCCCCTCCCCCCTCCCCTCCCCCTCCCCTCCCTTTCTTTCCGGCAAACAATTAAGCCATTATCCCCCTCTCTTTTTTTCCCTTTCTTTGCAATACAACTAGCTAACAAGCAACCTTCCCCCCTCTCTCTTTGCAATAAGCAAACAAGCATCTTCCTCCCCCCCCTGTCTTTGCAACACAACAAGCAAACAAGCAATAACCCTTTTCACCCCCCCCCATTCTCTTTGCAACAAAACCAACATCCAAATAACCCCTATTTTTTCGCCGGGCTGACTCGTGCCTATATATATATATATATATATATATATATATAGCCCGGACGAAGAGAGGGACGTCTTCGCAAATCTCTCTGAACTGAACTGAACTGAACCCTTTCTTTCTTTTTAACCGCCCTTTTCTTTTTTTTTAACCGCCCTTTTCTCTCTCCCTTTCCCCCCCCGCAGGTCTGAAAACTGAACCCTTTTTTTTAACCGCCCTTTCTCTCTCCCTTTCCCCTCGCAGGTCTGAAAACTGAACCCTTTTTTTAACCACCCTTTTCTCTCCCTTTCCCCCCGCAGGTCTGAAAACCATCGTGGGTGCTGTGATAGAATCAGTGAAGAACCTGCGTGACGTCATCATTCTTACCGTGTTCTCCCTCTCCGTGTTTGCCTTACTTGGACTACAGATTTACATGGGAGTCTTGACTCAAAAGTGTGTCAGAAAGTTTAATTTTAGTAAAGAACATTGGACACACGAAGACTGGTTCAACTTTAATAGTAACGAAAGTAAGTAATGACATGATTGGAAGGGCTGTGTGTGTGGGGGTTTTGGTCTGAGGTGGGGGTGTGGGGGTGTGTGAGGGAGGGGGGTATAGGGGGTGGGTTGGGGGTAGGGGGAGGGATGGAGGGATAACCCACCCTACCCCTCCTCCTCCTCCCCGTGCTTAGGTGGGTGTTTTTTTGTTTTTTTGTTTTTTTCTTATATATGTTTTGTCTTCTTTCTTTCTTTTTTTCTTTCGTTAGGGTGTTTTTCATTTCCAAAGGTGACATTGGTAAAAAAATATATATATGTATGATAATGATAGTAATGATAATAGTAATAACGATAAAAATAATGATGATACTAATAATAATGATACTAGAAAATACCTGTGAACTGGACAAAATGGGGGTTTGAAATGTCTAGCTGCAGTCCTATTTTCAACCTATTTCTTAGAGAAAGAGGAAAATGCCCCCCCCCAAAAAAAAAAAAAAAAAATCTTTAAAAAGTGAAACAAAAATCGAACCCTGATCATAAGCCATTCAGGTGTTAGTGTGTTAGTGAATTTAAATAAGATACTCATCATACAAAGGGATTTTTTTTAATGAGTGTGACAAGATACACTACACCACGGGTAAGTATCTTTTTTTATTTGTTTTTTGTTTTTTGTATTTATTTACTTTTTTTTTTTTTTAGATATCCCCACCCCCCACCCATTCCACATTGGTACATATATATATATATATATATATATATATATATATATATATATATATGTACTTACTGTGTTATTTTTGTAGATTCTTATAGATATTTTTCCATGCATAAGAAGTGCAATTTAAAGGCAATTTTTGACATTTTGGTGGTGCCAATTACTGGATATTTTTTGTGTGTTGTTGCCATATAACCAATTAGTTGTATTATTTTTAGATAACACTTATGACAACGAAACAACAGCCGTCAGGAGAAGTACTTTATGGACATTAATGGTTATCAAAAGGGCGGAGGGAGGATGATAGCTATAATAACGACGATGATAATAATGTCTCGAAATGGACCCCTACTCATCGCAATGGACTTTCTGATATAGACAATTATTATCTAATGTCTATATTTTCTTTTATTTTTCAACCGTAACATTTTTTTTTTTTTTTTAAGAATTACATCATGACGGTACCCTTTTTCCTTTTATTTTTCAACCGTAACATATTTTTTTTCTTTTTTTTAAGAATTACATCATGACGCTACCCTTTTTCTTTTTTTCTTTTTTTTTCTTTTTTTTCTTTTGTCACCATGACGTCACACTGTCTTGACATTCTCCCCGTAGTAATTTCACGCTCTCTTGACGTACCAGACAGAATCTTCCCCGACAAGGCTTGACAATGTCGTAAACACCTGGTCCACATGACACTGTCATTCTGACGTAGATATATACCCCCCCCCCCTATAGCCTGGTAGACCCCCAGGCACTTAGAACTAAAAAAAAAAAAAAAAAAAAAAAAAAAAACGTATTCCTTTGACGTCCTGTATTAAAAAAAAAGTCTTTCAGTGTGATACATCCCCCACCCTAGAACAAATAACTAATCATTATAATTCCGCCAGTTGCTAAATTGCAATCTGCAATAAACCGAATCCATTGCAATCATCTCAAGTTCATCATCAGGACACGACGCGAGGGAATGACTAGGCACTCATAGCCATTATTCGTAAATGCGTTGTGATTAAGACATCAAAGAGGTATTGCTCATCTCTTTGCAAATGACTTTAGTCTTTTTGTTTTTTTTTTTCTTCGGGAGTTATATTGCATCATGTAAAATTTATGAGATAGTCGGATCTTATGTCATGTGGATAGGTTATGCAAATTTGTGTAATAGGGAACCTTAGAGATGTTAAAACATGTTTTGTATTTACTTGTGGGGGGTTGTGTGTTGTATGTACGTAGATACTTATTGTTTTTTGTGTGTGTGTGTTTGTGTGTGTGTGTGTGTGTGTGTGTGTGTGTGTGTAGAGCATTTATCTTTTCCTTCACGTACATAAATGTTGCAGGTCAATTATAACAATGATAATTAGATATAGCAATAATCATAACAATAGTGATAATGATAAGTATTATGATTATAACATTGAAGACTATGAGAATAAGAATAATAGCAATGATAATACTTATGAAGTTAATAGCAATAATAATGATAATGGTGATAGTAAAAACATTAATAATAATGACGATAATGATGATGATAAGGATAAGATAATAATGATAATAAAGACACCGGGGATTACAAATAACACAAAACCTGCAACAAAATCTGCAACAGTCCAAAATCATTGAGAAATGTATAACCAGCATCCTTTATCTTATGCAATACTGCCCCTCCTACCGCCTTCTCTTATCTCCCACTCCCTTACCCTACCCCCCTCCTACCCCCACCACCACTGCAACACTATCAAACATGTGCAACATCAAACCCCCTCACTCCCCCTCCCCCCCTCTCCCCCACTGCAACACTATCAAACATATGCAACATCAAAACCCCCTCCCCTCCCCCTCCCCTCCCTCTCCCTCTCCCCACTTTATAAAACTGATCCCCCCTCTTACACCCTGCAACATTTACTTTTCTCACGCCTCTCGTACTTTTCAACATTGATCCCCACTCTCCTGTACCTTGCAACGTTGATATCCCCCCCCTGCCCCCTGCCCCCTTTCCCCTTCGATCCTGCATACAAAGGAGTTTCGGACAAGGGGACGTAGGGTGAAAGTGTGGGAGAAGGAGGTGGGGGGAGGCGGAGGGGGGGAGGGGGGAGGGGATCAGCTTGGGCATTAGTGCGAATACGTAATCGAAAGAGGTGGAAGAAGGAAAGGAAGAGAATGAAGGAGAGAGAGAGAGAAAGAGAGAGAGAGAGAGAGAGAGAGAGAGAGAGAGAGAGAGAAAGATAGAGAGACAGGGACAGAGAGAGAGGGAGGGACAGAGAGAGAGAGAGAGAGAGAGACAGAGATAGAGAGCGGGGGGAAGAAAGAGAGACAGAGAGAGAGAGAAAGGGAGAGAACGCAACTTTCTCCTTAATCTCTAGACGAAATACGTTTATTTACCTATATCTTATCCCTCTAGAAAAGATATTCTAGAACAATGCACTCGAGGAATACTTAATACGGGCTCGTACATTACGTCATAATACTTTTTTTTTCAGGGAATTTTTACATACTCACGACAGACATATCTTACCAGCGTTAGACTTACTACATGCTTTAGATTTTCCCTTAATTATCTCCTCTACTTAATCACACACATCTCTGCTGACTCATACGCGTGTAATTCATTGCGTCATAGCTTGTGCACATGCAGTAAATAAATGCTTCATGCACTGGGTCCATTTAAAAGAATCTTTAGGAAAGCGTACATTTGTGGTATTTGTAAGTTAAGGCAATCGATTATTTATAAGTACTATTATTATAATTATTATTATTATTATTATTATTATTGCAATGGGTACTTAGATCTAAATCAATTTGATTATGATTATTTTAATTCTAACTGCATGGAAGATTTTCTTTTTTTTATATATGCGACATATTCCCTTCGTATTGTCATTATCAACACTAATTTAATTTGCTACGCATTATACTCCCTACCCTCATAATAATCACTCCCACGATCAACACATCTCCAATACACCTTAATAATAAACGAACTAATCCTCCCATCACCCCACATCCTCAACACACAATTTTTTTTTTCTAAAGACCCCCCTTAAAAAAAGAAAAAAAGAAAAGAAAACAGAGACCAACACCGGAACTCATATCCTAAACCTTGTCCCTTCAGGTTCCCAGTGCTATGATACTAGATTCCCCCTTACCCTCTCCCCCCTGCCCCTCCCCCCTTGCCCCTTGCCCCTGCCCCTGCCCCTCCTTCCCCCTCTCACACACACACCCTCCTCTTGGCCCCCTCACGAGACCAATTTAGGGGCTTTGGTTCCACTTGTACATTTACAGCGTGTATTAGGTGATCCGGGATCCATGGCTGTGACGTCAGAGGTGGGAAGGAGGCTGCCATACGAAGCAACTCTCACACGCAAGTTCTCAACGTATTAACTGGGGCCGTAGCGTCTCTCAGTGTCTGCATGATGCTAGTTGGACTACTTATACATATATATATTTATAAATATATATATATAATATTTTTTTGAAATGGATTTTAACTTCCCGTTAGCAGAGTCCACACATGGGATACAATTTTTTACTTTTTTTTCCTGAAGAAATATCTTTTTTCTTTTTTTTTTTCTTTTTTTCACCCTCAAGTCAAATAGTAACTGGCGCCGTGTATTAAACTAGACTGACCAGACTGTTAGTGTAGGTAGTTTCAGTTGTGTAGGTAGTTTAAGTAGACCCTGAAGTTGTAGTTAGGTAGTCCCTGACAGCCTAGCATGGTTTAGGCCACCTGACTGACAGTGTAGCCTCGGCGTTCATATACGAACAACAACAACAACAACAAAAAGAAAAAAATGAACCAATTAACTTTTTTTTTCATTATCATTATTATTTACGCTAGGGAGCACATAAAACAAGCACACACTCTATATATAATTTTTTTCCTTACTAAATACGCTAGTCCAGCCTCTCCGCCGAAAAACCAAATCTTATTTTTGAGGTAGCGGATAAGGTCTGGGACGAGCCGACCAAAGGTGTGTTTACGCCGACCCGCTGCCTATTTTTTGGGGAAACTGAAAAATAAACCAGAGAGTTGATTTTGCTTATCCTATTTTTCAGCAAATTGGTACGTGGATGAAGACCTAGGCGAAAAGCCATTGTGCGGCAACAGTAGTGGTGCAGGGTAAGATAAAAATGATTTTTTTTTTTTTTTTACATGGCTTAGACCTACCTGAGTCTACGCACCGGTCAATCAGTTTTTTGCTTATTGTTTGATTTGGACCTGTTTGAGTGTTTTGACGCACCGGTCTTCACATATTTTTTTTTGCTTGAATTTCGGTTCGACCTGCTGGTTGTTTTGACACAACGGTCACCACCATATTTTTTAGCTCATGATTTGATTTCAAAATGCAGTTTATTTTGAGGCACTGATCATAATTTTTTTTGTTCTTTTTTTCCAATATTAATTCTTTTATTTTTTTTTTTTATTCTTCTCATTATTTTTTGGCTTATTGTCTGTACACCCGAGACCGGTAACAACGACCTTACGCGTGTGCTTCAGTTAGGGCTAATTTTCTATAGTTTTTAGACGGAAAGACAGCCCTAGCGAAGTAGGATGTTGTGGGTCATCGCTGCCGGACTCAAAATTTCATTTATTTGTGTATTTCTTTCAATTCCTGGATTAAACCAAAGATCTTTTTTTTTTTTTTTAATTATCCGGTACCATGACTGCTTTAAGAGTTCAGTGCACTATTGTAATGCAGTCACGAGGTTTGTGAATAAACAATAATCTAAAAAAAGAGACATTAAACGTGTAAATATCATTGATTGTATCTTCTAACAGCCTTTTCAAATAGCCAGCCAATCAGTCTTGCCAATTTTCAAACCAGTCCGCTCTAAAAATCCTTCATTCCCCACGATAAAATTGTCCTTCTAGAACTCAGTCTTATTAACTAGATCCTTCTAACGCTTATGTGAATATAAAATCAATAATTATATATAAAAAAACACAAAGGAAGAGGTGATCTCTCTCTCTCTCCTGTGTCAGTTAGTTCATTCTGGAGCATAATTTTGATATCTCTTAACTGTTTAATATGTTCAAACGCTAATCCCTTCCACGCCCCCCCTCCCCCCCACCACCACTACCACCCACCCACCCACCCCAAGAGAAAATGATTATATATATATTTTTTTTCCATCCTCCAGATATACTCGCATTCCTGAAAAAAAAAATAGTATTTTTCCCTCATTCTTTCTCCTACAAAGGCAGTCGTCTGCATGCTAATAGACATTTGATCATGCTGATAGATAGATATATATGATTTCCTTTCTTTCTGTCATGCATAACTAAAAGGCATGTTTTGCGTTTGATCTGCACTCTTTAGTCCATTGCAATTGCATTGTTGTGCTGTCACTCCATACTCTAGGCTAAGTGGTACCGGATTCTTAAACTACACTTAACGTCAGATGATAGCCTGACTCAGACGACCAGTCAGGGGGGGCGGAGGCCTATGCACTGCGGTGAAGTTGAACCCTTGCTGTAGAGAGGGCGCTCGCCTAGCATGTACTACGGGGGCTTGGGCTGGGACTGCACCGTTCGACAGCCGTCAGCCCACTGGGCGGCGGACGGCCCTCGAGTAGCCCTTGTAGCTCGTCCTCTCCTCGTTCTAGCCCTTTGTGAAGCTTGCTCCTTGTGTAGCTTTGTGTGTGTGTAGTTCTGGAGTGCCTCGGACGCGCGCGGTTCAAGCCAAGTCTGTAGCGCTGCATATCATATGCTGTTTCTTTTTCTGTTTCTTTCTTTTTCTCTTTTTCTTTCTTTTGAATTTTCTTTTCTTCTTTGAGAGTGATTGAGGGAAGGCCTCTCTCTTACTGAGCGAAAATTGAGCAAAGACGGAAATGACAATAACAGTGTTATTAAGATAAATAAATTCCAGGAAAGATTAAGATTCTTTTCCTGGCTGTCGAATCCCATGTTTTATTTTTGTTTTTTGAGTTTATAGTTTTGTGTTTGTTTGTTTTTTTAAGGCAAATTCACTCAGTCAATCTATATCTAAGAGACAGATTTCCCTCTGTGTATTTGGTCCTCTCTCTTGGCATAGCCTGCGGCGTCTGACTCACTAAAACAACTCCATCGCCTCCTGAAGGATGCAAGCAAACACTTTTTTTTAATTTTCCTTGCATGCGCTTGTTATCCTGCACCGTTGTCATTGCTTAAGTATAGAGTGAAGATTTAGTTGTTTTTTTTTCAAATATGAAGGAATGAAAAAAAAATATAAATAAAGAGATGTGGTGGTCACATGGTTACTCTAAGGTTTCAAATAGAAAGTAAACAAAATCGTATATATGTTGATGTACAGGTATACTAAATCTCACTTTCTCCATGTTAATATTTTCTTGCAGAAATACCTCTCTATTTCTCAAGGTCATGTCTCGAGCTACATCTCCTTATTTCCCAACTTATAAATCATCTCGTTGTTTTCTTTAGATCTTATGACATATGTATATGTATATATATATAAGAATTCTCAACTGTATTTAGAATTGAATTAGTATTTATCTGTTTCTTTGTTCTTTTGGTTACCACGTACAGCCCACATAGTCTCTCAGTCTCCTTAGTGACAGTAGCAGTCAGTCTCATGGTATGAAATATAGTTGACTAACATGACCCACATGTCTAGTAATCATTTCAATATCTAGCAATTATGTCGCCGCTAGCTTACCACCCATGGATTATATTAGCCCGATAGAAAGAAAAAAAACTGTGACTATTTACTACTTTTTGACTATTTTTCCCCCCCACCCACTCTCTTACTAGTTCCCCCCCCCCCCCTTCATGATATCTCCGTAATTTTTCTTTGTTATTGATTAGGGTATTGATCCATATACAAGATTAGACTCTTTACGATCGACTTGTTGTCAGAATAGTTAGTTTGTGTCAACGCAGACCGTGCCTTTCGGTCGTCGTGTACCAATATTCATGTTTATATAATAGCTACTCCTTCTGTTTCCTTTTTCTTTCTTCTGTTTTTTTTATATATTATTCTTTTTTTTAATGATATGGTCTTCCCTGTGGCTTCCTCTATCATCCCCCGTCGTACTTCAATAGATGAGTTCTTGTGTCCCCGTCATATTAATGAAACAAAAAAAAAAATACTGCCACAGCTTTTCTTCCCATTTCAACCAGCTCATTCGTCCCCTTCTCTCTTACCCCCCTCCCCCTCCCTCCCTCCCTCCTCCTCCCTCCTCCATTTAGCAGTTTAGGCTTTCTCATCTTCCTAAAAAAAAAAATTGAGTTCAACAAAGTTACCCTTTTTTACCAACTTAGATCATCCTAAAAGAAGAAAAAAAAATGCCACCAACTCCTTTTTTTATCCCGTCTCTGTTGTCCTATAATAATCATTCGCTATTTTTTTTTTTCTTTCTTTCTTCTCCGAGCAGCCTCCCCTACCCCCCACCCCTTACCACCCCTTACCCCCCCTCTTCCCTTTCCCTTAGTCCTTCCTCTCCTAATGTTGACGACGTCGGTTATATCCCAACAGGAAGTGTCCCAAGGACTACATATGTTTACAAGGCTTTGGCCCCAATCCCAACTATGGGTATACAAGTTTTGACACCTTTGGCTGGGCCTTCTTATCAGCTTTCCGACTGATGACCCAAGATTTCTGGGAGAGTTTATATCAATTGGTAAGCTGATTTGAGCTTTATCTCTTTTTTTGCTTAGAGTAGTTATAATCGTCGTATTTTTTTTTTTTTTGTCTTATTTTTTTTTAAAAATCCAATCCAATCTCTTTTGATCTTGATTTTAAAATTCAAGTAGAGAAATTTAGAAACCAAAAAAAAAAAAAAAAAAAAAAAAAAAATTCTAAGTGTTCTTGCTTTCTCGTCAATGCAAACAAGCTTAAATGCTCTTCTCGGCTCCGTAATACCTCTACAGGACCTCAAGTTCTCACCTCCTATGCTCCTCCTTGACCCCAGGTGCTACGTGCGGCCGGACCTTGGCACATCTTGTTCTTCGTCTTAATCATCTTCATGGGTTCCTATTACCTGGTGAACCTCATTCTGGCTATCGTCGCCATGTCCTACGATCAGTTGCAGAAGAAGGCCGAAGAAGAGGAAGAAGCTGCTCTTGCTGAGGAAGAGGCACTTCGGGTGAGTTCAAGCCTGAGCTTTGCGTGTGTGGAAGTGTTTGTGTGGGTGTGGAAGTGTTGGTGTGGAAGTGTGGGTGTGTGGAAGTCTGGGTGTGGAAGTGTGGGTGTGGAAGTGTGGGTGTGGAAGTGTGGGTGTGGAAGTGTGGGTGTGTTTGTGTGGGTGTGGAAGTGTTGGTGTGGAAGTGTGGGTGTGTGGAAGTCTGGGTGTGGAAGTGTGGGTGTGGAAGTGTGGGTGTGGAAGTGTGGGTGTGGAAGTGTGGGTGTGTTTGTGTGGGTGTGGAAGTGTGGGTGTGCTTGTGTGGGTGTGTTTGTGTGGGTGGGTGTGTGTGTTTGCGTGTGTGTGTGTGTGTTTGTGTGGGTGGGTGGGTGTGTTTGCGTGTGTGTGGGTGTGTTTGTGTGTGTGTGTTTGTGTGTGTGGTTGTGGAAGTGTGGGTGTGGAAGTGTGGGTGTGTTTGTGTGGGTGTGGAGGTGTGGGTGTGCTGGTGTGGGTGTGTTTGTGTGTGTGTGGAAGTGTGGGTGTGGGAGTGTGTGTGTGGGAGTGTGTGTGTGTGTGTGTGTGTGTGGAAGCGTGGGTGTGGAAGCGTGTGTGTGGAAGCGTGTGTGTGGAAGCGTGTGTGTGGAAGCGTGTGTGTGGAAGCGTGTGTGTGGAAGCGTGTGTGTGGAAGCGTGTGTGTGGAAGCGTGTGTGTGGGAGTGTGTGTGTGGAAGTGTGGGTGTGGAAGCGCGGGTGTGGAAGTGTGGGTGTGGAAGTGTGGGTGTGGTTGTGTGGGTGTGGAAGTGTTGGTGTGGAAGTGTGGGTGTGTGGAAGTCTGGGTGTGGAAGTGTGGGTGTGGGAGTGTGGGTGTGGAAGTGTGGGTGTGGAAGTGTGGGTGTGGAAGTGTGGGTGTGGAAGTGTGGGTGTGTTTGTGTGTGTGTGGAAGTGTGGGTGTGGAAGTGTGGGTGTGGAAGTGTGGGTGTGGAAGTGTGGGTGTGGAAGTGTGGGTGTGGAAGTGTGGGTGTGGAAGTGTGGGTGTGGTTGTGTGGGTGTGGAAGTGTGGGTGTGCTTGTGTGGGTGTGTTTGTGTGTGTGTGGAAGTGTGTGTGTGGAAGTGTGGGTGTGGAAGTGTGGGTGTGGAAGTGTGGGTGGGTGTGTTAGCGTGTGTGTGTTTGCGTGTGTGTGGGTGTGTTTGTGTGTGTGGTTGTGGAAGTGTGGGTGTGGAAGTGTGGGTGTGGAAGTGTGGGTGTGGAAGTGTGGGTGTGTTTGTGTGGGTGTGGAAGTGTGGGTGTGCTTGTGTGGGTGTGTTTGTGTGGGTGGGTGTGTGTGGGTGCGTGTGTGTGGGTGTGTGTGTGTGGGTGTGGCTGTGTGGGTGTGCTTGTGCGGGTGTGGGTGTGCTTGTGCGGGTGTGGGTGTGCTTGTGCGGGTGTGTTTGTGTGGGTGTGGAGGTGGGGGTGTGCTTGTGTGGGTGTGTTTGTGTGGGTGTGGAAGTGTGGGTGTGTTTGTGTGGGTGTGGTTGTGTGGGTGTGTGTGTGTGGGTGTGGAAGTGTGGGTGTGCTTGTGTGGGTGTGTTTGTGTGGGTGTGGAAGGGTGTGTGTGTGTGCGTGTGTGGGTGTGTTTGTGTGGGTGTGGAAGTGTGGGTGTGCTTGTGTGGGTGTGTTTGTGTGGGTGTGGGTGTGGGTGTGCTTGTGTGGGTGTGTTTGTGTGGGTGTGGAAGTGGGGGTGTGCTTGTGTGGGTGTGTTTGTGGGTGTGTGGAAGTCTGGGTGTGGAAGTGTGGGTGTGGAAGTGTGGGTGTGGAAGTGTGGGTGTGGAAGTGTGGGTGTGTTTGTGTGGGTGTGGAAGTGTGGGTGTGCTTGTGTGGGTGTGTTTGTGTGGGTGTGGAAGTGTGGGTGTGGAAGTGTGGGTGTGGAAGTGTGGGTGTGGAAGTGTGGGTGTGGAAGTGTGGGTGTGGAAGTGTGGGTGTGGAAGTGTGGGTGTGGCTGTGTGGGTGTGGACGTGGGGGTGTGCTTGTGTGGGTGTCTTTGTGTGGGTGTGGAAGTGTTGGTGTGGAAGTGTGGGTGTGTGGAAGTCTGGGTGTGGAAGTGTGGGTGTGGAAGTGTGGGTGTGGAAGTGTGGGTGTGGAAGTGTGGGTGTGTTTGTGTGGGTGTGGAAGTGTGGGTGTGGGAGTGTGGGTGTGTGGGTGTGTGGGTGTGGGTGTGTGG
>NW_028234423.1:31790083-31797583 GCF_977035675.1 Penaeus japonicus | reverse complement strand
ATTCCTGTTTGTAGGGGTTAGCATATTTAATCTTCTTACTGATCCATGTTGCTTAAACTCAGCTATCTTCTTTTTCTTTTTTTTTTACTTAATTAATTTGAGTGTTCTATATCCATCACAGCGCACAGATATCCTTCTTGATCTCAGGATGTGTTATATCACAGCACAATAGCCTTCGCTGTTTCACAGATGACTTCAATCTAACAAATTTTCAGGACTATATTACTAGAACGTAGCACGGGGCTCCCACGGCTCCTTAACTAACTAACTAACTAACTAACTAACCCCCTCCCCCCCCCCTTCTCGACTAGTGTTCGAACCCCGATGTTAACCATGAGGTATTCTTCCCAGGCTTATATGTGCCCTCCCCCCCCAAAAAAAAAATCTAGCGTCTCCCCCCTCTCCCCCCCCCTAAGATGCTCCGACTGGTAGGTACGACCCCCCCCCCCGCCCCCTCTTTTCAAGGTGGCACCAGCTCCCCCAACCGCCGCGAGTGATGCTTAACTGGGGGGTGGGGGGGGGTGCTGAGTTCAAGCTCTCCCTCCCCCCTCCCCCCCCATTCCCAGTTTCCTTGTTTTTTTATATATGGAGCTTGTATTTCAGCTATATATTTTGCCACTAATTTGTATGTGATTTACTACTGTTATTGTTGTATTTCCCGTATGCATCGCTCTTTCAACTTCGTCACCCCCCCCTTTTTAACACCCCTCCCCCCTCAAAAAAAAGAGAACTATTTTTGGTCTCGGTTCTTCGGTTACTTTGTGGTAAATAACACGACCCTTTTAATATAAATCAGTGAATGTGAATGTACTTCATTGGTTGAAGCTTAAAGGTACGGCTTTGTACATCTCGATTAATCATTTATTGGGTTAATTTGAATGTAATTTTATAGATGATGTAACCATTTTAAGATTCTTTGCAGTGTATATTGATTCTCTTCCCCTCCCCCTCACACCCCCCCCCCAGTTAGATTTTTTTTTTTTATGAGGCTGAATTCCAATAGCGGTGATGATGATAGACAGATATGAGGTGTCCTATTTCATATTTAGATTGAACTTAGCCCTATTTATCTCTTATGGCCATATGATTCAGACTGGAACGTATATAGATCCTATTTTTAAAGTAATTTCTCATTCATTTTGCATATTTAGTGACATTTTAGCACCTATTCGTTATACATGATATGTACGTATTTTTGTATACAATTATTAATTCAATAGAGTCAAATATCGACTGTCTCGTCAAGGCTTTCATTAAGATACAGTTAATACGTATGAGTTCGACCTATATGCGTTCCAGTGTGCCTGGATAGAGGGCCATTAACTCCTACCCTGACTATATATGTAATATAATCTTAGATTACACGATATACTGAGTCTATGCTGAGTTCTGACTAGGAGAGTCGTAGACAGACTCCTGAAGACAGGAGTCTATGAGTATGCAGTCTTATTTAAGGAATTCATTACCCAGCACCTGAACGGAACTGTTGATGCATCTTAGAGTTCTAACCCGTATTTATAGTTATAACATGAGAATGATATCCTAGAGACTAACAAACTGTGGACCAGCAACCTACCAGCGCCCCCCCACCCCCACCAAACCCACCAACCCACCAACCCCCCATCCCCCCCTACTCCCCCCAATGTTATAGAGTGTTAATGAAGGATTGAATTCCCTAAGCCCCTCTTCTCCGTGTGCAGTTGTAAATCTCTCTCGTAGTTGCACCCCCCTCCCCCCTCCCGGTGTTGTAGATTTTTCTGTGTAGTTCTCTGTTCAGTGTCTCTGTTCAGTGTCTCTGTTCAGTGTCTCTGTTCAGTGTCTCTCCTGTGTGATCCTTAGGGTTAAAATTGCATTCTCGATCGAAGTACTGACTGTATGACGTTAGTTTTTAGTATGTGTTTTTTTTTTTTGTTTTTTTTTTTCATTTCGTCTGATTGTTGTTGTTGTTGTTCGTCGTTGTTGTTGTTTGTTTGTTTTTGTTTATCGTGTTTTGTTAGTTTGTCTGTCTCCCTTAAATAAGATTTAAGAAAAAAAAATACTCTTCTTTCCTATAACGTAGCGATTTGTACCCTCTTCCTCCCATATGTATTCACTGTTATATGTATATTTAATATGTAAATATATAACGAGATTCTCTTACCCTTGCATCAATAGGTTGTAGTTAGAATCTCTCACCATGTTGACGTAAGGAAAGAAGAAAAGAAATACTAGGAAGGGAGAATATAGGAGGGAAATTACTCGGCGAATAGAACACCAGGAGTAAATCACTCATTCGGAGAAATAAGTCAGGCGAAAGGAGTAGATTAGGTATGGAGTAGTTACGGGAAGGGAGGAGTAGATTTGGGCATGGAGTAGGCAGGGAGGAGTATCATGCCTGGATAGAGTGGGTAGAAATTTAAAGCTGGGACGAAGGAGGCATACTGGTTAGACGAGGAGGTTGAGATAGACCGGGAGAGGGACTCATGAATGGCGGGGAAGGTTTAGTCACGAACGGCATAGACAGGACGAAGCAGAAAGTCACGAAGGGCATAGATAAGCGGGAAGGTTTAGTCACGAACGGCATAGACAGGACGAAGCAGGAAGTCACGAAGGGCATAGGCAGAGGGGAGGATTACGTCACGAACGGCATAGACAAGTGAGAAGGTTTAGTCACGAACGGCATAGACAGGACGAAGCAGGAAGTCACGAAGGGCATAGGCAGAGGAGAGGATTACGTCACGAGTGGCTTAGAAAGACAGCTGTAGCTCAGACAGGCAGAAGGATTACGTCATGCACGGTTTAGACAGACGCTAGGATAACATCGCGATTAGCATAGACAGACAACAGGATTACGTCACGAATGGCATAGACAGGTAGGAAAATTACGCCACGAATGATATCATACAGACAGTAGGACCACATCACGAATTCCTCAAAACCGATCACGTCACGAGCGGCGTAGACAGACAGACAGGCAGACAGACAGACAGACAGACAGACAGACAGACGTACGCACGCAAGGCAGACAGGAGGGAGAGCCAACCAACCAATCTCGGCGAGTCGAGACAGATGATATGCCGCTCCTATCCACCTTCGCGTGCATATCTTCTCGTCCTTTCGAGAGGTTGATACTGATAAGATTTCACAAGGGCAAGTAGCCTCAGCTAAGAACTAGACGAGGACTAATCCGGGCCGAGGGGGGGGTGGGGGGGAAGAACTACTCCCCGAGGAGGAGGAGGCGGCTAGGGAGAATTAGGCAAAGTGATAGTTAGGGGGAAGGGGGGAGGGTAGGAGGGGGGTAATAGTAGCAGTAGAAGAAGAGGGCAGGGAGGGGGAATGGGAGGGGGGATGGGAGGGGAGTGGGGATAGCATTAAGGGCGTAATTAGGAAATAGATCGCCGAAGGGGGGGCTTTTGAGGGTAGGATTGCAGGACACGGATCCCCGGCAGGAAGAGGTCGTGGCACAGCAGGGTCTCAACCGCCATGGCTTAGCCTCAAGAATCAATACCCAAACCAGAAGCTGGCTGAGGTCCTGTCCCCCCCCCTCCCTCCCCTCCCACCACCACCGTACCCCTTCGATCCCCCTCCCACCGACTCACCCTCTCCTTCTCCCTCCTTCCCTCCCTCCCTCCCTCCCTCCTCTCCCCTCCCTTCCCCCGCCCTCCGAGCCCCACTTTTGCCCCTCCCTTTCTCGCTCCTGTCTTACTGTTTTGCCGTCGCTTTTGCCTTCTTCACCTCCCCCCTTCCCCTTCCCCTTCCCCTTCCCCTTCCCCTCCCCTTCTAAGTGCCTTGAGCCTTACTTGTTCCTTTCCTTTGCCACTTTCCTCCGTCACTGATTTCTTTGCCCTTATCTTTGCACACTTGCTTTACCTCCCTCTTTCTATTTCCAATATCATTGTCGTCCTCCACTGTCTCTTCTCCCCCTTTTCATTCCTGTCATTATTTTCGTCTCTCTTTCTCTCTCTCTGTCTCTCTCTCTCTCTCTCTCTTTCCCTTCTCTCTCTCTCACTCACTCTTCATACACTTTATAAGTACTCTCTCTCTCTCTCTCTCTCTCTCTCTATCTATCTATCTATCTATCTATCTATCTCTCTTTCTCTCTCCCTCCCCCCCCCCTCTCCCTCTCTCACTCTCCATCCACATTATAAGTATTTAACCCACGTCCCCTTCCATCTGCCCCCCCCCCCACCCACTCACCCAAACCCCCTTTAGAAGTTCATACCACCTCTCCTTCGTTCCGTTTCACTTTTTTTCTTTCCTTCGTAACCCGTGTGATATTTCTAGCCCAGGTTTAGGAGGAAAGGTCTCTAGTATTCCTTTCATCTCCTCGTCATCCTCCCAGTTCCCTTTGTGTGTCATGCATGGAGGTTCTTAATCGCTGACTGTAGGATGCTGAGAGTTCTTTTGTCGTTGCCTTGAGTCTCACATCCTCATCTCCCTACTTCCGCTTTCACTCTCCTTCGTCCTTTTCTCTTTGCACCCCCCCTTTCCTGTTGTCCTTATTGCTGTGTCCTGGTTATGTCTTTCTTTTTTCTTTCTGGTCCACCTCCTTCTTTTTTTTCCTTTTTCCTCCTCTTCCTCTTCCTCCTCCTCCTCCACCTATATCTTGTCCTCTTCCTCATGCTCCTCTTCTTCATCTATCTCATCCTCTGCCTCCTCCTCTGTATCCTCCTCCTCTATATCCTCCTCCTCTTACTCTTCCACCTCCTCCTCCTCCTCCTCTTCTTGTTTTTCCTCTTCTTCCTCCTCCTTCTCCTCTTCCTCCTCCTCCCCCTCTTCCTCCTCCTTCTCTTCCTTCACCACCTCTTCCCCCTCCTCCTTCTGCTCCTCCTCCCTCTCTTCCTCCATCTCCACCCTCTCTTCCTCCTCCTCCTTCTTCTCTTCTTCCTCCTCTTCCTCGCCTCCTCCCCCCTCCTCCTCCTCTTCCTCTTCTTCTTCCTCTACCGCTCCATCCTCCTCCTTACTCTTCCGCTTCCTCCTCCTCCTCCTCTTCCTCTTTCTCCTCTTCCCCTTCCACCTATCCTTTCCTCTGCTTCTGTCCTCTTCCTCTTCTTCAACTCCTTCTTCCTCTTCTCCTTCTTCTTCTTCTTCTCTTATCCACCTTCTCTTCAGCCTTCTCGTCTTTCCTCCTCCTCTTGCTTCTACAACTATTACTACTTCTTCTACTACTGCTACTACTACTACTACTACCACTATTACTACTATTACTTCTATTACTATTACTACTACTACTACTACTATTAATACTATTACTTCTATTACTACTACTACTATTACTACTACTACTAGTCCATCTCAACTATCACTTCCACTTCCACCTCCACCTTCAACCTTCTACCTTCCACCTCCGCTTCCATCTCTATTTCCACTTCCACTTCCACCTTCACTACCACCTCTACCTCCAACTCCACATCCACTTATCCTTCTATTCCTATAAATCCACATACACTTTCCCCTCCACCTTCACCGCCACTTCTTCCTATAACTCCACCTCCACCTCTATTCCTACAAATCCTAGCCCATTTCACCTCCACTATCCCTCCTCCAACACCAGCTCTACTTCTACTACTAATTCCACCTCCGCCTCCGCCTCCACTTCAACCTCCACCTCCACCTTCACCTCCACCTCTACATCCACCACCACCTCCACCTCCACCTCCACTTTCACCTCCACCTCTACATCCACTTCCACCTCTACCTCCACCTCCACCTCTACCTCCACCTCCACCTCCACCTCCACCTCCACCTCCACCTCCACCTCCACCTCCACCTCCACCTCCACCTCCACCTCCACCTCCACCTCTTTATCCATCTCCACCTCTACCTCCACCTCCACCTCCACCCCTATATTTACCTCTACCTCCACCTCCACCTCTATATCTATCCCCACCTCTATATCCACCTCCACCATCTCCTCTCCTTGCTCCTCTCCACTCCACTCCCCTCCCCCTCCATCCCCCCCACCCACCCCCTCCCATCACATCCCCCATGCCTCTCCGTCTCCCTTTCTCCTCTGCTCACCATATCCACTCTCTCTTCTCTCTCTCTAGTCTAGGCCTATGCAGCGTAAACCCCAATAGGGACTGGTTTATACATTATATATATATATATATATATATATATATATATATATATATATATATATATATATATTATATATATATATATATTATATATATATATATATATATATATATATATATATATATATATATAATATAGTATTATATATATATATATATATATATATATATATATATATATATATATAATATATATATATATATATATATATATATATATATATATATAATATATATATATATATATATATATATGGGCTTTGAATGACCTTCCCACTTGTAGCTTGTGTCTGGAACCACCACTAGCGTCTTGGTTGGTGTCTTAAAAGGCTTTCTCCTCCTGGTATGCATGTTGTCTTAATTAATTAAACACGATATCCATGATGCTGCTGCTGTTGTATACATCTTTTACAGATTCTGAATAGCCACTGCAAACATCAAAATTAGACTTCCTGAACATTCGTGTATCTTTTTTTTTTGTGTGTGTGTTTATGTATGTGTGTTTGTGTTTGTTTGTGATCTTGCTGATAATAACACTCACACTGTTTTTCCTTTCCCTTTGTTGTTGTTTTTTTGTTGTTGTTTTGTTGTTTTTTTGGCAAATTATGTATGATTATCCATATGTGTTTGTGTGTGTGTGTGTCTGTTTATTTGTCGTCCCATATTTTAGGCATCAATCTGTACCTTGTGTATCTCACGGCAATTCAGATATGTACAATGATGCATCATATATGTTACGGTTGTACTTCATACGAAAATGATTATATCTCACTGACATATATGTTGCCATCAACGTGGCATTGCTGTCAAGTGTAAACTACCTGTGTTGTTGTTGTCTTCTTTTTTTTTCTTTGCATGCTTTTCCACACACTAATTCTGTCGTCCTGTAGTATGACTTGCTAGTACCCTACGACAATAGTGTATGTGTGTGTATTAGTTTATGTGTGTATGTGTGAGTGTGTGTCTGTTTGTGTGTGTGTGTGTGAGTTTAGCTCGACAGGATTAACGGCTGTATGTAACCATCTTGTATGGATATAAGTTATATCAGTGAGATTGCTACAT
Source organism: Penaeus japonicus (assembly GCF_977035675.1). Classification (NCBI taxonomy): domain Eukaryota; kingdom Metazoa; phylum Arthropoda; class Malacostraca; order Decapoda; family Penaeidae; genus Penaeus; species Penaeus japonicus. Next base: position 31,790,459 of record NW_028234423.1, on the reverse strand, counting down.
CCACCCAAGATGTAGCAACGCGCTGTAACAGCCATAGCCTCATATTTAAATAGATTTGGTCCATGAGTAGTGGTACTGTATTATACGATGAAGGGTTACCATCATATAGCATAAAATATAGCAAATAACGTGATAGATGTGGTTTCTGCTTCATAACATAGCATCTATGTGTGAGCCAAAATCCCAGTGTATGTATGTGTGTGTGTGTGTGTGTGTGTGTGCCTGTGTATATGTATATGTGTGCGTGTATGTGTGTTTAACCGTACTCTCATGCAGGTACGTTAGGCCTTCCTATAGAGGGGCTGCGTTCGTGCAGGAATGCCTGGGACTGCACGTGTTGTCACGAACGCGTGCGTGCGTCCGGCCTCCCTACACG
>NW_028234423.1:31772583-31782583 GCF_977035675.1 Penaeus japonicus | reverse complement strand
TTATTTTGTTTGTGTGAATGGGAAGCGTATGTGTGTCTACGTCTGAGAGAGAAAGAGAGAATGTAAGAGAGAGAGAGAGAGAGAGAGATAGTGTGTATGTGTGCGTGTTTGTGTGTTTCGAGTGTGCGTGTGTACGTGTGTGTCTGTGTGTACGTATGTGTACGTGTGTATACGCATGTGTGTGTACGTGTGTGTGTACGTGTGCGTGTCTGTATCTGCGTCAACGTTAGCGTGCTTGTGTGAGCGCACATGAGCCTCCAAATCCGTACTTCCAACACTCTCACAGAAGCATCTACCAACTGGGACAAACACCACTGCAAGTTCACATTCCTGGAAACAACCTGCCTTTCCCTAAACACAGATTTCACCTGATTTTGACCTTTTTTTAAACTATGTTACGAAAATCGATTCCATCAGACAAAATCATTACAGATGTTCTTTGTATGTATATATATATATATATATATATATATATATATATATATATATATATATATATATATATATATATATATATACAGCATATATATGTACATGTACACATGTATATATCTTTCGCTTCCAGCTATACTTAACAATTTTATTCCTAAGGCCTCTTCATCTTTACACCTCCCGGCCCCTCCCCTCCCCCCCCCCCCCCTTGGCCATGCATGCACTGTCACTCATCACCATCATCATCATCTGTCATTCATTTCCTTTCATCATTCATCCCTGGGACTCCGTTGTGATGACGTAACCGGTCGACTGAGCTTCAAGATCACGTGACCTGTTGGATCCTTTGTGCCTTCCTCTTGTTGATGTTGTTGTTGTTGATGTCGCAAATACTTAATCTGTCATTGTCTTGTTATTGTCACTGAATAAAAAAGGGAATTTATATCCTCTTTTATGAATTATATATGTGTTTTTTTGTTGTTTTTTTTCTTATATCAAAGAAGGCAAGGTGATTATCTGACCCAGATTAAGGAAGGAACAACTTAGGTCATGACCTTGATTCTCAAACGACTCGGGTCACGTTATGGTTCCTCTGTGCTTTCTCCACGCCCACAGACCCTGCCCGCCCGCCCGCCCGCCCGTGACGCCCGTAGCGCTACGCCCAAAAGTCAAACCCAAACACGCCCACACGAATACCCGGGTAATACATACCACTCATATTCCCACACCGTTACTCTGGATCACCATATAAGGTGTGTGTGTGTTTTGACAGGGGAGTGACGTCAGAGTCTACGTCAATCAGCTGATCGGACAATCGCGCGATCGTTTATGTTTTGTTTTTTTTATTTTATTTTTTTCTATCTCTGTTTCTTTGTTATTATCCTATGGTTATTTTTTTTATCCTTGAAGAGCGCGTTTATGTTTTGTTTTTTGTTTTTTTTTCTATCTCTGTTTCTTTGTTATTATCCTATGGTTATTTTTTTTTTACTTTTTTTATCCTTGAAGAGCGCTCAGAAGAAGAGTTATGCTCAAAAGAGGTAAAGGGAGTCATTTGTCAGGTGCGACGCGGGCGGGCGGGCGGGCGGGTTTGCGGGCGGCCGGAACCTACACTTAGCAGATTTTTCCTTGTACAAGTCAGGTCCCCTTGCATGAAGTATTTGTTGAATAATGTATAAGAAGTGTGTGTATCATCATGTATTTATTTCACTCTTTAAAAAAAATTATTTACGCTTTGTCGTGACGCTGAAAGGTAAGGAATTGTAAATTACTGTGTTTGTCCTCCTCCTGCTCCTCCTCCTCCTCCTCCTCCTCCTCCTCCCCCTCCCCCCTCTTCCCCCCTCCCATCACCCGAATCAGAGTGAAAGATGGCGTTATATCACCGTAGATTGTTGCACCGTATCACAGCGTGTTTTCACCTTTTTTCCATAGCTGGGGACTTGATGTTATCCGATTCACTGTTCACACTATATCCACAGTGACACCATTGTACCTTGTTTTTTTTTGGAACGTACTGGCTGAGACATTAGAGACATTAATTCATATCAAATGAAAAAAAGGAAACGTTCAGAATTATTTCACACACCCAAGAAAAACTTCCATAGCCATCAGGTTCCCAGTTGAGTTACCCCTTAAAGTGTTGATTTAATGCCCGTTTTCTGTGTCGTCAGAACTGTGATCCCCTTCGCATGTCTGTCATCAAGGCAGAGGTTGGCAATGTTGGTGGAGAGAAATAAAAACCTACTTTTGAGTGAAAAAAATAAGAAATTTGTATGAATAGATTTCATATTTACATACATTTTTTTTTTATACACAGTATCTCATTCAGTATCTGGCCTTTTTTTTTTAATAGGACCAGACTGAATGGCAGATATTAATCGTAGGTCTTCGCCAATGTCGCAAGTGAATGCATCTCTGTGTTGTTGTTTTTTTTTCTCAAGACGATCGAAGTTGGCACTCGAGTTATGGATATTCTGATTTTTTCTACGATTTCCATTTTCGTGTTTTTTTTTTTTTCTTTTTCTGACTCCCCCCCCCCCTTTTTTTATTTCCTTTTTTTTCGATTTCCATTTTCGTGTTTTTTTTTTCTCTCTGACTCCCCCCCCTCCCTTTTTGTTTCCCTTTGAGTCAGAATACGAGCCTATTAAAAGAAAAGAAAAGAAAAAAGAAAATATCAGAATATCTTCATGTAAACAGGACTGATAATAAAGGATATTTTTTTTGTCTCCCTTACTGTCCATCCTGTTTGCATCTTGCCACTTGCAGGAAATCGTCTTTATTGTCTGTATACTGTTAACAGTGCCTGGTGTATGCTACTTCTCCTCACAAGTAACTTAAGTGGACGAATTGACTTTGATAACGTGGTTCACTTGACACTTAACTGATCTTTTGGCTTTGACTCTTCGTAAAAAAAAATCATAGGTTTATAATTGTCCATTCTGAATGTACTGATTCTTTTATGCACGATATTGACTTTGATATAAACATCATTCATTAATAATGATCACGAAATGAAGAAGAAGAAATTAAAAAAAAAAAATAGAAAGAACATGTAAAGCATCAAAAGACTTAGATCCAGACTGAGTAGACTTGACCTGACCTGACCTGACCGCTGCCCTGCTAAGGATGACTGAATGTTCACGCTGCCATTGCAGGATACGTCAATGGAACCGGAGGAGCTGTTAGCGATCAAGTACAAGAACCCGGATGCTAACCCGTTTATCGACCCGATCCAGAAACACGCCGTCCTCGACATGCGAGGTGAGTCCTACTCGTTGACTCGTGCTCGTCCTTGGCCTCCTCGTCCTCGGCCTCCTCCTCCTCTGCCTCCTCCTCCTGTACCTCTACCTCCTCCTCCTGTACCTCTACCTCCTCCTCCTGTACCTCTGCCTCCTCCTCCTGTACCTCTGCCTCCTCTTCCTCTATCTCCTCCTCCTTCTCTTCCTCTTCCTCTACCTCCTCTTCCTCTATCTCCTCTTCCTCTACCTCCTCTTCCTCTATCTCCTCCTCCTCATCTTTATCTACCTCCTCCTCCTCTTTATCTACCTCCTCCTCGACCTCCACGTCCTCCTCCTCCACTACCTCCTCCTTCGCGGCTGTCGAAGTACCAGCAAGTACTTCGTCTTCGTCGGTTTTGGAAACAAGACAATGGAGAGGCCGTCGGCATATCCATGTGTCTTTGTTGTTTTGTTGTTTTCCCTTTTTTTTCCTTTCTTTTTTTCGTTTTGTTTAGTATGAATCTTTCACATTCGATGGCTGTTTGTTCAAATTCTAGCGGTTTAGCTATTAGTTAAAGAGCTTGTTTGGTCATTAGATCTGCAGTATTATGAACTATGAATATTCACCAATGTTACTAATTGTGTTTTATAGATCACAGTGTATTATAAATCAGAAATGTATTTCAATCTAATGACACATCAATAATGTACCTGTTCACTAACTACCAAATTTAATTCATTGTAACAAATGTAAAAAAAAAAAGTATGAATGAAAATATCAATCAATCTATGTTGTGAAATTTGTTTATTCTCATTTAATTATTTTTCCAACGTAATATGACCGACTTCATTGTAACAAATGTGAAAAAGTATGAATGAAAATATCAATCAATCTATGTTGTGACATTGCTTATTCTCATCTAATTATTTTTTCCAACGTAATATGACCGACTTCATTGTAATAAATGTAAAAAAAAAAAAAAAATATGAATGAAAATATCAATCAATCTATGTTGTGAAATTGTATGTTCTCATTTAATTATTTTTTCAACATAATATGACCGTCTTGCGTGGACGTGCGTTGGCCGCATGATAACCTTATTGCATTCCCTGACATCAATCTTATTTCAACAGATGTGTTGGTCCTCAATGAGATCATTGAGCAAGCTGAGGCACAGGCAGGAAGACAGAGTCAAGCCAGTGATCATGCAGGTGAGTTTCCTCCACTCTTTTTAACCTCTGTTTTGTTTTTTTATCGCCCGCTAAAAACAAAAGCTAGCTCGTGTACAGTCATTTATTTCGGTCCTTCGTTTCAATATCTCAATGTCCCCAGCTGTAGCTAGTGCATTGCGGTTTTCTTCTTATTTATCGTTTTTTAAATCCTTTTTCTCTAAGTAAACGTTTGATAGTTCTTCCTGAGTGTTGATAACAGCAAAGATGTATCAATGGTAGATGTAGGCATGATGACGTCACAACAGAAGTACCATCGGGCGCTCCGAGTTGACGGAAGCGTTTTTGCAGCGGCGCTGAATGAATCCGCATTCACGCCCGTCCTTCCAGTTCTTATAAGAATACGTTTATAATTGATTTAGGGGGAAAATATAAATATATAAGATAGACTCCATAAAATTAACGTTGTTAGATAATTTTGAATATCTAGAAAAAAATACAAATTTCGGAATCAGTGATGAAAGTCATTCAATCAAAATAAATATATATCCCGGCATGGAGTGATAAAGTCTTGAATTTGGCGCGTGAAGTTAGAGAATCTGTAAGTCGTCATTCTACTTAGTAAGAATCACAATGAAGCCTTCTTTTATTCGTAATTGGACACAGTCCTAGTTCTCTCTTAATTAACGAGGAAGTGAAGGCCATAGTGTTATGAGCGTTCGTGTTAGGCTTCGAAAAGTTACAAAAACGCAATGCCTTCTGGGAACGGACCTGCCTTGGTAGCTGTGACGTCATTTTAATCTATTCCAGTGTACATTGTGAAGTTTTGAACTTAGCGGTTTGCATGTTTTGTTACCTCATTGGAAGTGATTCTAGGTTCATGTTTATAAAAAAAAATAATGTCTTGATATGAACTAGTGTTTGATCACCCATCATGTACAGTTACGCTTCATTATAAATATCTTGATTATACAAAATTAATAATAACTTTTTTTTTTTTACTCTTTGTCTGAGGACTGTTGGCATTTTGAGTGTCATATATATACATATATATCTTAAATTTTGCTCTTAACGTCATTTGTCAGAATATAGGAAATTCCAGCCACCAGTTCACAGAAATTTGCATTTGTCTAGTAACCAATGTTGTTGTTGTTGTTGTTATCGTTGTTGAGTAACCAAAGTCGTTGTTTTAATCGTGCCCCATCCCATCCCCTACACTTCAACATTTCATAGATGAAGAGGGTGCGTACCTGTCTTTTATTATCTCTCATTCACTTCTTTTTTAGGGCTCATAAGCCAATTAGTCGCTACACTTTAGAATTAGGCTGCAGATTTTTGTTAGTTTTTTTTTTTTTTTTTTTTTTTTTTTTCGTCCTGGAGAATGGGAATGTTATGTGACGTCACGACGATGTGCAGTCGAGTGCTGCCGCCATATTGCCGTGACGTCACTATTGCTGTGACGTCATGACGGCCATCGCGACGTTACTATTGGGTATTTTGATCATTGGGATTGCAAAAGCATTGGCGGTGGACGGTGCAACAGCGCAACATGTTGCTGTGTTACTCCGAGCAGTACTCTATAACAGAGCTCTATGCTTTTGGGATCTCAGTGACGGAAAACCGAATTCACATTCTTCTGTATATTGATCACGCTGTTTTGTCAACTCGTAAAAAAATGTTGTGCTCTCAAACGTCTCACGAAAGAAAAAAAGTATAAAACAAATTTTAATTGTAGTTTTTTTTTCTAAATTACATCCTCCACTCTAGTCTGAAATGTCAATATCTTTATTTTTTTCTTATAGAATCCTTGTTTTTCATTCCTTTAGAATCTCTCGGAGAAATATGGAAAGAGTTGACATTACAGTATCACGAAAACGCACCTCATTGTAATTTACGATTAAAATGATTAAGAAAAATAAACAAAGGACACAATCACCTCAGACAACAGGCGAAATACAAAAATAACAACATGCTGTCATTAATATTCACGCATCTAAATTTATCAGAAACTCCCTAAGATACCCTTAGATTTTCAACTCTAGCAGCTACAGTGAACAATAAAGAAATACAACACAAAAAATTAACCCAGCTCTGACTACGACAACAAACTAAAACTTTGCACCTTTCTACAACTTTTGTCTACATCTTTTTCTTACAACTGCCTCTTTCGCTTCTGCTTTCGTAATATATATAGACATACATACTGTTATATATATGTATATGTATATATATATATATATATATATATATATATATATATATATATTTATATATATATATATCTGCCTGCATGTATATATATATATGTATATTGTAGTGTACTGTAATGTTGTATGTGTAAATGACTTTTTATGACCTCACTTTTTGAGTTTTCTTCGCATCGTGGTATTTAGACGGGATGTCATGTCCCCTCCTTTCCCGACGCTCATATATGTAGCCTCTAGCTTATGATACGTTTCACGCCTGTGTAGCCTGTAGCCTGGGTAGTCCAGTTGTTCGTGTAAAGAAGAAACAATCCCATATATATAGCCTTTTTAGCCATCCGTTGTTGTTGGATTCAGAACTCGAAATTGTCTTAAGCAGATTCTTGAGTCTTGGAGACGCTTTGTTTAGTGTCTGTGGAGTCTGAGCCTGCGTGAGCCTGTAGTTCTCACAAAAGCATGGATGTGATTGATTTTGCGCTGCGTTCACATGCACAGACCCCACGCTGCCTCCTTCGACCGCTGGGGACTTTCGCATTTTACATACTGCAACACCATACAGGAAGATCAGACACGAATAAGTACTCTCGTGTTCAAACATTTGGATTATATTCTACATGCTGCTACAGGTCATCAACAAAAAAACATTACATACAGCATAGATGAATCCTTTTAACATGCAGTCGTCGCCTCAGGATTTAATCAAACATATGTAACTGCATTCTGTTCTATATTATGAACATGCTTACTTGAGAGAACACATCTAACGTCAACATTCATCTTTGAAGTCAAACACGATCACCACAGCCAAGTATGTGAACAGAGTCCCCCAAGGGTTCAGTAGGAAGCGTGCTGGTGTATATTTGTGTGTTCTGTATGTGAACGCAGCCGCAGTTCCAGCAGATGAAGGTAACAATGTGTAGCATACCCCTACTCCCTCCCTCTCTCCCTCTCCCCTACCCGCTCACCCTCTCTCCGCGTCCGCCATTCCTCTCTCTCCGTATACTAGTCGAAAGAGAACCAAAGTCCTGCGTGCGGAGACGAAGATGAAATTTAGTCTCCTAGAAGAGAGCCAGGTCCTTGCAAGCGCGAGTGTGTGGTTGCGTGTGCGTGTGCGTGTGCGTGCGGGTGCGAGTTTGCAGTCAGAGAACAGGCAGGCAGGCAGAGAGAGAGAGCGAGAGAGCGCGAGCGGGAGAGGGCGGGCGGAGCGAGGGGCGAGAGAAAGAGAACCCCCAGGGCTTGATGTTATAAAGAGGGGGATCTCAGACAGATCTTTGGCACCAGTACACGGCAGCTGTTCGCGTCTCCAGCTCTCCTGTACAATACCCGGATGCAGGAGGTCGACTACAGGCTGCACATTCTGCTATCGTTTACATCTCCTTTGTTTTTCTCTCTCCCGTATTTTCATATCACCATGCCGTGGACAATACGTGGATTAAACAGACTACCGCATTACTAAAGGACATGAGCGATGGAGCTAGACATGTTATGGCGGTTTAGGTTCTGACTTTTCTTTTTCCTTTTTTTTCTTTTCTCTCTATATCTATTTCTCTCTCTCTCTTTCTTTCTCTCTCTATTTCTTTTTCTCTTTCTCTCTCTCTCTCTCTCTCTCTTTCTATTTTTCTTTCTCTCTCTCTCTCTCTCTCTCTCTTTCTCTTTCTCTTTTTCTCTTTCTCTTTCTCTTTCTCTCTCTCTCTCTTTCTTGTTCTCTCTCTCTCTCTCTCTCTCTCTCTCTCTCTCTCTCTCTCTCTCTCTTTCTCTCTTTCTTTCTCTCTTTGTCCCTCTCTCTCTCTTTGTCCCTCTCTCTCTCTCTCTCCCCTCTCTCTCTCTCTCTCTCTCTCTCTCTCTCTCTCTCTCTCTCTCTCTCTCTCTCTCTCTCTCTCTCTCTCTCTCCTCTCTTTTCTCTCTTCTCTCTTCTCTTCTCTCCTCTCTCTCTCTCTCTCTCTCTCTCTCTCTCTCATTCCCTCTCTCTCTATCTCTATCTCTTCCTCACTCTTTTCATTTTTTTCCTCTCCTCTCCTTTCCATCTAACTTTTTTTCTTCTTTTCGTTTCTATTCAAATTAAAACATGCACATTAGGTACAGGCTTGCATGTTTTCTCTTCTATTTCAGGGTTCTAATCTATGCACAGCTTATGTACTCCTCCTCCCCCTCCCCCTCCCCCCTCCCCCTCCCCCTCCCCCACCGATACAAGTTAATGATGATAATAAGGACATTGTTTTTAGAAAGTATGATGATCCAAAATTCATTTTAAAAAATCTGATCTAAAATTCATTAAAAAACAAAATTTATATATTATCGGTCCTTCGAAGTAGTTAAATTTGAAAAAAAAAAAATTATCAATAGAATGATTTAACGTTTCACTTTTTTTACTTTCTATAATGAGGAATTTTAAGATTGTAATATTTCACATTTCATTCACTTTTTCATTTTGACTATTAAGAATTATTATTGTTATTCCTGTAAGAAGTATATTTGAATATATGATATGATGTAAATACTCTTATATTTATCATATTCAAGACAATTCATATTACATAAGAGAAAATGCTTATCATAATCAGTGATATGATTAATAAAATTTTGATTAATAGCAGTGCAAATAGGTGATTGGTGTGATAGCAATCATTATAATAATGATAGTAATAATGAAAATAAAGATACAAATAGTAATTATTATCATTATTATGGTTGTCATTATAATTATTGTTATTATTATTATTGTTATCGTTATGATTATTATCATTATAATTGTTATAAGGATGATAATATTGATAGCAATAATCATAGTAATGTTGATGATGATAATAATAATAATTATTATTATTATGATAATTATTTTGATAATGATGGTAGATAATGATAGTGATAATAACACTTTATTATTATTATCAATATCATCATTATCACCATCACTATCATCACCATCACCATCATCTTAAAGAGAAAAAAAAAACATAGCACTATATTTCCCCCCCTCTTGATCAACACAACTCGGACCTTCCCCCCCTCCCCTCCCCTCCCTCTCCCCCTCTCCCTTTCTTCATCAGTTATGAATTAAGAATTATTATATCTCATTACTACTACGAATTCTATCCCAAACATGCTTAGTCGCTCGCTAGCAGCCTGCACCATTTTCAAAAAGCTTTCACCAAAAAAAGAAAGAAAAAAAGACACAAACTATACAAAAAAAATTGCATAAACAATGATCAGGCAATAATGATGATAACCATGTATGTGATATGGTCCTAATTTAAGGTAATTATGATCGTAATTATATCCGGGTATGATCATTATTGATTGTTCATGACGCACATGTCTTCACCTGGATTGTACACTTGTCACCTGGCTTTGTCACGAACCAAAAAAAAAAAAAAAATTTTTTTTTTTTTTTTTTTTTTTTTTTACTAGTTAGAATTAATCTTATTTGCCACGATGCCTTTAAAGTATGCTGATATGAAAAGATGTATATTGAAATTCAAG
>NW_028234423.1:31747583-31765083 GCF_977035675.1 Penaeus japonicus | reverse complement strand
AGTATAACACGAGAGGCAGTTTAGCATTAGGCCAGATATAACACAACATTATTTAATAGAACAAAAAAAGGGTTTAATATCTTTATATATATATATATATATATATATATATATATATATACATATATATATATATACATATATATATATATATATATATATATATATATATATATATATATATATATATAATCACAGTACCGTAGCGTAAAATGTTCTTTGTTATAGCACAGGAAAAATAGCATTGCAAGTTTTAAGATTCAGTAAAATAAGGTAGCAAAATAGGAAAATATTCCGTAATATAACACACAGCTATAGCAAATCTAGAATCAACATAACGCAACATAGTAATATTGCAACATAAAAAATACATTACTCATGCTAGTAAACAAAAAAAAATATTCATACAAACAAACAGACAAACAAAACAAACACAGTTTTAGATAAGAATATGAATAAGAAAAAAAAATAAATTGAGGTTATGGATCTAGTGAATTGCAATGCATGGTGACCGGAAGCGGAATACAGGAACTTATCTGTTGCAAATTCCTCCCAAAAGAGCTTAGTGTTGATGTGCATAAAAAAATCACTGCTACAAAAGAAGTGTCTATTTTAGTGCACTGTATCCGAAGGCATGGTGTACACAGGTCGTAATGCGGTGACCTTAATCAGAATTAAATTGAGAGAGAGGTTAGAAAGAATCTTTTTTAATCATCATTAGCCATTTGATGTTTGGAATTGATGTCAAAATCTTTCTCTCCAGAAAAAAAAACAGAATGTTCGTTAAAATGTCATCTAAATTTCTCTATTCTTTTTCCTAAGTGCTCTCTGTCTCAATGTCTTATTTCTTCGACCGTCTCTCTCACTCCATTTTATTCATGTTCACCTGTTCCCTTTGTTTTTGTTTTTTGTTTTTTCCTTCCTATGAATATTAACATGATTGTCTTTTGAAAATAGAGTTTGATTCATTTAATTCAAAAGTGTGTATGTCTCTAATTACAAGCATCTATCTATATGTGTAAGATTATCTGTGTTTCGTTATTACAGTATCTTAACTTGTATTTGTTGTGTAAACGTTCTACTGGTCTGGTTACTATTGATGTTTTCAAATTTGTTTATTGCACAAGTTGTCTGTCTCTTTGATGTGTCTCTGTTTTATATATGTCTTGCACTTGCATTTAAAATTCCAGAACATTTTTATATAATTTTTTTAGTTCTCTTTTTTCCTTGTTTATCGTTATTTCTGTTCACATTTTTCTATCAGTTTCGATCAGTTCGAGTTTCGTGATTACAAAAGATAGATTGATTTTTTCTACGGTTCCGGAATTATATCTTACTTAAGACGATAATTGGGTTATATCTAAATTTAATTATTTTCGTAAGCGCTCTTAATGCAGGCTTGTGACTATGATGTTCAAAATCATAGAAAGACAATTTCACTTCTAAAGTTACAGTAAGATTGGACGAAACCTCAAAATGCGGCGGGATTTGTTGTTGTTTTTTCTAATCGAATCTCTCCAGTTATAGGTTTCTCAATTTAATGTGCATTTAAACGTTTTTTTTATCTACCTTTGTTTCTTTTATTCTCTCTCACTCTCTCTCTCTCTCTCTCTCTCTCTCTCTCTCTCTCTCTCTCTCTCTCTCTCTCTCTCTCTCTCTCTCTCTCTCTCTCTCTCTCTCTCTCTCTCTCTCTCTCTCTCTCTTTCTCTCTCTCTCTCTTATCCTTCTCGCTCTCTCTTCTCTTCTTGCCTCTCTCTCTCTCTCTCTCTCCTTTTCTTTTCTTCTGTCCTTGTCCTTTCCTTCCTGTCCAGGATCTTTCCTGTCTTCTTCTTTTCTCTTTGTTTCTTTTCTTCATGGGGATTGCTTTTGTTTTTATCTGTTTTAAGTGCTTTATCGAAGTCACAATTATTAGTTTTTTTATTTTATCGAGGTCACATTATATCGCTTTTGAGTTTGATCAAGAGAGATAAAGAACAAGAATAAATCGAGGGCTGTTCTTTTATCGCGAATCCATCGTTGAATAACGTTTGACATTTTCCTTTACTGTTATTTTTTTCTTTCTTTCTTTCTTTCCGACTCGGATTATTCTTTTTTTTTCCTTTATCGATCTTCTCATTTCATTTTTACCCACTTCTTTACTTCTCAATTTCCTATTATATCATTTTCTCTCCGTCTTGCCACCTTTACCTCTTCTCTACCCCCCTTGCCCCCCTCCCCCTTACCCCCCTTGCCCCCCTTTACCCCCCCTTGCCCCCTCGAGCCTCGCTGACGCCTGCCTTGTACCGCCCCGACAGTTTTTTACGGCCACCTTCAGTATCGAATGCTTCGCTAAGATCATCGCCATGAGTCCAAAGTATTACCTCCAAGAAGGCTGGAATATCTTCGACTTCATCATTGTGGCGCTGTCGTTGCTCGAGCTCGGTCTTTCCAACGTGTCTGGCCTGTCTGTGTTGAGGTCGTTTCGATTGGTGAGTGAGAACGCGGTCCTTGGTTCTGTTGAGGCAGAGCCGGGACCTTTTTTTTTAGTTCTGTAGGGAGAACGAGGGTATTTTTGTTTATGTAGGGAGAACGAGGGTATTTTTGTTTATGTAGGGAGAACGAGGGTATTTTATTTATGTAGTGAGAACGCGGTGCTTGGTTCTGTTGAGGCAGAGCCGGGACCTTTTTTTTTAGTTCTGTAGGGAGAACGAGGGTATTTTGTTTATGTAGGGAGAACGAGGGTATTTTGTTTTTGTAAGGAGAACGAGGGTATTTTGTTTATGTAGTGAGAACGCGGTCCTTGGTTCTGTTGAGGCAGAGCCGGGACCTTTTTTTTAGTTCTGTAGGGAGAACGAGGGTAGTTTGTTTATGTAGGGAGAACGAGGGTAGTTTGTTTCTTTAGGGAGAACGAGGGTAGGTTGTTTATGTAGGGAGAACGAGGGTAGTTTGTTTCTGTAGGGAAAACGAGGGTAGGTTGTTTCTGTAGGGAGAACGCGGTCCTTGGCTCTGTTGAGGCAGAGCCGGGACCTTTTTTTTTAGTTCTGTAGGGAGAACGAGGGTATTTTTGTTTATGTAGGGAGAACGAGGGTATTTTGTTTTTGTAAGGAGAACGAGGGTATTTTGTTTTTGTAGGGAGAACGAGGGTAGTTTGTTTATGTAGGGAGAACGAGGGTAGTTTGTTTATGTAGGGAAAACGAGGGTAGGTTGTTTCTGTAGGGAGAACGAGGGTATTTTGTTTTTGTAAGGAGAACGAGGGTATTTTGTTTATGTAGGGAGAACGAGGGTAGTTTGTTTCTGTAGGGAAAACGAGGGTATTTTATTTATGTAGTGAGAACGCGGTCCTTGGTTCTGTTGAGTCAGAGCCGGGACCTTTTTTTAGTTCTGTAGGGAGAACGAGGGTATTTTTGTTTATGTAGGGAGAACTAGGGTAGTTTAGTTCTGTAGTGAGAACGAGGGTATTTTGTTTCTGTAGGGAGAAGGAGGGTATTTTATATATGTTGTGAGAACGCGGTCCTTGGTTCTGTTGAGGCAGAGCCGGGACCTTTTTTTTTTAGTTTTGTAGGGAGAACTAGGGTAGTTTGTTTCTGTAGGGAGAACGAGGGTATTTTGTTTATGTAGGGAAAACGAGGGTAGGTTGTTTCTGTAGGGAGAACGAGGGTATTTTAGTTCTGTAGGGAAAACGAGGGTATTTTGTTTATGTAGGGAGAACGAGGGTATTTTGTTTTTGTAAGGAGAACGGGGGTATTTTGTTTCTGTAGGGAGAACGAGGGTATTTTATTTATGTAGGGAAAACGAGGGTATTTTATATATGTTGTGAGAACGCGGTCCTTGGTTCTGTTGAGGCAGAGCCGGGACCTTTTTTTTTAGTTCTGTAGGGAGAACGAGGGTATTTTGTTTATGTAGGGAGAACGAGGGTATTTTGTTTATGTAGGGAGAACGAGGGTAGTTTGTTTCTGTAGGGAGAACGAGGGTATTTTGTTTATGTAGGGAGAACGAGGGTAGTTTGTTTCTGTAGGGAGAACGAGGGTATTTTGTTTATGTAGGGAGAACGAGGGTATTTTATCTATGTAAGGAGAACGAGGGTAGTTTGTTTCTGTAGGGAAAACAAGGGTATTTTGTTTATGTAGTGAGAACGCGGTCTTTGGTTCTGTTGAGTCAGAGCCGGGACCTTTTTTTTAGTTCTGTAGGGAGAACGAGTGTATTTTATTTATGTAGGGAGAACGAGGGCTTTTTTCAGTAGGGAGAACGAAGGTATTTTAGTTCTGTAAGGAGAACGAGGGTAGATTGTTTCTGTTGGGAGAACGAGGTTATTTTATTTATGTAGTGAGAACGAGGGCATTTTATTTCTGTAGTGGGAGCGAGGGCATTTTATTTCTGTAGTGAGAGTAAGGCCCTTTCCCCCTGTAGTGAGAATAAGGCCCTTTCCCCCTGTAGCAAGAGCGAGGTCTTCCTTTGCTTTAATCAGAACAAGGACTTTGATATTAACTCCCCTTAGCCCTCAGCTCGTATTTTATTCCATAACATATCTATAGATTAAAAGCTATCCTTCTACGCCTTCCACTCACATTCCATTAACCTCTCCTCCTCCTCTTCCTCCCCCTTTAGCTTCGTGTCTTCAAACTAGCGAAGTCTTGGCCGACACTCAACCTCCTCATTTCCATCATGGGTAAGACCGTTGGTGCCCTGGGTAACCTGACCTTCGTCTTGTGTATTATCATCTTCATTTTCGCCGTCATGGGCATGCAGCTCTTCGGCAAGAATTACACAGGTGAGTGGCCAACCTTTTTTAAAGAGGTGTTGTTCTGGGTGTGTTGTATGATGTGAATATCTTTTGAGATCGAGTCTCTGTTATGTATGGATAGTTATTTTCGTGAAAAAGGAGACCAGATGGTTTGATATACCCGTTTACTAGCTTTTGTTATCATTGGGTTAATTACTTTAGTGAAAGACGATACCAAATACTTCAAAATGATTATAAACGTTACGACACGTCCCAAGTATAACAAATAAAATTAAACATAAAAAGTAGCACGACGGTCATCACGAAAAAAACTATCCAGAAATACAACGAAACAAAAACAAAACAAAAAAAGAAATATAGCGCCACGGCCATCACGCAAAACCACCTTCCTTTTTTTCTTCCAGACAACGTGAGTCGCTTCAAGCCGAGCTCCGACGGCCAACTGCCGCGCTGGAACTTCATAGATTTCATGCACTCCTTCATGATCGTGTTCCGAGTGCTGTGCGGAGAGTGGATCGAGAGTATGTGGGACTGCATGCTGGTCGGCGACTGGTCCTGTATCCCGTTCTTCTTGGCCACTGTCGTCATCGGCAACTTGGTGGTGAGTGTCACGGCGAGAGTGACAACTGGTTTCGAGTCTTGGAGGGAGGGTAGGATGTGAGGTTTGGGGAGGGGGAGACGCGGAGGGAATTCCGGGGGCGGAGCTTAGTACGCGGATGGAGGCGGGGCAAGGCGGGGCGAGGAAGGAAGGGGTGGAGCCTCACAGAATGTGTCAGGGGATTGGGTTGGTTACTTCTCTTTTCAATCTGTGTGGATTTATTTTTTTCATCGAATATATCAGTCATTGATAATTGACTTCTTATCAGATACATATACATAAAAATGAGAACATTTCCTCGTCTATAGTTAATTTGTAAAGAAAGTGATCACGAAAGTAAAATTATCATAGATTGAACTACAGTAAACGAACTGGCATGTTTTCCAACTTTACTCCATATGCCATCTCTGATTTCAACTTAATAAAAGACATATATATATATATATATATATATATATATATATATATATATATATATATAAAACAAAACAGAATGAGCACCTTCCACCGATAATCCACACCACACCACCTAAGAACAAAATAAAGAAAAATAATTCGACCGACAAAAAATTAACCCCCCCCCTCTCCTCTCTCCCACGCAAAGGTACTGAACCTTTTCTTAGCCCTGTTGCTGAGCAGTTTCGGAGCTTCGAACCTCTCCGCACCCGTGAGCGACGGCGAACCCAACAAGCTCGCTGAAGCCTTCGACCGGATCGCCCGCTTCAAGCTGTGGGCGAAGCGAACCGCCATGAACGGCCTCAAGCTGGTTCGGTCCAAACTTACCAACCAGATAAGCGATCAAACTCCAGGTGAGTTTATCAGGTGCCGACTCGCCCTCACCCACGCTCAGCAAGCCACGCTCCTTGGCCAGAACACGCTACTCGACACTTGGGACATGCACTCTGAATCTTTCGCTCGCTAGCTCTCTTTCTCTAGTTCTGTCTTTTTTCTCTCTCTGTTCATCTCTCTCTCTCTCCGTAGTTCTGTCTGTCAGTCTTTTCTCTCTCTCTCTCTCTCTCTCTCTCTCTCTCTCTCTCTCTCTCTCTCTCTCTCTCTCTCTCTCTAGTTTTGTCTGTCAGTCTTTTTTTCTCTCTCTCTCTCTCTCTCTCTCTCTCTCTCTCTCTCTCTCTCTCTCTCTCTCTCTCTCTCTCTCTCTCTCTCTCTCTCTCTCTCTCTCTCTCTAGTTCTATCTGTCAGTCTTTTTTCTCTCTCTAACTCTCTCTCTCTCTCTCTAGAGAGAGAGAGAGAGAGAGATTCTTCTCTATATGTATATCTATCTATCTATCTTTATATATATATATATATATATATATATATATATATATATACATATATATGTATATATATATATATATATATATATATATGTACATATACATACATACATATATATATATATATATATATATATATATATATATATATGTACATATATATACATACATATATATATATATATATATATATATATATATATATATATATATATATATATATATATCATCACTCGCATAAAGGGCTGTCTGCCTCCGCGCATCAGCTCATTCTCACACCCTATATTTTTCACTTTTATATACGCACCACCATTGCCTCCACTTCTACTTTTGATCTTTGCACTTATATCTCACTTACTGAATTTTCTACACATTCTCCCAGTATCATTTGTTATGTCACTGCACCACCATTTAATGCACTACATTTTTACAATGCTTTCACAATATACAGAATGGCAGTATGGTGTTGATCTGTTTGTTTGTTTTTCAAAATGATGAGACTACTATCTCAAAGATGTAATTTGTAATAGTTTTTTTTTTGGACAGGCAAGTGTCCGTTTTGCACTTTTATGCATTTGACATATCAACATTACTGTCAAGACATTATGACTGTTGTATACTAAAACAGGCACGCTCATAAGATTAGCAAATACTTTTTTGGAATTTGCATTGTGTAAATATGATAAGATTCTGTTTGTAAAAAAAATGATGATGTAAGTTTATATAGCCATTGGTCTGATTCTCTAATGATATTATAAAGATGTTAAAGATGTACGAATAGTTATAACGAACATTAGCTAGCTTCATTAACACAGTATTGAAACAATTACAATAAGTAAGATCTAGTCTTAGATTTAGGTCATGAAAGGCAAAGACTGTCAGGGAAGTACTAAAAAAAAGGTTAGGTGTTAGAAGCACAAACACATTACTAGATTCTTAGCCGCCAGTCAGAATTCAATGAGTTAGAAGAGGACTAGGTTTCTTGGTGTTAGAAGGGGATCCCGTACAACTCATTTGAATAAAAATACCCCCAAAGTTCACGAGCCCCGAGCCCCAAAAATCTCGCAAATACGAAACTCAAACTTAGATCAGGAATCAGAGACACTCCCCACCCCACGCCACCCATCCCACCCACCAGAATCCCACAAGGTCGGGTCACACTCAAGAAGTCAGGGTCAGGGTCAGGTCACAAGAGAAACTACTTCCCCCACACACATGGCCAAGTCAAGATAGGGTCAGGTGACAGGTAGGGCCCCCAGAGGACAGATGCTTGATTAGTGAGTCAGTGTTGGCACGGCGTCTTACAGACCCTCGAGGCGTGGAGGCCGACGAGATCCTTGCAGACGGCCAGACCCTGTGCAAGAAGATGGCCAAGGACCACACGCAGGTCGACATCCCGATAGATGGGATCGAGCTCGTAGGTGAGTCGACCGGGGAGATGGGAGACGCAGAGGCGGTCCTCCCCCCTCGCCAATGCGGTTTGTGGAGTTTGTTTTTTACTTTTTACTCTTTATTCGGGTTTTTTCTTTCTCTTTGTCTGTCTGACTGTCACTATCTTTCTCTTTCTTTCTTTCTTTCTCTCTCTCTTTCTTTCTCTTTCTCCCTCTCTCTCTTTCTCTTTCTTTCTCTTTCTTTCTCTTCCTCTTTCTCTCTTTCTCTCTTTCTCTCTTTCTCTCTTTCTCTCTTTCTCTTTCTCTCTTTCTCTTTCTCTCTTTCTCTTTCTCTCTTTCTCTCTTTCTCTTTCTCTCTTTCTCTTTCTCTTTCTCTCTTTCTCTCTTTCTCTCTTTCTCTCTTTTTCTCTTTCTCTTAATCTCTCTTTCTCTCTTTCTCCCTCTCTCTCTTTCTCTTTCTTTCTCTTTCTTTCTCTTTATCTTTCTCTCTTTCTCTCTTTCTCTCAATCTCTCTTTCTCTCTCTCTCTCTCTCTCTCTCTCTCTCTCTCTCTCTCTCTCTCTCTCTCTCTCTCTCTCTCTCTCTCTCTCTCTCTCTCTCTCTCTCTCTCTCTCTCTCTCTCTATCTATCTATCTATCGATCTCTCTCTCTATCATGATGATTCAGAACAAGGCGAGGATCTTGTTCTGAAAAAAATGTGAAATAAATCATTTGGAATGTGTTGCCGATATCAACTTCATGTCACATTTCTCATTTTCTGTCAGTGACAGAATTTCATAACTAACATACTTTGCTCTGTAACTTTGTCCATTAATAATGAGTTATATCTCTATAGATTTAGACATGACCTCTACAATATCATACTTATGAAAAAAATGGAAATTCCCTTTCGTTATTAGATCACCAAACACTTTTAAATTTTATTAGTTTTTGTATATATTGAGTGATGTGCAACATTGAAATTATTTTGATATTGCAAAAGAATAACCAAATCGTAAGAGGGAGATGGATAGATTTATTGAATAAATATAAATGAAAGATATAACTGAAGATTATTACGTAGGCGTTGTAAATTTTGTTCATTTCTGTTTAGACTTTTATAAATGTGTATCTAATAACATGCAGAAATTTGATTATTTAAACCCAGCAAACAGAAACTAACAAGTAAGATGGAGATTGATAGAAACGTCGAATAAATATGATTAAAACAACAATAACTGAATGTTAGGAGTAAGTACCTGACCCCAAGCCCCAAGGCCCACAAAGCCCCCCCCCCCTAACCCCAACCCCCATCGTAATATCTCCCCCCTCCCTGTCCCCCCACAGACGGGAAGATGAACAACACCGTCATCAACAACAGTAAACACATCGGCAACTCCATCGGCAAGGACAACCGTGACGTCATCGAGAACGACTACAGCAACAAGAAGATCGTGCGGCTGGAGGAGGACGCCGTCAGCAACAACTCCCTGGGCTCGCACAAGAACCGGAAGCTGAAGAGCGACAGCGGGAGTCACAAGGGATCGACAGAATCCCTCGATGACGGAGAGGAGAAGAAAGATGCCAGTAAGGAGGACCTCGAGGATGGTATGCTACTTGATGGTACTCTCACTCGCACTCAGCCCCCGTTCGTTCCTAGACTTAAGGTATCGGGTTAGATCGGAGTGTCTCTTGGCCGGTTTTTGGAAGCCATTTTGGGCTCGGAGAAGGAGTCTGGCGAAGGAGGAAGAGGAGAAGGAGGAGGAGGAGATGGGCGCGCATCCTCGCCAAGACGCCTCTCTCCTGGGCCCTTCTTTGCTTCTGATGGCGGGGAGCCCAGGTCGCTTCGAGGAGGAGGGGGGGAGGGAGACGCCCCCGGGTTTGTTGATCGGAGAGCCGGTCAACAAAGTCTCCGTTCAAAGCGACCTGGGACCGAATTGATATTCCAAACCCACTCGTTGGCGGTGGAAGACGTCCGGATGGATCGGTTCTCATCACTGTTTTTCTCTTCATTTCGTTCAGTTTTCAGGTAAACTGATATCAAAAAGACGTTGTTGTTTTTTTATTTCCACAAGTGTTACTCATTCTGCGTCGTCGATATCCGTCAAAATTAATGCACAGTGAGAGAGTTGGTCCTTCTTAGCGATGTCTTTCACCGTTCATTGGGCGATGGTGACGCTGAGCTGCCTGCCGGACACGAAACGGATATCAAACTTAAATCATACTTCGATCTATCACTGGTATTCCAGACATACCAAAAGAAAAGAAAAAAAGTTTCCTTAGACAAAACAATCTCTTTTTCTTTCCTCTTACTCTGATAAGGCTTTCCAAATCACAACCGGAAGTAGTGCAGAATAGACGCGCAACGGGCTGTCACCCTCGTGCAATAAATGTAACGTAGATTATAAAGCTGCTGTAAATTTAAGTTGCTGTTTTTATCATGTCATTAAGCATTTTATTGCTACGGCTTTCTGACTTTTTTGCATGAACACGCGCCAACTCACACTTAGATGAAGGACAAATAACAAGTCGCAATAAGGGTAAGCTTAGCTCAGGATGGATGACTGTGGTGCAGACTACGACTTGCAGTTACTAGTCACCTCATCAGCCATCATTCAGTCATCAGTCAATCAGTTCATCCTCCACTGTTTAGACATCCAGTCAGTGACGTTTGGGGTGTAGCGAATCCAGCAGAGGGTCAAATCACTCGTTTGGGTTAGTCTGTCTGTTATCTGTTCATGTTTAGGTGGGGACACGTGTTGTCAACCTTCCCAACTTGTGTTTTCCTTCTTATGTTCCAAGGTGGAGACTGTTCATCCAACTCCAACTCTAGTAGGCGGGGCATGTGTTGTGACTCTTCCCCTTTGTCTGGTGGGACGGAGCATGTAACTCCTCCCACTTCTATCGTAGGCGGGGCATGTGTTGTGACTCTTCCCCTTTGTCTGGTGGGACGGAGCATGTAACTCCTCCCACTTCTATCGTAGGCGGGGCATGTGTTGTGACTCTTCCCATTTGTCTGGTCGGACGGAGCATGTAACTCCTCCCACTTCTATCGTAGGCGGGGCATGTGTTGTAACTCCTCCTACTTCTCTTGTAGGCAGAGCATCTAGGTGTTGCATTTCCCTCTGTGGCGTTGACAAGGGTTCCTCAATCAACCTCATCTACTCCTGGAATCTTAGATGTTGATTGTTTATTATTATCAACTAAGGGGAAATGTAGTGCTTTTGATAGTGTAGTCTAAACCGTCTGTAAGTTGTATATCTCTTTCCTTTGATCCCACCTTGTTTTTTCCATAGTCATTTTTAACAGGATGAAGATGTGTCTATTTTTCACTGGGCATGTACTGTTCGAGTAGTATTTAATCTCCTTAACCCCGTTTTCTTTAAGAGTAATTCACATTTTGATAGATTTCCCATTTTCTTGTAGCCAGGTAGTTAAGTCCCTCCCTCAAACATCCCGTTTTCTTTGTATGAGAAGTCCAAGGCAACTGCCTCCATTTTCTTGTAGATGGGGCGAGAGCTATCACCCCCCGCCCCTCCCACCACCCCACCCCCACGACCATTTTTTCTCGTAGCAGGTTTGATGTAGTCTCACCCTTTCATTTTCCTCCTAGACAGGATATGTAGTCTCAGTCTACTGATTTTACAAGTGTGATGTCAGCCATAGGTAAGGATATGCCTTCTGTCTAAAAAAAAAAAAGAGTTACGGATATATAAAAAAAACAAAAACAATTTGTTAGATGATGAACGGGCAGATGAACACATAGAGGACCAGTGAATAATGCCTTTTGAACATTGGTTCCTGACCGAGTATGTTTTAAAACCAGGGATATTTTTTGGAACATCACTTATTTTAAGAGAGAGAGAATAAAAAATAAAAAAAAGTGGAAAATCTAAACTATTTTCGGTAGTTGATCTTCATAGCTATTTGTTTGTTTGTTTTTTCTCTCTTCTAAATCATTCATGCCAAGAACACCATCTTTCAAATTGCTTGAACATGAAAAAGCCAAAGAACATCTCATGAGAAAATGGCTATCAATGTTCTTAATTGTAGTTCTTGCTCTTTTACATTGATCCATGAAATGACAGACGTTTTTTGGGGCCACCTTTTTCCTGCCTCTCAGTTAACGTTACTTTGGGCTTGTGCCTTTTCATGATAGCTCTAAGTCCTCTTACTTACTCCTTAGCATATTGATCGAGTTTTATATACAGTGTATATATATGTATGTATATATATATATATATATATATATATATATATATATATATATATATATATATATATATATATTATATATATATATATATATGTATATGTATTATATATATATATATATATATATATATATATATATATATATATGCGTGCATGTGTGTGTGTGTGTGTGTGGGTGGTGGTGTAGATGGATGTTTGTATTATATATATATATATATATATATATATATATATATATATATATATATATATATATATAATATATATATATATATAATATATGTATATAATATATAATATATATATATATATATATATATATAATATATATATATATATATATATATATATATATATATATATATATATATGATTATACATATTATTATATATATATAATATATATATATATACATATATATATATATATATATATATATATATATATATATATATATATATATATATATATTATGTATATATATATATATATACATATAGAGAGAGAGATAACATATATATATATATATATATATATATATATATATATATATATATATATATATATATGTATATAATTATAATATTATATTATATGTATAATTATAATATATATATATATAATATATATATATATATATATATAATATATATATATATATATATAATAATATATATATAATATATATACAGAGAGAGAGAGAACATATATATATTATATATATATATATATATATATATATATATATATATATATATATATATATATAATATATATATATATATGTGTGTGTGTGTGTGTGTGTGTGTGTGTGTGTATGCATATATATATACATATACATACAAGATATATATATATATATATATATATATATATATATATATATATATATATATATATATCAATAGGTATAGATTATAAAGAATAAGTGTACTTCCCCATTTAAGAGTGATATATTTACATTTTTGCTGATTCAACATGAAAAAAAAGAAACCAATATAAAAAAATAAATAAATAAATAAAACAATCACAGTAAGTCTTCTCAAACTCATCTCAAAAGCCTATTTGAATATCCTGATAAAAGTGTGTCTTTCCCCATTTCCGCCAACATTTTAACATTTTAACATGATATTTTTTTTTTTTTTTTTTTTTTTTTTTCAAAACCGTTTTAACCTTTCCCTCTGTGCTTGTCGTTTGGGGGAATTTTTAATCGCTTTCCGCTGCTTCCAAAAAAAAAGAAATCTGCATTGCGCATCTTATGTGGTGTATGGCGTGTGTCTTATATATATATTTGAGAGAAGAAGAAAAAAAATTAAGAGGAAATAAGATGATAAATAGTGAGGAGTTCGTATGGTGGTTGAAGGTATTGTGCAAGAGGACCCGCTTGCTTATGATGATGATGATGATGATGATGAGCTGTTTGTCGTTTTAGGGTTGGGAGAGGTAGGGGGAGGGGAGGGGAGGGAGGGAGGGGGAAAGAAAGGGGGATAAAGTCTGATTAGGAATGTGATATTTTTTTGTGTGTGTTGTGGGGTGGTGCTTGCATGCTTCCTGGATGAAAGATAGAGATAGAGAAATAGAGAGAGAAAAAAACAAAAAAAAAACGGTGCCTGACTGATGGTAAGGGGGAGGGGGGAGGGAGGAGAGAGAGGCATCCTAGTTTTGAAAGACTTTGTAAAGAGGGAGAAGAATCATCTTAGAGAAATAGTACTAAAAGAAGAAGTATGCATAAAATGGATTTAAAAAAAAATCACGAGAGAGAATGTCTGTGTTCGTTGATGAGTGTTTTTTTTTTTTTTTTTTGTTAGATGGATGATGTGTTTTTTTTATCTTAGAGACTTCAAACTAGGACAGTTATTCCAAGGACTCTCGATCTACGGGCGGCTGTGTCACTCAGATATATCAGTGGAAAGTCATAGACAGGAACCTTTTTTTACGCTGCTATTAGTTTTCTCTCGCCTTTCTTCCACCAAATCATTGGAGAGTAAGCTTTTAGTTCACGTCGCGAAGCTTAACATCATGAGCAGTGCGTAGAGCGGGGAGGGGGTCAGTCATATCACTAAGCTTGAGATAGTAACTGCGACAGTATAGTCTTCTTTCCCATCGTCTGCTGTTCCCGTCGCTGTGCACATCCATGAGAGAAATTTAAAAAAAAAAAAAAAAAAGCTATTCCTGCTGTCCGCACCTCGATCCTTGCTGCATCGTCCTATCCTCTGCTTTTGCTGACCTTGCTCTCTCTCATCCTGACCTCCCTTGCTTCCTGCCTCCGCCTCCGCCTCCCGCTGGCCGCCCGTCCCTCTGGGTGGAGTGGGCGTGGGCGTTGAGAGAGAGAGGGGCGGCCAGCGCAGTCCAAAGGGCGAGTCCATTCCCCAAGTTCTTCGGTCATCCTCTCCCTCCTTCTCTTAGTCCCTCACCTCCCTCACACACACGACACGACCCGCCGCGCCCTTCCCAGCTGGAGGGCACGAGTCACGCCCCTCACACTCCTTCCCTCCTCTCCCCTCCTCTTCCCTCTTCCCTCCTCCTCTTCCTCCCAACCCTCTTTTCTCTTCACTCCCACCTCAACCAACCCCCCTCCTTCCTCCTCTCCTCCTGCTCACACCTTCAACACCCTTTCTCTCTCACCCGCGCACACACTCCACACTTTCACCCTTGACAAACGATCGTCCACTCACTCCAAGTCGGCCTCACACTCCCTATTTTCTTTCAGATTTCCAGGGCTCGAGCGGAGACGAGGAAATGGGCGACGAGGAGAACGCCATGCCCATCATGGACACAGGAAGTGACGTGGCCCTCGATTACCCTTCGGAGTGTTTCAAGGAGAGTTGCTACATCAAGTGTCCCTGGTGTAGGGTAAGTGTCCCTGGGGAGGTATGAGGGCGTCTCTACTGTTTTTTTTTTTTTTTTTAGACTTTCTCGAGCTTTTGGCCCGGCGGATCAGAGCGTGGGCGTCTCTGGGGATATATCTTATTATCTGATATTGGTATATGTGGTGTGTGTGTGTGTGTGTGTGTGTGTGTGTGTGTGTGTGTGTGTCACTTTTGTATATTGTGAGTGTCTATATCTTTTAGCATTGCGGTATCTTCTTTAAGAATTTCCCAAACATTTCCTCAGTCAGTGTAGATCCCAATTCTGAATCAGCTTTTCTCCCACCAGTACAACTCAAAACATTTCCTTTTTTCTATATATACATTTCACTTGCGCGATCTTCTTTGAGACTTTTCTGAACGCTTCCTTAATCCACGAAGGTCGACTCAAACATTTTCCTTTCCTTTTTTCCTCCTTCGTAGGGCGACCCCGAATCGCCTTTCTGGCAAGGATGGGGCCACCTGCGTCTCAAGACCTACCAGCTGATCGAGAACAAGTACTTCGAAACGGCCGTCATCACCATGATCCTGTTGTCCTCCATGGCCCTGGCTCTGGAGGACGTCGATCTGAAAGGCCGACCGGCACTCCAGGACGTCCTCTACTACATGGATAGGATCTTCACCGTCATCTTCTTCATCGAGATGTTAATCAAGTGGGTCGCGCTCGGATTCGCCAAGTACTTCACCAACGCTTGGTGTTGGCTCGACTTCCTCATCGTCATGGTGAGTGCTGCTTCGAGGGTTTGGGTTTTTTCTTCCCCTCTTAGCGGGGGAGATTTTTTGGGGGGCTGGGGGCGGAGGGAGGGGGTAGAGGGGGAGGGGGCGGGGTCTTGAGGGCAGGGGGTACTTCTCTTGTCGTGGGGTCTAGGGTCTTCTTTTTCTTTTCTCTGTCTTTTTTTATTTTTTCCTTTCTGTCTTCCGGTGCTTGTCTTCGCCTCTTCTGCCATCGTTATGAGAGTTTTCTCTTCTCCTTCCTCTTTCCTTCGTTTACTCTCTCTCTCTCTCTCTCTCTCTCTCTCTCTCTCTCTCTCTCTCTCTCTCTCTCTCTCTCTCTCTCTCTCTCTCCTCCAACACCTCTTTTCTATCCTCTCCTTTGCTCTTCCTCCTTATATTCACTTCTCTCTCCTCTCTCTCTTTCTCTTTCTTCCTCACTTACTCTTTTCATATTTGCAAGTGCGACAGTATAATTATTGAAATGATATTCCAGACGAATCAACGGCTGGCAGATGCGAAGGCAAGATCCGATGACTCATTTGCATATTGATGATATTTTTGTCTTATTATAGGTTGAGGTTCTGGATAGTCATCACTCACGCCTTTATTCCTATACATCAGTTTCAGATTACTATAAAGCATTGTACAAGAGCGCACGCGCGCGCGTTTGTGTGTGTGTGTGTGTGTGTGGTTGAGAGAGAGAGAAAGATGATATATATATATATATAATATATATATATATGTGTATATATATATATATATATATATATAAGACATATATATATATATATATATATATATATATATAGATATATATATATATATATATGTATATATATATATATATATATATATATATATATATATATTATATACAGAGAGAGAGCGAGAGAGAGAAAGAGAGAGAGAGAGAGACAGAGAGAGAGAGAGAGAGAGAGAGAGAGAGAGAGCAAGAGTAAGCAAGAGAGATAGATAAATAGAAAGATAGATAGAGAGAGAGAGACAGACAGAGAGAGAGCAATAGTAAGCAAGATAGATAGATAAATAGAAAGATAGATAGATAGATAGAGAGAGAGAGAGAGAGATAGATAGATAGAAAGAGAGAGAGGGAGAGAGAGAGAGAGAGAGAGAGAGAGCAAGAATAAGCAAGGGAGATAGATAGATAGAAAGAGAGATAGATAGATAGGCAGAGAGAGAGAGAGAGAGAACAAGAGTGAGCAAGAGAGATAGATAGATAGAAAGAGAGAGAGGGAGAGAGAGAGAGAGAGAGAGAGAGAGAGAGAGAGAGAGAGTGCTTCACCAAGTCTGTGCACTTGTGTCTGTATGCTTGCGTGTGCATGTGGGCGTGGCGTGCCTGCCTCGGCGCTCGTTCCCCCAGTAACCGTCTGGTCTTGTAGGTGTCTCTGATAAACCTGGCGGCCATTTGGGCTGGCGCCGACGACATTCCCGCCTTCCGGTCGATGCGGACGCTGAGAGCCTTGCGGCCTCTGCGCGCCGTGTCTCGCTGGGAAGGCATGAGAGTAAGTAGCGCCCCTGACTGCCGGGCGCCCTCGTGGTGCGGGCGCTGTGCTTCCCGCCGCGTCGCCCCACCTCCTACCTCCTCCCCGCCCTTTTGTTCCCCTTACCCCTCCCTTCCCCCGTCACCCGCAGTCGTGAGGAGGATGGGCGTGGGGCGACGTAGGGATGCACCAGCCCGCTCTCCCCACCATCCGCCCCGCCCCCCCCCCTGCCTTCCCATCCCC
>NW_028234423.1:31737583-31742583 GCF_977035675.1 Penaeus japonicus | reverse complement strand
ATGATCGACTCTCGTTTTCTTTATCGCTACGTTTTATCTTCTGTGTTTTCTTTTTCTTCTTTCCAGTTGCAATAATTTTCATTTATATTCTCTTAATTTCTACATTATTATTCTTTTTTCATTCCGTTGTCCTAATTTCTACCACTCGAAATGTCCTCTTTAATATTCACTCTTTATTCTTTTACATTTCTACCAATCGAAATACATAAACAAGTCCATTTGTCACATCTTTTCGCTCGGTCCCATCCGCTCAAAAAACAAAACAAAACAAAAAAACAAAAAACATCCACATGACTTTGGCAATCCATTTGAACTCGTATTTGTCTTCCCCTTTTTTTTTTTCTTTTTTTTTTTTGGAATATCCACGCTGGAGGATCGCTCGAGATGTTCATGACGGACGACCAGAAGAAATACTATAACGCCATGAAGAAGATGGGTTCGAAAAAGCCCTTGAAAGCTATTCCAAGACCGCAGGTATTTGGGTGTTTAGAGTAAGGTTGTCTCCTCCTCCTCCTCCCCCCCCCCTGCTTTCCCGCCCTCCAGTCCTCTTACCCCCTTTTTTCCCTCTTACTCTCCCCCGCCCTATTACCCTCTTTTTCTTCCCTCTTACTCTCCCCCGCCCTCCCGCCCTCTTACCCCCTTTTTCCCCTCTTACTCCCCCCTCTATATTTTTATATATATTTTTTTTTTTTTACTCTAGTCTACAGCCTCTTCCTCCCCGTCTCCCTTATTCTTCCTTCCGACCCCCTGGGCCCCGTGTCATTAGCTCTCGGTGGCATATCTTTAATCGATTTTATATTTCATAATGATTATATATACATATATATATATATATATACATATATATATGTATATATATATATATATATATATATATATATATATATATGTATGTATGTATGTATGTATGTGTACACAGTATATTATTCAATTCCGTTGGAAAAACTAGTTTGGTTTGAGTGGCTTTTCTTTAGATGTTCATCATTATTGTATATTGTCTTGTCGATTAAAGAAATGGCCACCCAGTAACATGCATTAGTGTAATGTGTATATATAAGCCTATTATCTTTTTGATTCCATCTGCCCCCCCCCCCCTCGATCGTAGTGCAAAGTTCGTTGTATTTCAACAAATATTTGTTAAAAAATAAAAAATAAAAAAATAAAATAAATATATATATATATATATATATATATATATATATATATATATATACATATATGTATATAATATGTCAAATATCATTTACACCGTTTATAGAAACATTTTTCTTTATCATATATTTATTTATATTATTTATTTCTATTTCACTTTAGTAATCCAATTTGGGAATGGAATAATCGTACATAGATCGTGTTTCACCATGATTTATGATTACTTTTTTTCACATTTTGTTTTTTTTCACTTCTTTGTAGAGTAAATAACATGTCGGTGTCTGTTGCATAACCCATAACCCATCACATACTCCCTCTTTTCATCTATGTGTCATTTATGTGTCATCACTTCATCGTCATCTTACTAATAACCGAATCTAACAATGTCCACAGGCACCTTGATTGCCGCTCTGCCTTCTTGAAATCAACTCAAGATCAACATAGATTTGGAAAGAGAAAAAAATAATAATCCTAGATAGTTGAATATTTTTTCTCCCCCAAATATAGGCATATCCTTATACTCATATTCATATTCCTAATCCTTTAGTCCCTCATACACGGATATTGTACATGAATAAAACCCCTTATCCACAGCTAAACCTTAAAGCTTATAAAACGATAAAAGTTTTGGTTACTTATAGTGGTGCTTCATCCCCCCTTCCTCCCTCCCCCCTTCTCTTCCCTTCGCTTAACTTCCTTCGTGAAAAAATCTAAGGTCACACGATGCCATCTTTCGGCGTTCCTCCAACCCCAAGCCCTCCCTCCTCTTAAGCCCTGCTAGAAGATTTAGTTCGTCTGAAGAGAAAAGTCTAAAGCCCTTTCGCATAAATACAACATTTAATATCATTACTTGCTTCCTATATACCAGACTAGTATGTCACTGGTATACTGGTGTATTGAGGAAAAAGATTGGCTTTTCATTCAGCCAGTAGTCGGTATAGTCTCAGGGTCAAAATTCCAGTAACCTTTCCATCGCTTTTGTTAGTTTAGAATATTATTAAAGCGTTCCTAGTGTGGCCCCTCGTTGGCGATTTAGAATCCCCGTTTCACTAACTGATTTCCTTTACAGCTATCGTTTCATAGAGACTTCCTGCTATAATCACCCTTATTGCAAGTTGAAGATCACTTCTATCTAGTTTCCAAAGCAATATACAGCCCATATTATTTGCCTTTTTTTGTTATCTTTAATGATATTTGCTTTGTTCTTCTTGTCGTTTACGCGCATTTTTTTTTTTATTATTATTATTATTATTCTCACGTAATTAAAATCACCTTGAAAGTTTTCATCTAAGTGTCAATATATTCCTTTTTTCCAACACCATCTTTCAGTTTCGCTTCATCACTTTTGTTGAACACCAAGAGCATTCATCACCACAGTTTTTTTTTCTGTCATCACTAACGCCACGTCACCCTCCAAGATCGCTATGTTTTCATCACTAACGCTTAGTTACATTATTACCAGCAACCACTAGCTAAACAGAATTACCATCATCAAAATATCCTTCGTATCCTTACTTCCTTACTTCCACACAAACACACGTTCTCCTACACACTCACCCACCCTTCCCCATCATATCAACCGCCCAGAATCAATCACTATCCTCCTTCCATCCCCTCTATCACCACCACCCTTCCCCCACCACCACCATTCCCCCCCCCACCACCCTTCCCCCACCACCACCCTTCCTCCACCACCACCCTTCCCCCACCACCAACATCCCCCCCACAACCACCATCCCCCCCCCATCACCCTTCCCCCACCACCACCCTTCCCCCACCACCACCCTTCCCCCACCACCACCCTTCCCCCACCACCACCCTTCCTCCAACACCATCCTTCCCCCACCACCATCATTCCCCCACCACCACCCTTCCCCCACCACCACCACCATTCGCCCCCCCCCCCACCACCACCACAGCTCCCTGAACTCTGTCCCGAAAAAAGGACAGTCTGCAGCCCCCCACCCTCACCCCCACCCCCACCCCCCGACGTGGGGTGGAACACAGTTCGGTTCCTCTGGAAAGAAATAAGAACCTTGACTCACACCTCCTTGACTCAGACTCAGCTCCTCGCCTTCTTGCTTTACCCTGCCTGCCTGATGCTTGAAGGCGAAAGAAGGAAGAGATAAAACGAAATACAAAGAAAACGGACGCGACGCGGCACTTGCGAATTCTCTCCCACTTCTTTTCATACTGTATGGGATAAACGTAATATTGATGTGCTTTTTTTTTTTCTTTCTTTCTTTCTTTTTAAATAGCAAATGTATGTAAATGATCTTTAAGTCAAGTGCAGAGGAATTTTCACCCGTTTAGTGAAAATATTTTATTGGTGTCAATTCAATTTGACTTTTTAAATTGAAAAGGATTGTTATATATCTTATGAGGAAATGTAGAGACGTTCAAAATAGCAGACCTTGTCAGATTTAATCCCTTCACCCCAAAGAGATAAATGTCCATACATATATACATACAACCAAAGACTTTCATAGACATTCAACCCCTACACTTTCGATAGCCAGATGAAAAAGAAAGAAAAAAAAACTTTTTTCCCGCGCTTTGTCTCCCCCCCTATCATCCCCTCTCTCCTAACCCCCCCACCCCCACCTCTGACCCCTACCCTTTACGTACATAAACTACTATTTCAAATAAAGTTGAGACAAGGTGAAGCAAGTATAAGGCGAGGATGTTCTTTGATGTCGGAGATCTGGAGGTGGGTGTCAAGGTGGCGAGGTGCCGAGGCCGGTCTTAGCTTTCGTGAGATGCAAACGAGGGCTCTTACCCTTAACGGCCGCCTCCCTTATGTGGCTCTTACCCTTAACGGTCGCCTCCCTTATGTTGAAGTCTCTCTGTTGCCCTCGAATCGAAATATGAACGGCTTTTTTTTTCTTCATACGTTCGTGTATAGTACTCCCCTTTCATTTTTCTTTCAGTTTATCCCTTGTCTCTCCGGTCATTCTCTCTTTCATCTGTTCCTCCTATCCACACCCTCTTTGAAAGATTCTCTCTCTCTCTCTCTCTCTCTCTCTCTCTCTCTCTCTCTCTCTCTCTCTGTTCCAAATATCTGCCTCCCATTCTGAGATTTATTATCTTTGTTTTTCTATTTATCTATTGTGACTACTGTCCGACCAAATTGATTTTAATAATGATGTCTATTTGTTGGCAGTTAGTATGAAAACAGATTCTTTTCAACAAGGAAAGCCTCCCCAGGTTTATTTGTCAAAAGTAGCGCCAAAGAAATGCTACATTGTTTATTTCTTAAAGATATCAAGAGAGGTTTCGCAGGATGAGTTTATTCAAAGGATTTGCATTTTTTTTCCTTCTTCTTATGGAATTTTAGAAAAGAAGGAGATACATCAATTAACAAAAGGTCAATATCAGACTCGGAAACCTCGTTTTGTTCTCCTTTTGGTTCTCTCTCTCTCTCTCTCTCTCTCTCTCTCTCTCTCTCTCTCTCTCTCTCTCTCTCTCCCTCTATTCCTCTCGCCCTCTCTCCCTCCCGTACCCTCCATGTCTGTGAACCCCACGAGTCACGCCCCCCATTTTCTTTGTCTCTCTCGCTTAGTTCCGCCCACAAGCCGTGGTGTTCGAGATTGTGACCAGCAAGAAGTTTGACATGATCATCATGATCTTCATCGGCCTGAACATGCTCACGATGACTCTGGATCACTACAATATGACTGAAGAGTGGAAGATGGTGCTCGACTACCTGAATCTTGTCTTCATTTGCATCTTCACGTCCGAATGCGTCCTGAAGGTGTTTGCTCTCCGTTGGCACTACTTCAAGGAACCGTGGAATCTATTCGACTTCGTGGTGGTCATCATGTCCATCCTTGGTAAGATCAACAGAT
>NW_028234423.1:31725083-31727583 GCF_977035675.1 Penaeus japonicus | reverse complement strand
CACTAAATTATTCTGCCGTTGTCGATGGGGCACTCGCAAGCACTCGGTTATCATTCCTTTGGTTAATTAATATCCACTTGTGATACCAATTATGTAATATTCAAACTGCTATATTCTTGATAAACAGATTTGTTTTCTATTTTCAAGTTTGCAATGAGATGTAATAGTTTAAAGCTACGCCCTTTTGTAAGTTAAACCCGCGGTTAGCAAGGGAGACTCGCGGCAGGTGGCGGCACCTGCTACACCTCTTCCCCACGTGTAGTAGGTCTGCCACCTCAAGAATCAGATGAACTTGCTGAGGTTAACACGTCGCCCGTCTCACAGTAATGACCACTCCAACTCCCTTACTTTCTGTATTCTGACAATGTGGCAGTGTATTGCAGCTTGCCTCAGAGAAGCCGATTTGCAGAAAAAGACATGAAGCGAGTGATTCCCCCGAAGCATCAGGAAACTCATCGGGCAGAAGCTACCAATGCATGGCAACGATGCTGCTGCGAGATGAGAGAGAGTGAACTGCAGCTTGCAACAGCCGAATCTGAGCAACACAGATATATGTATGTGTATATGTATATGTATGTGTGTGTATCATATATACACTAAGCATATATATACATACATACATGTGTATGTATATATATATGTATATGCATATTATATACATATATGTATATAAATATATATATATGTATATATATATATATATATATATATATATATATATATATAAACACATATTTGTGTGTTATATCCTGGCAGCTGACTAAAATGCCATATCAAAAAAATAATTTTAAAAAATGCCTTTTGCTCTACTCGTCATCAAACAAACCTCTATTTGGAATGCAAAGTTGAAAGAATGCTTCGCACTTCAAGAGCTTATTGGAGCTCCATGTCCAACTGCAAAGGAAATCCGAAGATAAATATAAATATAATCCAATCAACATGAATTTGAACCGAGAGAGGAGAGCGTCAGTCAATACCAAGTAGCCAGATTGCGAAGAAATAGTACACTGTGAGACGCCGTTTTGTGCACCAGCAGGATATCCTCTGCATCTGTAACTCACAGTGAGATATCTCCCTCGTTTGACTTGAGCCCCGGACTTGTGTGAAAGCCTTGGGCATAGCGAGGGAAAATAAGGTAGCCCCCAGGGATCTCTTGTTAATGTGGATCTTTGTTCATGTCGGCCGATAAGGTCGCGCTGGTCATCATTGTCAGTGTCAGCTGGACTGTTGCCGCTGCGTTACGCATTGCCAATCACTAGTCGATTGTATGCTTCATGAATGCTAGTTTAAGTCGTGGTTGAGCGAGGGAAATTCAAATCCACAAGAGGACATTAAAATTAGTCTACAAGACACCACGCCAAGGACGCTTTGGTAGTGGGAGGCACCGACTCGTGGAGCGGAGATTGCTAGATGCTTGTACTAGTACCCTGCACAACACTCACTCAGCGCGTTATTATGAAAATTTAAGCTCTGAAGGTTTTCCTCACCCAAAGACTTTTAAAAAGTTCTCGTAGTTTGCTTAGAAAGAATGCAAAAATATATCATGATGTTCTTCACATACTCTCAACAATGTACCAACGATCATCCTGTGTGAGAACTTGGTGTTGTAGCCCGGTGGCTGGCATGTCAAGTATGCTGATGTGAATGTGCGACATGTCACGTATACTGACGTGCTCCAGACACAATGTTGTGCAGTTACCAACATACCAGTTACACTGTTGTGTTGATGCAACATACCAGATGTACCTTTTTGCTCTCAATAGCATACCTTACATGCATATTCACTAGCCTGCCTGATACAATACACAGTAGAAAAAGCAAACGTAAATCTTCATCCTCCGTTGTGTCACATATTCACACACATGATTGTTAATTACAGTTTCAGATCCACATCTCTCACGAAAACAAAAACAAAAAACAAAAAAAATCCATCCTTCACGGGGTGCAAAGCTGACAGCTGACTCATTTTTTGCAACCAAAAACAAATGCAATAAACAGTTCTTAAGAGTCTTTTTTTTTCTTCTTCATTTTTTGAGTCACTTGCGAAGCTGCGTAGGTTGTAGGTTTTCGTCGTAGCCGCAATAGAGCGACATCATCGCCTCTTATTGAAATGAGTTGATTGCACTTCAGTTCTGCACACCAGTCCAACAAGTTAGTCCTGACATC
Source organism: Penaeus japonicus (assembly GCF_977035675.1). NCBI lineage: Eukaryota > Metazoa > Arthropoda > Malacostraca > Decapoda > Penaeidae > Penaeus > Penaeus japonicus. The sequence continues at coordinate 31,725,417 of NW_028234423.1, read as the reverse complement.
AGCCCTACTGCGGTGTAGTTATGCCAAATAGACTCATGTGCTGTTGATAGTCGGCAGTGGTCTCGTTAGCGTTTCAAGTGCATTGTTCTGTTACATCAGGAATCTGGATATGATATTATGCTGTATTGACACATAAAGTGTACTGCTATGTTGTATAAACACACCAAGTGCGCTGCGATGTTATTCCGACACACACTGGTTGTACTGCTATATTTATCCAGCATCGAGGGTACTGCTTTGTTATCTCAGCTCACCAGGTGAAGTGTTATATCATACTAACAGACAAGATGTGTACTGCTATTATGTGTGAGCACGCTGAATGCAACACTATATC
>NW_028234423.1:31705083-31712583 GCF_977035675.1 Penaeus japonicus | reverse complement strand
CCAGCAACACTGCGAGTTCTCGACTAATGTTCAAGGAAATATCAAAAGCATAATCAAGTACATAACTGTGTAATAGACAAATGCCTTTATACAAGTGCAGAAGATAAATAGCAATTGCACAGCCTGGTAGAACTTCTAATGTTAGAGATCTTCAATGGACACTGCGCCACCTACCATCTCCTTTCCTACACTTGGCTTTCACCCAGCTCTTTCCCTGGTCCTCCATCTCAAGACTTGGTCTTTCTTCTCGCTCGTTATAAGAATTTAATTTTCTGTTATTTGATTCATTTTTACTGATGATATTTCACTTGCTCATTGCACTTTAAGGGCCACCATTCCCCAGATCCCAAATAGTATCCAGTTTTCAAAAAAAGTTATCAAGTTTTTGATACATACGGTGGTTCTCTCTACTCATAATCCCTTTGTACTTCTTTCATTTAATTAATTTTTGCTCAAGAATTTTAACATGTCCTTGTGCTAACTTCCCCGTCACTGGGACATAACTGTTGCTAACTTCCATGTCCACTGTTTGTCTGTACCGATAGTAATTTCTTTACATAGAGTCACGATGGCACCTTGTCGCATCTTCCCCAGACAATAGGAACCATCTGTGGCTTTTTTCAAAACAGGAAATACACTATTAAGAATGATAAGATACAGCTTTGAGAGACATTAAATTCTACTAGTTAACCTTTTCCCTCTGCTCTTCACCTTTCTTCTTCACATCTTAGCTTCCGTCAGCCTTTGTAAAACTGTGGCATCAAAGATTAATTGGCCCTCATCGTCGGGGTATTAGAGGAGGGAGTTGCATTGCTGATGTTAGTGCTTTCTGTCTCCCTCTTCCCCAAGTGGAGGCATTAGCGATGGGCATCAGATAATGCACCCCCTCTTTTTGCGCTTTAATGCCGTCTTTTTTCTCTTTTCTCTTTTCTCCTCGTTCCACTCATGGTGTTTCCTCCTGGCGATCTGTTGTGTATAAATGCTATTGGTTTATGTCAGTTATTTGTCAATCTTACAAACAGAAAGGACTGGAAGTAATAGGTGGCAAATATTGGCACATTTTAGTTAGCACCTATTGTTTTACTTACTTACGAGCTTTTAGTTTCTGTCTTTCATGTCTTTCTCTTCTACTTGTCTTTCCAAGCACCCTGTAATCCTCACTGTCTCCAATTATTTGAAGAAACATTATTCAGCTCAGATCCTGGTCCCTTGAAGGAGCCACGCTCTATTCTTACCTCTTTGCTTATATTGTTACCGCGTTGTTTACCTTTTGAGACTGGGTTGTCTGATTCTCGATTGCCTTAAACATGTAGTATGATTGGCATGGATTGTTTTTTGTGCAATTCTTTGTGGATATGCTGCTACTTGCGAGATGATTGTATTTAAATCTACGAAAATATTAGTGTAAGGTTATGCCGTGCATAATTACCTAAAGACTATTTATAATTACAAGTGTCCATCAGTCTGAAACTAAAGTACAGAAAAGCCATTCGCATAACTACAACATGAACAGCTGAGGATGAAAAGGACAATGCGGTGCTGTTTCTGCGGTGGGGGCAGTCGCACCCAAGAGTGCCAAGGGTGCGGGTCTAGTGTGTCCTCTTCCCCCCTGGTGACGCCCCGCAGCCCCGCCCCCTCCCGCCCGCTTGCCCATCCACCGCCGCTACCAACCGCTACCTGTCTCCCTTACAGGACGTAATACTGAAGCTCTACAACAGCTGGCTGTCGATTCTGTGTCAGGTGTCAGGCATCCTGCCACCAAAAGCCTCCTCATTTAAGTTATCTCTGTTTCGGAAAATTAGAGTTTCCTTATTGGTCCCAACTCTGTTCCACATCCTAATCATGTAAGAATAATAGCTGAATTCCGGCGAAGAATCTTTTTTTTCTGTGAACAATTGGAAATTAAGATAGAATTTTCTCTCGTAATGCTACTCCAGGCTTGACTGTGCTGGCACGAGTGGGCACGGTGCCTCTATGGCAGCCAATCAACGAGCGACTCTGTTTCCCTCCAGGGCGGCACGCCGCCCCTTGTTTGTAGTAGGTGATGGTAGGTCAGGCCCTTGAGGGCCTCGCTCTCAGTGTATTGTCCACCGCTACACCGCTCGGCCAACACACGGCACTCTGCCCTCTCGACCATACAACAACGGCTTGTAACTGCAGACACTAACTTCTAAGAGACAGTGCTGTGAAACTCCTTCAGATTTGTACATCTCTTTGTTTGCAACATGGAGTGCCCCACCGGAGCTCACGGCTCTCCACACCTCATCCATATTCTACACTAAATTATTCTGCCGTTGTCGATGGGGCACTCGCAAGCACTCGGTTATCACTGCTTTTTCTTTATTTAATTTTCATTATCCTGATGTGATATGAATTCTGTAATATTCAAACTGTTATATTTTTGATAAGCAGATTTGTTTTTCTATTCTCAAGTTTGCAGTGAGATGTAATAGTTTAAAGCTACGCCCTTTTGTAAGTTAAACTCACGAAGAGCAAGAGAAACTTGCAGGAGACGGCGGTACCTGCTACACCTCTTCCCCATGTGTAGCAGGTCTGCCATCTTAAAATTCCTGGTCAGAAAGTATGTTGAAGAGAACATACACTTCTCACAGATCAAGCCCAGTTCTTTTGTTCCCTGTATCCTTTATGTGACAACGACAAGGCGATGTATTGCAGCTTGCCTCAAATTATGTGGTTTGCGGAGATTGATTGGGCGCTCTCATCCTTCCTCTGTGCCGGCCGCCCGTTCTTGGCAGGCTCGGGGTGTCCCACGGGCAGTAGATTCCCGTGGCGACAGACAACTGCACTGCCGCTAGCGACGCCGCCTCGCAGCTCGGGCTCCGCCTGGTGTCGCTCCCTGTGTGTCTTGGACAGATGAAGGATGGGGCCTGAATCATGAACAGAGAACAGTAGCCAGAAGGTAGAACAATGGTAGAACAAGTTTCTCAGGTGACGGTTAAGGACGATGGTGTTGATCACGAAGTTTGGACAAGGAAGTGGATGAAGACTGAAAGTTGCAGCGCATTTCAGAAATGAAAAGGAAAAGCGACTAGAAACCCTTAGACATTTGAACATTATAGTAAAATTATCAAATTCAAGTCAATCGGATTGAAAAGAAATCAAAGTGTGACTGCCCTAACAGAACCAAAATGTGAAGCCATGCGAGATTATATACAAAACATTAGACCGAATAGTTGCAGACTTAAGGGTAGAAAGGAGTGTACAATATAGCTCATTAGACTCAGATGTCGAAATAAATCCAGATTTCAATGAAAATAATACTTTCATGAGCAAATCAAGAACAACACCTTACCGTGAGAAAATGTTCCATCGAATAGCAAGATGCAATGAGGAACTGCAAACCACCTTGACAGTGACCCTTCTCTCCCTCTCCCGCCTTGGACCCGAGACACACGTCGAAGTCGAAGGCGTGAGAGGCGAGCACATGGGAACTCCTGGGGAGTTTCCATCATAAATCCTTGTTCGTGGCGGCCGCTAAGGTCGCGCTGGTCATCATTGTCAGTGTCAGCTGGACTATTGTCGCTGTGTTACGCATTGCCAATCACTAGTCGATTGTATGCTTCGTGAATGCTAGTTTAAGTCGTGGTTGAGCGAGGGAAATTCAAATCCACAAGAGGACATTAAAATTAGTCTACAAGACACCACGCCAAGGACGCTTTGGTAGTGGGAGGCACCGACTCGTGGAGCGGAGATTGCTAGATGCTTGTACTAGTACCCTGCACAACACTCACTCAGCGCGTTATTATGAAAATTTAAGCTCTGAAGGTTTTCCTCACCCAAAGACTTTTAAAAAGTTCTCGTAGTTTGCTTAGAAAGAATGCAAAAATATATCATGATGTTCTTCACATACTCTCAACAATGTACCAACGATCATCCTGTGTGAGAACTTGGTGTTGTAGCCCGGTGGCTGGCATGTCAAGTATGCTGATGTGAATGTGCGACATGTCACGTATACTGACGTGCACCTTCTGACATACCAGACACACTGTTGTGTAGATACTGACATACCAGTAACGCTAGTTATTTCAAAGCTGACAACATTGATTAGCTATGAACAAAAGCTTAACACTGTCATGTAGGCAGCAGCAAATCGGCTACACCTTGGTGTAGTAATTAACATATTAGTCACTCTGGAGTTACAGTTTACAAATTAATATAAAAATCACTGTTACTAATACACGAAATACACTCACCCTTAGCTAAAATGATGTGCGTTATACTGTTTCAACCATATGTTCCTTCAATGTAGTTATGTCATAAACACCTACATAAAGGTACCAGGTACACAGTTAGGTATAAATGCATAGTTATACTGATGTGCTTATGTGACGTATCAGTCGCACTGGTTGGGTTACGGTTTGGTTTCAACATTTCTGCATAGTCACATAAATGTTTCTTTATATTCCAAAATGTGTGTAGTATTTAGTTAATATCGGTATACTATTGTGTCGTTATCAACATACCAGGGCACTGAACTTCCAAAATTGCTGTACCCACTAAACATGCTGCCTTAAAGTTTACAATAATTTAGGTACACATTTTACCACCAATTGAACATGTTAGTTAGAGGTAGAGGTATTTTATTTGACAAGTCTTGATGATGATGGAAATTGGAAATATTAAAACGTTCTTTTCACTCTAATTCGCTAAGTAGTTTCATCATATACATGATGTTTTTAAGATATTGATTTACAATACACCAAACATTCTATTTCATTCGTTAATTACTAGTTCGGTGATCAGCTGTGTTCAGTCGATTTGTTTTGCTATCTTAAGCTCAGAGACACATACCTCCTGTGTTATTTTCTGCAAACCTTCCGCGTTCACTGCTGCGTCACAAGCATATTAGATCCTATGCTATTACAGAACTGCTGCTACACTTCATCAAATACACATTACGTCTGCTCATATCTAACTCAGGCACATCCTTCAAGCTAATAGGCTGGATCATCACACCAGGTATTATACCGACACATTAGGTGTACCGCTATGTTTACCCAACGAGTGTACTGTTGTTACCCAGCACGCCAGGAGCATTGTTAATGGTCTGTGATGGTCAGGCTATGTCGAGCTTGGTGATTCGATCTCAAAATGCTGCCGCGGCATTCTTTTGGGCGAGGACCTACGTCGACCATAGCTCAGTCGACTCAGTTGGGAACGACTATACCTGGCCGTCTTCAGCTGACTGAGAACTTCATACCTGCACGTTTAACGGCCAAGAACTGAGAGGTGTTTGTTTCTGTTACACCTCTCGTTACCTTCGAATTTATTAACACCAGGTGTACTGTTATGTTATACCAACACGCAGGGTGTACTGTTATGCTGTATCGGCTGACCGGATGCACTGTTATGCAGCAAAATGTGTTAATAAGGATTATTGAAACAATTTATCCCTTATTCTTGTAATATATAGGACCAGAAAATTAACCTTTCAAATCACCCCTTCTCATAAATGTTAAATTCTCCTAAAATCCGCGTTATTAGGTTACAGCACCTAGTTTTACAATTTCCAATCTCTTTTAGCATAGCTCTTGGAATCTTTTTAACATAGCAGGTTATCCGGTGTTCGGTATCAGCTACTGACAGTGCAGATTTTTTCCCTGGGGTGTAGTTATTAATTCTAATGCTGTGTAGTATCTATCACAACATGTATGCTAATATACTGACTGTGTTTTCGTGGTCAATTTGTCCTGCGCATATCATCTGAACCGCTGCGGGAGTTTACATCATTAGATATTCTGTCAATCATTTTATTTCTGTTAGGTACCTCTTGATCCTGCTGTAATCTCTAACGATGGTTGTGTGTGATTTATCTTACTGAGGGAAATAGACACAATTTTCATCATCAAGAATGTTGAACGTGTATGTTCCCGCAGCAGTGCATGCGGCGCGCTTGCTAGACTGACCAGGAGAACCCGACCACTCTGTTATGGTCTCCGCAAACACATGCCTGCCGTTGGTAGCCAAGTGGTATACTACTAATAACCCTAATAAACAAATGGCATTACTTTCATTCTACATTCAGCCTTTTTGCTTGCACTTTGTATAATGTTTTGAATTTCACAGTTTGTACCATATTATCTGTAAATAATACGTCATCGAATAAATTTTTGATAATTTACCACGAAGAAATGGAGGAGTTTCATGACCTTGATGGCACAGGGTACACACACGGTCATTAACCTGCTGCTCCACATACCACAGGGGGCGTTGGCTGCCACCCTCGACACCTGGCACCCATCTCGTCCTTATTAGGTGACATGGGGATCTCGCAACCGGAAGTGCTCTTGAATCTGCCGCTGCAATCTCTCATTTTATTTCTGCATTGATGACTCGCAGAAAAGGGCATCAAACATTACACAAACACTGCACCATTGCCAGCATCGTTCATCGCAGAGGAAGGCGACGCACAGGGGAGGGGGATACATATTCAGGAAGTAGTGGTATTGTTGCGCAGAAAATATGCAATATCAACGATCTCGACCGCTTTGAGACACACCACCACCTCTGGCAGCATTGCAATTTTATTCCCACAGGAGAGACGACAGAAAAGGATGCTGCCAAAGGTAAACATGGCAGAGCGAACTACTACCTGCATACACTATGAAATACATGTTGCACAGCAAACACACCACGAAATTCTCCATTGCTATTTCAGAATGGTGGTCAGGATGGAGGGTTTTACATTCTTGTTGCAAAAAAAATATACATTTCTACTCTTCAGACATTGCAAATCGCGCTCAACTCAGCACAGCCGGCGTTTGGACTCAAGATGCCCTGCAAACCAGTTGCAATATACACAGCATACACTTTTTGGCGAGCATTTTGTCTTTTTCCAGACATTCTACAGTGCGCATACACAAGATTTTTTTTGTTGACTCGCAAGCATACACTGAGCAAAGGCGTTGCAAGCATATATTTGAAGACTTTAAGCTGCTGCTGAACATTTGCAAACTGACATGCACAGAAGATACTTTTGATGCCGCCCTGGCTGTTTTTTCCCAGTTGCTACAGATGATAGTTGCAAACAAAGGTTTACTCCAACTTACTATGTGTGTATATGTACATTGGTATGTATATGTGTGTATATATATATGTACATGTGTGTATGTGTATGTACACATATGTGTATATGTATATATATGTATATATATATATATATATATATATATATATATATATATATATGTATATATATATGTATGTATGTATATATACATATACATATATATATATATTTATATATGTATATATATTATATATATATATATTATATATATATATATATATATATATATATATATATGTATGCTTGTTTGTATATATGTATGTATATATATATATATATGTATGTATATATATATATATATGTATATATATATATATATATACATATATATGTATATATATGTATATATATATGTATATATATATATATATATATATATATATATATATATATATATATATATATATATA
>NW_028234423.1:31687583-31697583 GCF_977035675.1 Penaeus japonicus | reverse complement strand
GCGTACCAAAAACTTGTGTGTGTTACATGGACATGGTCGCTTGACGGTTCCTATGGTATCATTATATGAACCAAGGAGTTCTTACACTATGGAAAGTATTCTCTCTATCTAGCTTTCTTTATTTCTATGTATCTAACTATCTTTATCTTTCTCTCTGTCTGCCACACTTTCCCTTCACTTCTTTCATCTCTCTCTCTCTCTTTTTCTCTCTCTCTTTCTCTCTCTCTCTCTCTCTCCCTCCTTCCCTTCTTTCCTCCTTCTCTCTCTCTCTCTCTCTCTCTCTCTCTCTCTCTCTCTCTCTCTCTCTCTCTCTCTCTAACCAAATACTCAGTGATTCTGCCTGTTCGAAAATCCAAGCAAATGCCAATAACGTGCTGTCTCTACCGAGTAAAGATTTTGCTTTAATAACTTACCGGCCTATTCCATGAAGTGAAATTGATGGCCACTCTTTTTTTCTGTTATATAAGATCTTTTGCGAAAATTTCCATTTATTTTGGAGCAGTTTCTCTCGTCTACAGGAGACAACATTGAAATAGAGAGCAAGAAAAGTAAGGTTGTTTGTGTCCTTCCGTGGAACTGAGTATGGTTAGGGTCATTACGTCATCCTGTTCATTCCTCGCACAGGAAATTGGAATATCAATGCATAACCTTGCGAGCGGACTTCTCCATACAGCCTCTCAAAGTTTAAAGCGATTCTGCTATGCGTACCTGCTCTGTTTGCCTGCCGCTTACTTGCGATCTAAGGTTATCATTCTCTGTAACATATACATCTGCAAACATCTGTGTCTACATTTTCCGCATGTAGATCCAACGCATAAAACACTGGGATATATATGTATCTAAGATTCGAAAATATAAGATCCACGCCTCTTCTCTTTCTGTCTTTTCTGGCTCGGCACGGCACACTGCATTCCTTCAAGATTTCGCAAATTTTGAATGTGATCGCGAAAAGAGAATTCAAAAAAAAAAAAAAAAAACACCGTGATGTGTGCGTACGTGTATATATACGTACTTCATCATGTATATACTCTTTTTTTCGTATTTACCAGACAAAAAAACTTATATGCTCCGCGCTTATCATCTGAGTGACTTTTTTTTTAAGCACAGCGAAGCCGTCGTCAACTGAAGCAGGAAAGCAAGCACACAGGCTGGCCGGATTTGGTCTGCTCGGCGTACCTGCTGTCTTATTTTCCTCTTCTTTTTTCTGGGCTCAGAAACCTTCGAATATCTCTTCCCTGATTTTCACCCTATTTGACACAACACATAGCGAACACCTGCCAATCCATAAAGAACGAAAAAAAAAAGTTCTTTATACACGAAGCCCAATTTACAAATACATAAACGCAAGGAATACCAGATGTGACAACAAAACAACAGTAAAAATGTGTCATCATGCCACAGAAATCGCTCCTGCAAAATGAAATTCCATACATTACATTTCATCGATGACAAATGGATGTGGCATGAATGTGTGATGATCTTCACATACTGCGTAAGGTAACCAGGGATGTGGAATGTGTGCTGCGGAGTGTTGGAATGTACTTTTTGCAATCATTGAAATCTGACGCATTATGCATTGCTGGATGGACGCAAGGAGGTCTGCAATATAGCATTAAGGTTTTTACGGTGATGTTTATTCTTTCGCAGATACTGATGTTGCAAAGGTATTTTTCGTCGAAGGTACTTGGCAAGAGCAAGCTGTGATGGCAATAGTCTTTTTTTTCCAATTTGAAGTATAGGTCTATATCTATAATCTGTCTATTAATATATGTACCTCAATCTTTCTATATTTATTTTTCTCTTTGTGTGTGTGCTTCTCTCTATCTATCGATCTGTCTATCTATCTATCTCTTTGTATCTCTCTCTCTCTGTTTCTCTCTCTCTCTATGTCTTTCTCTCTCTTTCTCTTTCTCTCTCGCTCTCTTTCTCTGTTTCTCTCTGTCTGTCATCCTATCTATCAATCTCTCTCCATGAGAAGTTGGGTCGGCCTAAGATTCTGTCTCGCACGCTACTTCTCGGGAACTGAAACGGAATAGCTAGAATAATTTTGCTTTCAGAACCTCTATTGGATATTGAGATTGAGTTTGCCGAGTGTATTTATTGCCCAGCAGTTATGTGTATTTTGACATCTTTTATCCCCAGGTACGTGGTGGTCAACCACCAACGCACAGCTGATTTCTAACCTCCATTTCTGAACAGGCTTGGTGCTGAAGGACATTATCGAGAAGTACTTCGTTTCCCCGACGTTGCTTCGAGTGGTTCGCGTGGCGAAGGTGGGGCGAGTCCTGCGTCTGGTAAAGGGAGCCAAGGGTATCAGGACGCTCCTCTTCGCCTTAGCCATGTCCTTGCCCGCGCTCTTCAACATCTGTCTGCTGCTTTTCCTCGTTATGTTCATCTTCTCAATCTTCGGCATGTCATTCTTCATGAACGTCAAACACACTGGGGCCTTGGATTCTGTTTACAACTTTGAGACGTTCTTCCAGTCTTTCATTTTGCTGTTCCAAATGATGACATCAGCTGGGTGGGATGGTGTACTTTCTGGCATTATTAATGAGAGGGATTGCCGCCTGCCTGATCCAGAGACCGGCGATCCTGGCAACTGTGGCAGTCAACCCATTGGTATCGCCTACCTAATGGCCTACCTGGTAATGACCTTCCTCATCATTATCAACATGTACATCGCTGTCATCCTCGAGAATTACTCCCAGGCAACAGAAGACGTGGAAGAAGGTCTCACTGACGATGACTACGATATGTACTACGAGATCTGGCAGCAGTTCGATCCCAAGGGCACACAATTTATCGAATTCTCCGCTCTCTCCGACTTCATGGATGTACTAGAGGCTCCCCTTCAGATTCACAAGCCAAACAAGTACAAAATCGTGTCGATGGACATCCCCATTTGCAAAGGAGACCTTGTGTTCTGTGTTGATATCCTTGATGCATTGACCAAGGACTTCTTTGCCCGTAAAGGTAACCCAATTGAAGACTCTGGGGACATGGGTGAAGTAGGACCTCCTACTGATAGGCCTGGTTACGAACCAGTGTCCTCAACGCTATGGCGTCAACGTGAAGAATACTGTGCTCGCTTAATACAGCAGGCGTGGCGCAAACACCGACAGCATAAAGATTTTTCCTCGCTATCTGGTACAGACTCCCAAGAAGACATCAAGCAAGCAGATACCGCCGTCCTGGTGGAAAGTGATGGATATATAACAAAAAACGGCCATAAGGTGGTGATTCACTCGCGATCACCATCGTTGACGTCACGGTCCACAGATGTGTGACTGAAAAAGGCGAGTAAATAAGTTGTTGCTTTTTATCTACTAACAGGAGCCGGTTGTGAATAGCCTTGCTGAAAGGTGGCTGGCACAAAGGTCGGCCGCCAAGTGAAAAGGCTCGGCTAGCTCCCACAAGGCTCTGACATTAGCTATATTTAAATCCGCCGTTAACGAACAGTTTACCATTTGGTGTTGGCGGTTGGACCACTCTTGCTCGGGAACACTTCACTCCTAATGCCTTGTTGTTTAAGTTTACAGTCCAACTGTCCTCATCAGCTTCCCGATCTTCGAGTGCCGCGCCCTCTGTGCAGATATTACTGGCCTAAGTGATTCACTATATGTTTATTTTTGTATTTAATATTCTGAATGATTATTAGGCCCTTAGTTACCCGTCTTGGTACTGCTGCTGGGTTCAAGCGAGGCTGGGTGCGCCTGCTCTTCACGACTATTACTCTTAGTTGGCGCGGAGGTGACGCTAAGCCTGATGACACTGCCACCCATGGCCGCCCACACACGCCCACGCTCACAGTATTGTTGACACCCGGTGTATGAAGCACCGACAACACCACATCCCAATCCCAAGGACGGCCAGGGTGAGCACCAGACCGAGGCAGCAGTAAAACAAACGGAAATGTGGGAAGAAACAATACAGCGCCATGAGGGGGTTGTGTCATGGAGTGACTGTGTACGTACATTGTGCAGGCGGGCGGAGTGGTGCTCAGTGATCCTTCGTGATATGGAAAAGGGCTTGTAAAATGCGCATGTTCCATCAGCAACAATATGAGTTCTCAGCAAGTATTATAAAGAAAACATCAACAGCATAATTCAAACCATACTCAACAGTGATACACAATGCCTTTATATAAGTGAAAGCCGTGCATAATGTAAATAGCAGATGCACAGCATGGAGGAACTTGTATTGCAAAGGAGTCTCAAGATCGCGCCACCCAGCCCTAATCTCCATCCTGCTACCTAACCCCTCCCCTTGTTTTCCATTCCTACACATCCCTCTCCCGCATCCTTCCCTTTGTTAATCACTTTTTTATCTTCCTGTTCCTCCCATCACCATGATAGTGTATCGAAAGGAACCCTCTCAATAAGGTTATCCATTTTGGTTGTGCAGCATCTTGTTTGCTAGAGTCTCTGCCTCTTCCTCGTGGTTCTGAAAACAGATGTGACCGTGCCCTTGTCAAACTTCATTTAGCAAAATTTGCAAAACGTCGATTCGGCAAAATCATCACTGTCTTATGACTATTTTAGTATGACCTATGTCCATTTGTTATCAATAACTTCCCCAACGCTTGGACATAGCCATATACATTTTCTTTAAAATGCTTGTATGTTGACAGGCAATGTTCTGATGACTTCGAACAGAATATTTTCATAATGTTTGCCTTTTCATTGTTACATGGTTATTGAGTGAGTGTTTATGTCAACTGTTATAAGCCTGCTGTTCCATCGAGAAGTGTGAGTAGTATATCCATATTCCCTCGAGGGAATCGTGTTGGTGACGCTGGTGCTGTATGTCTCCCTCTTCCCCAAGTGGAGGCTATGGCGAATGGCTTCACCCAATGCGAAACCACAGCATTGCTCAAAATTTTCTCATCTTTTTCAGTGCCTTGTTTTAAGTGTCAGTCGATACAGATGTTTGAATGTTTCCTAACTGTACCAGAGTTATTTTCTCCAGTAAAATCAAACTTAAGTATGTAAGGAATCATGGCAGTAAATGATACGGAGCGATCAGCATAGTCATTTTATTGGACAAACTGCTTGAAGATGATGGTCAGAAGTGGAACACGAGGAAGAGGTATGAGGTCAACAGACAGACACGGTGTTGGTTAGAGGGCGGCGAGGGATGCCCTTCCCTGAGAGCGGTGAGCAGTGCCCACTGCGTCCTCTTCCCCCTCTGTGACGTGGTATAGCTCCGCCCCTCTCGCCTGCCGTGCCGCATTCACAAGTCCTGTATCCTGTGGTTGTTGATCTTATGATGGGTGTCAGGCTTTATATCCCCAGTGTCTGTATCTTGGGTTGGAAGTAAATTCTCAGCGTCTGCACTATTTCAGCAGGCATTTTCTTGATAGCCTAACCCTTCGATACACATCGTAACTATGTAAAATAAGAGTATTGTTGAAAATTTTACTATGAACCTTCTCAAGTGATTGGTTATTAATTGGATTGTATTCTATGCCATGATAATACTCCAGGCTTGACTGTGCTGGCGCGAGTGGGCACGGTGCCTCTATGGCAGCCAATCAACGAGCGACTCTGTTTCCCTCCAGGGCGGCACGCCGCCCCTTGTTTGTAGTAGGTGATGGTAGGTCAGGCCCTTGAGGGCCTCGCTCTCAGTGTATTGTCCACCGCTACACCGCTCGGCCAACACACGGCACTCTGCCCTCTCGACCATACAACAACGGCTTGTAACTGCAGACACTAACTTCTAAGAGACAGTGCTGTGAAACTCCTTCAGATTTGTACATCTCTTTGTTTGCAACATGGAGTGCCCCACCGGAGCTCACGGCTCTCCACACCTCATCCATATTCTACACTAAATTATTCTGCCGTTGTCGATGGGGCACTCGCAAGCACTCGGTTATCATTCCTTTGGTTAATTAATATCCACTTGTGATACCAATTCTGTAATATTCAAACTGTTATATTCTTGATAAACAAATTTGTTTTCTATTCTCAAGTTTGCAATGAGATGTAATAGTTTAAAGCTACGCCCTTTTGTAAGTTAAACCCGCGGAGAGCAAGGGAGACCCGCGGAAGGTGGCGGTACCTGCTGCACTTCTTCCCCACGTGTAGTAGGTCTGCCATCTGGAGAACTTTGGTCCGGATGATGTGTATAGGCACGAACGTTGCGCTTTTTTTAAGTCTATCAGTTTTTTTACTCCCTTGCCTTCCGCATTAACAAGTGTGACAACGACAAGGCTATGTACTTCAGCTTGCGTCAAATTATGTGGTTTGCGGAGATTACACGAACGACAACGAATGAGTTGCCCGAACTCATGACGTCGCCAGGACGGTGTTCTGCCATGGTGTTGTGGTTCCATGGAGCTTCTGCTGTCGTGTTGCTCTGGAGCCCCGCGTTAGATGACACTCAAGAGAACGCGGAGTCGATGGTTGCAATAACTGGAAATTCTAACAAAATAGATGGACTTCGTGGCGCTTCGGTATTTGTAGATAGTTGAGTTGATCACTGACTCGAAGGATACAGACGAAACAAACCAAAAGAGAATCAATAGATCCATGGGAATATATTTAGACTCATAGATAAACACTGTGCCCTTGAAGATCAGTCAGAACGAAAGAACAGACGATGGTCCACGTGCAAAAGTTAAAGAGGAAAATTACCAGCGGAACAATGAACATTCCCCAAGAATATAGAAGGCGGTGAGAAAATCCATCCACAAGCGAGATGCACTGAGGACCTCTAAACACCACTTCGGCAGTGACCTCTCTCTCTCACTCCTTCCTTGGAGTCCTCATTCGTGCCAGGGACATGGGCTTGAGAGACTAAAACATAGGATCTCTGTTGACTTAAATACGTGCTCATGTTGGCTGATGTTGCATCGGCCGCCACCATCAGTGTCAGCCGGACTGCTGTAGCTGTGTTATGAATCGCCAAGCACTAGTTGACTGTATGCTTCGTCGATCTTTCAAAATACTTACGACTGAAGGACTGAGTCCACAAAAAAAAAGGATGTCAAGTTTTAGTTTACAAAACACCACGCCAAGGAAGCTTTGATGATGGGAGGCACCGTCTCTTGGAGCGGAGATTGCTAGATGCTTGTACTAGTACCCTGCACAACATTCACTCAGCGCGTTAATATGGAAATTAAGCTCTGGAAGTTTTCTTTATCCAAAGACTTTAAAAATCATTGTAGCTTGCTTAGAAATTGCAAACAAAAATGTATCATGATGTTCTTCACATACTCTCAACAATGTACCAACGATCATCCTGTGTGAGAACTTGGTGTTGTAGCCCGGTGGCTGGCATGTCAAGTATGCTGATGTGAATGTGCGACATGTCATGTATACTGATGTGCACTTTCTGACATACCAGACATACTGATGTGTAGTTACTAACATATTAGTTACACTGTTGTGCTGATGCAGACATACCAAACACATTGTGTAGTTATTAACATACTGAATACACGGTGTAGATATCGCATACCAGTTATATTAATGCACAGATAATGACATATCGGGGACACTGTTGTTTGATAATTAGCATACCAGTTGTCTTGTTGAGTTTATGAATACTAGTACATTCAGAAACTAGACGTTTGCAGTTTGATTTATAGTTACATAGCTGCACAGTAAGAAAACATTGCAAATAGGTCCACACGTATAATGATGCATATTATGTAAACAGCTGTGTAGGTTTTCTAAAGTATGCCCCAGTGCAGCTATAGACATGCTAGTTGCACAAATGTCAGTCACTATCAGTATTAATTTTTTTTTATGACTATTGGCATAACGTTATCTTCCTATGCAATGCAAATTAAGTTTTTTTTCCACATTTTTATTATATCTTATGCAGAAATCATAATGCTATTTAGTAAGTTACACCGCTTCAAATGAGACACAGCGGCATACCAAAGACACGTTTTAGTAAAACACAAAAACAGGTTTATTCAAAGATCTATTCCCATAGATCGATTTGAACTGTAGTTAATTAGGCCTCCATTAGCATTGTTAGTAACATATATACTTTGTTTCGTTATTAGCATTATAACATTCTAAAAGTCTGCTCTTCTGGTATTTTCGTTTAGCACACAAAGTGTACTGCCATGTTATACTAACACATATGGTGTGATATTCTGCTATGCTAACACATTGTGTGTCTTGTCTGCACACCATGTATACTGTTATGTTGTACTAACACAAGGTGCGTTGTTATGCTATGCTAACACAATAAGCGTTTTGTCTGCACACCATGTGTACTGCTATGTTGTATAATTACATTAGGCTCATTGCCTTCATATTCCATTTTTAAAAAATGTGTTATATGGCTACAGTGCCACATCATGTGTATTTACTATGTTGTATTAACACACGAGGTGCGCTGCTGTGTTATATCAGTACATGGAATACATTTTTTGCATTGCTTTGACTCGCCGCCTTCAAGGTCATTTATTTCAACCAATGAATTGCCATATTATACCAGCAGAATATTGCCTCGCTGACCTAGACCTCGGTTGAACAGTCATGGGCGTGGTCGGTGATGTAATACGGCAAGGCATCGATATGTTCATATGAGTTCATTTCAATTACGTCCGTTTTGTGTCATGTATTGAAGGATGTCATGTAGTTTGCATGCACTGTCCTTTTTTTTTTTTTTTTTTTTTTTTTTTTTTTTTTGGTAATATTTGTTGTTATCCTCATATTGTATTCCTTCTTTCGTTCTGTGTTGTGTTCATTGTCTTCTGTATCTGTTGTGTTATTGTTCTACGTACTGTTTAACATAACAGGAACCCGGTGTTAGGTGATGGCTACAGAGAAAGGAAAAATTTATATATATCCGTGGGGATGTAGTTACAAGGTATAATGCTGTGTAGTATCTATCACAACAGGTATGCTAATAAACTATATTTTCATGGTCCCTCCAACGCAGAATTGTCCGATTCCCTGCGGGAGTGTACACCGTTTGACATTTTTTTTTCGGCGTTGTGTTCTACATAGTCTTCATTTGATGAAAACAAAATCTATGTTGATGTAAGTGCGCATAGGGTCTCCTCCTTTGAAGGAAGACAGAACGTAAGCCCTCTTCACAGCTCGTCGAGAAATGTTGAACGTGTATGTTCCCGCAGCAGTGCATGCGGCGCGCTTGCTAGACTGACCAGGAGAACCCGACCACTCTGTTATGGTCTCCGCAAACACATGCCTGCCGTTGGTAGCCAAGTGGTATACTACTAATAACCCTAATAAACAAATGGCATTACTTTCATTCTACATTCAGCCTTTTTGCTTGCACTTTGTATAATGTTTTGAATTTCACAGTTTGTACCATATTATCTGTAAATAATACGTCATCGAATAAATTTTTGATAATTTACCACGAAGAAAAAAAAATGGAGTTTCATTGCCTTAGTACTCGGTAATATTCATGGTTTAACACACGTGCTGACTCAGAAACAAAGGAAATACACATTAACGTTTTGCTGGCTTTGTGTCAGCATACAAGCATACCATTAAGAGTTGCGAGATGAAACAATCTGCAGTGAATTTTGATTTAAAATAAAAAAACAAGTATGCATGCATGTGCGTATGTTTGAGTCATGCATACATATTAAGTGTGTGTGTGTGTGTGTGCTTGTGGTTGTACACACACACACGCACACACACACACATTATATATATATATATATATATATATATATATATATATATATATATATATATATATATATATACATAAATGTACGCATACATGTTTGTCCATATCTATACAAACAATAACATAAATATGTATGTAAATGTTATGTATGAATTTGAATAAATCTGAAAGTACATAAACACGCCAACAAAAACGGCACAAGAATAGACAAAAAAAAATAACAAGAAAAAAAAACAATACCAATTTCAAGAATAACCACTATAGCTCCACAGAAGAAGAAGAAGAAGAAGAAGAAAATTAAAAAAAAACATCAAACCTCATATAATCCAAAGATTTTTTTTTTTTCTTAATCATGATATAAAAAAGACATAGA
>NW_028234423.1:31672583-31675083 GCF_977035675.1 Penaeus japonicus | reverse complement strand
ATATATATATATATATATATATATATATACTCCTATTAATCTCGCTCCCTCGCTAATTTCTCTCTTTCCGAGTTTTCCTTTCCACCCTTTTCGCATCTCGGATTCCCTTTCTTCTCTTTGTTTCTCTGTCTCTCTTCCATTCTCTTCCATTCTTTCTTTCCTTTTTTCCCTTTCCTTCTCTCGTTCCCTTGTCTTTTCTTCCTCTTTCATCTCTTCTTTTCTTTCTTTTCATCTCTTTTCTACTCCCATTTCTAACTTATTTGGATTATACGTTAAAATCAGCAAAGCTTCTATATAGTCACAGAATTCTAATATATATATGTATATATGTATATATATATATATATATATATATATATATATATATATATATATATATATATATAAACATATATATATATATAAATATATATATATATACATATATATATATCGTTATATATTGTTATTCCAAAAGTCAAAATCTCTTACTCATATATTCTTTTTTTCTTTGTTCACAAATTTCAAATGTCATATACCTTACACTATTTGATGAAGCATTTACATGAGTATAAGCTAAAAGATATGGCCTATTTTAACTCTTTGTCAAAGAAAATGTTTTTTGTCATAGAAAACTGAAACTTTACGGGGAACCAAAATCACATATAGCTATCTAAAATATCTATCTAAATCTTATTGCTATTATCATCCCAATTTGCTATTATCACAACTTCATCCAGTTGTGATATTCAGTTACCAAATGTTGATTTAAAAGTGTCATATCAAAAACATCGTTTGAAGACAGTAGCAAAATAATGCTGGCTTGTCTGTTACTATATATACAGTACAGCTTCAGACATACACGTACACTGTCGTATATATATATTGTGCTTATGTATATATATATATATATATATATATATATATATATATATATATATATATATATATATATATATATGTGTGTGTGTGTGTGTGTGTGTGTGTGCGTGTGTGTGTGTGTGTGTGTGTGTGTGTGTGTGTGTGTGTGTATATAAATATGTGTGTGTGTGCGCGCGCGTGCGCGTGTATGTGTGTGTGTGTCGTTCAATTCTCACAGCATTTGGAAATAATAGTATCATTATTATCATCATTATTATAATGATGCTATTGATAATAATGATTATAATAAAGATGAGGATGATAGTAACAAAAATAATATTAACACTAATAATAACAATGACAGTAATAATAATGGAGATAATGTAAATAATAGTAATAAAGATAATGGTAATAGCAACAATGATAACTATGATGATAATATAACAGTGATGAAAATAGTGAAAATAACAATGATACTAACAACAGCAATTATGATAGTGCTAACAACAATAAGGGTAATAACAACAACAAAAGCAATAACAATAACAATAATGATCATCATAACAATGATAATAGTAATAATGACATTACTGACAATAAGAATAATGTAATAACAATAACAATGCTAGCAATAATGACAATGATAATAATGAAAGTAACAATAATGATAATGATAATAATGAAAATGACAATGATGATAATGCTATATATAGTAATCATGACAATAAGGATAATAGCGATAATGATGATGGAAATACTGATAATGAAAGTGATAATGATATAAACCATAATAACGATAATCGTGATAATAATGATAATGATAAAGACAAGAAGAAAATTAAAAGAATGATAACAATGCTAACAATGATGATTAAATCAAAATGATGGCTATGATAAAAAGGATAATGATGATGATGATGGTAATAATGATAATAATAATGATAATGATTAAATCAAAATGATGGCTATGATAAAAAGGATAATGATGATGATAATGGTAATAATGATAATAATAATGATAATGATAATAATGGTGATAATAATAATGATTATAATAATAACAATAATAATGATATAATAATAATAATAACAATGATGATAATAATAATAATAATAATAGTAATAATAATAATGACATTAATTATAGTAATAGTAAGACAATATGACAGTAATAATGATAATGCTGATAGTATTAATAATCCTTATAAGAATAATGATAATGATAATAATCATAACGATAATAATGATAATAATGATTGCAACAATGACAACAACGACGATAATAATGATGACAATAATAAGAATATTAGTAGTGGTAATAACATTAAAAGCAGTACTGCTACTACTACTAATGATGATGATAATAATAATAATGACAATAATAATAATAGTAATAACAATGAAGATAGCAATTAGGATAATGATAATAAAAATGAAAATAATGATGGTGATAATAGTGATGATGATGATAGTAATAATAATAATAGAAATTATAATAATAATAACAATGATAATGATAATTATATCAATGATAATGATAATTATAACAATGATTATGGTGAAATGATAATAACTACAATAATGATGATTACAATGATAATAAATATAATGATAACTTGAAAAAAATAATAATTATAATAACAACAGTAAAAATGACGAT
>NW_028234423.1:31660083-31665083 GCF_977035675.1 Penaeus japonicus | reverse complement strand
CCCTCCCCCTCCTCCCATAGCTCGTGCTCTTTCCCCTCCCTTTCTTACGTCTCCCCCACCCCCTCCCCCAGCCTTCTCTTCCTTACCCTACCCTTTCCACTTCACTTCCCCCAATGCCCCCCCCCCCCACCATTTCGTTATCCTACTCTTTCTCCTCTCCCCCCTCCATTCGTTTAACTAGCCTTTCCCTTTCCCATATCCCTTCCCCTTTCCCTCCCTCTATCCTCTTCCTTCCCCCTTCCGTATCCTACCCTTAATCCTTTCCTCTCTCCTATGCCTTTTCCAAGCGCCATCCCCCTCCGTTATTCTACCCTCTCCCCTTCCCTTCACCATCCCCCTTCCCATTCGTTATATTAATCTTTTCCCTTCCTTTTCCCATTGCCCTCCACCCTCCTCCTCCTCCCTCGTTATTCTATTCTTTCCCCTTCCCCTCCCTTACCCCCTCTGTACTGTACCCTTTCAAATCCCCCTCCCCCTTCCATTATCCTTGCCTTACCCATCCCCCCCCGCTCCCCCTCGTTATCCTACCCTTTCCTCTTCCCTCCCTTTCTCTTCCCCCCTCCCCCTTCTCATCCTACTATTTCCCCTCTCCCTCGTTATCCTACCCTTTCCCTTTCCCATCCTCCTCCCCCTTCCCCTTCCCCTTCCCCATCCCCATCCCCATCCCCCCTATCCCACCCCTACCCCCCCATCCCTCTTTACCCTACCCTTTCCCCTTCCCTTCCCCAAATGCCCTTTCCCATCCCCCCTCCACCCCCTCCCCCTCCCTCCCACCCTCCCAAATGCCCTTTCCCCTCCCCACTCCCCCCCATCCCCCCCACCCCCCCTTGCCCATCTCCGTATGCCTTTGTCGTGACTCAGCCACTCCTTGCCATATGTCGCTAAAATTTCGCTTTTTTTTCTGTCCGCCATATATTTAAATGCTGGGAGAGGGGTCGTCTGGGTGTGTTTGGAGGGGAAACGGGGTCGTTTTCGAATATTTTCCCCCGTGACCTCTGCGCCGGCGTGAAGTAATCCCCGGGAAAAGCGTGGTTTTATTGGGAAAAATGAGCAAATTCATACATACGCCTTGCAAGTCCGCTGTCCTTGTTCTTGTTCCGCTAAATGCTCCTCGTCTTAAAGGGGTTATTTATTCCACCCGCTTTGTGGATTTTGGATTTCTCTTAATTCTCTCTTCGGTTATTAGAAGGGATCTAAGTCGAATTGTTGCGGTTATAATAACGTTGGCGATATATTAAAAAAAAATTAGTTTCAACGCACACGAACAGTTGCCCATAACTCGCCCGGGAACATTCATAGTCTTTTAAATATCGGCCTGGTCGTCCTTTTTATTAAATATACTCCCACCGGTGGATCTCACAAATAAGATACTCGACACCTTTAAAAAAACGAGGAAAATCAGTCCCCGATTTAGAAAAGATAGAGGCGAAAACCAGAGCAAATCCTGCGCGACGCATAACATTGGAACATTCGCCTAAAAGAGGGTGGGGGAAGAAATGGTTAGAGTCTCCGGCATTTAAGTCTTTTTTTAGCCTTTATTATGCGACTTATGGCCTTCCCTCGTGTCCAGTAATTACAAGCAGAATTTAGACTTTGGTGCAGACTCATTCCCGAGTTAACATGACGGAATACAAGCTCGTGGTGGTCGGAGGTAAGGGATCTGTCACTGTTTTGTCATTTTTGCTATTTAATAGAACAAACTTTTATTTTTTTTTAACTCCGGTTTTTCTCTCTTTACAAATCCTCTCGCTTGTGTCCTTCTGGAGGCTTAGGGATAGAGGATTTAATGGCGGTATCTCAGGATATATATATATTATTTTTTTTTTTATTATTATTATTATTCGTCCAGGATTCCTTAGGGATGGAGGATGTTTTTTTTGTTTTTTTTTTCTCTCGTATTTACGGGATTTTTTTCTTTTCTTTTTTTGAGGTTTGAGTTTGGGAAGATCCGGAATTTTCTGTTGCTGTTGTTGTTCTCTTCTTGAAGTTGTTTTTGGTTATCCTCATTGTATTTACACCCTTATTATTGTTCTGTTCATTATTGTATGTCATATCCACCCTGTTTCTTCATTAACATACCTCAAAGTCATGGTTATTGTTGTATTTACCTCTCATAAGATTCCTCTTCCTCTCCATCTCATTCACCCTATTGCAAGACCTATTAATTGTCGAGAAAGGAAGAGCACGAAGCAACGTTGGGGACTTGGCTCTCAAACCCCCACTCCACGTAGGCCTAGACTTGGAGGATCAAACTGGGACGGGTTCTTCGCTTGGGGAGTGATTGCTAGGGACATCGAGAAACTTTTGTATTACAAGAGTATCTATATATGTACTTGGTTTTTGTTTTTGGTTTTTGGTGGGGGGGACGGGGGACTTGTGTTGTAGCAGGGAAGTCGCAGCGACCGAGTCGTTGTCGTTATTGTTTTTTTTATGTCTGTTTTTGATGTTATCCCTCACTCGCGCTGATTGGTTGGTACGATGGTGATTGCTGTTCTAATGGCTTTACAGGCCGGTATTTGTTTTTCTATGCCTGAATATGTTTCCAATCTAGATGACAATCGAAGCCCTACTGGCAAAATATCTGATGCGATCTTGGGACATGTTGAAGCCAAGATATTAAGATGGACGAGCGAAAGAAGCTTTGCTTATAGTTTACCGGACATGGTCCTAATGCGAAACGCATGGTCTTTGAGCGCTATTTTCTTTCTTTGTTTTTTTTATATTTATATTTAGAATTCATTTATCTCATTCATTTGTTCAGTTATTATTTAGTGGAAGTTGTTCAGATCTCAGGCGATATATTGCAAAGAGTAACCAGCTCTATATTTTCGCTTTCTTGTCCAAAAGAAACCAGTCCAAGCTCTACCTTCATTAGAATACACATGGTAGAGGTTCGTTTGCATCTGCGAGAGTATGAGCGGATGACAGTTACTCAACAAAGCTTCACCTTTCGGTTGGACATCAGGTTGTAGGCCGTCCATCCCGTCCAGCGCAAGGGAGGGAGGGGCAAGAGTCAATTAGATTGGGATAGAATGCAACCACTATGATAATGAGAAAAAAAGTCCAGTGTCAAAAGCTACTGCATATGTCTGACATTTACCACTGACAGGTGTCATTATATATTGCTAGGATTGATTTAAAAGTGTCTTGAGACATGCATCATTATGAAAGCCTAATGTGTCTTTGTGTTTTTTGCTTGTTCTTGTCAATATTTGATTATCTGGACTTGGGCAGGGAAGATCGGTATGATCACAGTTTTGGAAATAGTGTGCAAGGTTACCAGTCCATAGAATCAGCATATCTATAAATGCTTAATACTTTCAACTTGCAATTGTCTGTTATGGAAGACCTCTAATCAAATCTCTCGCCCATGACAATTATTGTAAAAAGGACTGCATTGATCAGTGATGTGGTCTCTGGGCTCCACATCTTAGGAGAAAGCCAACAAACCTCTACAGTATATTTTCTGACAAGATGGAGCTTGAACTAGTTCCTTATTTGGCAGTGAATTACAATGAAGGTTTAAAAGTTCTTCTTTGCTTAAAAATAGTTATGTAGTTGAAGTCTGTTAATAATTGCCACTGGATAGAGTGAAGGCCACAGCAACATTTGATGTGCATCTACAGACTTTGAAAAGCAATGTGAATATGCCTTCACTTTGCGCAGATTATGTGTATACCAATTAGTGTTGTTATAGTTTTGTTTTTTCCTTATACCACAATATATATTTATTTTTATTTATTTACCTTTTCTCTCTCTCTCTCTCTCTCTCTCTCTCTCTCTCTCTCTCTCTCTCTCTCTCTCTCTCTCTCTCTCTCTCTCTCTCTCTCTCTCTCTCTCTCTCTCTCTCCCTCTCTCCCATGGTGATCCTTTTTTGGATAATAACCAAATCTGATAGTGGCACAGGATCAAGCAATTGCTACAGCCTCCATATTTTCTGCACTCTAGAAAAGGCCAACAAATCCAGTCCATACATTCTGTCAAGACCGAGCACAGGCTAGTTCCTTGTTTGACCAATGATTGCCAGGAAGGTCTACAAGGCTTTCAACCTTGAAGACACCTAAAGTTACTGAATCTATGAAATGGATACAAACAATTGAAAATGAGCAATCGTTTTATCACATATTGTCTGAAGAGTTCGCATTCAGTTTTCAGTTGGAAATATATGGTCAAAACAAGGGACCACTCCAAGCTCTGTCTTATCAGATATACCTAGTGGAGATTTGTTTGCCGTAGGGATTGCTTAACCCTTTCCTGACGGGCACGGCGATAAGTGAAAACCCCTTTGCAGGGCCACTGCAATATTGCATTGGAAACGTCACACTGTCATGACGCCCCGGCATCGGGAATTTAGCTTAGTCACACGGGTGTGACACACCTTCGTCATAGGGTTAATGCTTCTTCTTGCTTTAGATAAAGATTTCATTATTTGTTTGTTGCAACTGTGTCGAAGATAAAAAACACCTTAGAATTCCATGAGATATTGATTCCATTCACAGTGAACTTTGTAATAAATGCATGAACAAATCTGTAATTTTTCCAAAAATGTAGTGGTACATATTAACCACTGAGAAGCATTTTATTTACACACCATATATCTTTTTCTTTTCTTATCATACTTATTTTAGATTTGAAATTACTTTTCAGCTAATTAGATTATAGTAGCTGGATTATAAGGATGTTTTCTTGGACAGATTTCTCTCTCTCTCTCTCTCTCTCTCCTTCTCTTTCTCCTTTTCTCTCTTTCTCATTTTCTCACTTTCACTCTCCCTTTTTTCCTCCCTTGCTTTTTTTCTACCTTCCTCTTCTCTATCTATCTATCTCTCTTTCTCTCTTTCACTCTTTCACTTACTCCCTCTCACTCTTTCTCCCTTCCTCCTCTCTCTGCCTCGTTCTCTTTCCCTCCCCCATCCTCTTCTCCTTCTCTCTCACCCTTTCTTTTGCCTGCTCTCTCTCTCTCTCTCTCTCTCTCTCTCTCTCTCTCTCTCTCTCTCTCTCTC
>NW_028234423.1:31625083-31655083 GCF_977035675.1 Penaeus japonicus | reverse complement strand
CCTAATATCGGTCGTATAAATAGGGGGTTGTGCTCATTACTTGACATTTAGGGGATAAATAGAAAGTTTAGTCTGAGGTACCTAGGATTTGTTTGCCTAACTATGCCCTTCCTATGTTTTTAATTCATTATATGATTATTTTGACAGTTATATTCTTGAAAGAGAAAAGAGACAGAAAGAGGAAGGGTTATGTTGAAGCTTTCACTTCTTCACCATTACTAAGAAATGTTTAGATCTTGAAGAAACACAAGCTATCCAGTCCATGGGAAAGGAAAATATAGAGAAGGATCATCTGTGATCCAATATGGATAAATGAGAAAGGCATTTTGATATAGATGAGAATAAGTATACTTGTAGATGCTGTATAAATCAAGTTATTTAGAGGAAAATAGATAAGGAAGGAAAAAATTTGCAATCCAGTTTTCTTTTGAAGGTTCATTTAGAGTACAAAATAAATGCATTGAACTCAGAAGTTTAAAAGTGATGATTTGTTTACTTGAGTTTGTGTAAGTAACATTGTCAATATTCTATCTCATCATATGGGTTCTCATAGTATTTAGACTGCTCTGTTTATCTTTTCAGAGCATTGGAATTATATCATGTACAGAAAGATTGATTACCATATGTCTGTAAAAGCTGATTTGAATTAAATTTTGTATTGAATTTGTTGATTATATTAACATCATCCAACCATCCATAGGAAGTAAAAATTTAGATAATCTATATTTTGTCGCTTGTGACAGCCAAGAAAACTACAACAATATGGGTGGTAAATATAATGTACTAAATATGAGACATTACATCCACATACATCAATGCATAGAGAGGATTCTAGTATAGTTTATACCGAAGAAGGAAAGAAAGCAAGGACATGGAACCACTTGGTAACTTTTTGGCTTGAGGTTGCAACCGATTCAACAATGAACCTGTAGTCTTTTTATATGTTAGTAAGCGCCTCCATTTCTTTTGAAAGTGACTTGTCTAATCGAAGGAAGGGTGTGCACCACAACTTTTAAAAGATAACATTGGTTTTGGTCTGTTATGTAATGTAGACCTTTTGGGGAATTCTGTATGGTGGACTTTATTTCACTTTATTTTGAAGCCCTCTTTGTGAACAACAGGTAGGGAATTTTTTTTCTTACATCATGATAAGAATATTCAAAATATGAACATGGAACCTTGAGGTCTGGGTATTTGGTTCTGCCTTGTTAGTAGTGTGGGGAGAAAATACTTTTGGGTCCTGATAGTTGTGGCACAAAACTATTTTGTAATTGTTATGATAATTTTTTGTGAGTGTATGCCTATATAGTATGATATTAATGTTACTCTTGTATGGTAGAAGCTTATTTTCCCAAGCAGTTTGCCATTACTGAAGGGTACAGTTTATGTATCATAGAATGCAGTCATCAGTATCTGTAATATGTAGTTCTAGATACAAAGTAAATACATACTGTCATAGACTGCCAGTTACCCTGCACTTAGTGTAAAAAAATGTCTAATCACTAAGAAAAGGGGCATCAACTTCCATGTGTAATAGTTTTATTGTAATTCAGGTCATGATTTTTACATTGATCAAGTAGAAATCTGCCTTTTAGGTATGTTAATCAAATATGATGTATGTTTTGAACAGCACTTTGAGTCCCAGAGACATATGAACATCAGGATGTCCAAGACTTGGCTTGGCATACAGTCTGTCCTAAGTTCAATTCATTTTGTATTTCCACTCTCCGTAGAGTTCTGATTTAGGACTATATGGTGCTCATATGTGGCCTTGACTAACTGGAACACTTTCTTTGTCAACAGCTGGAGGCGTTGGGAAGAGTGCACTTACTATTCAACTTATTCAAAATCAGTAAGTACAATTCCGGAGAGAGTTTTCTTCCTGTGAGCTTTTGATGGGAAACGCTTACAGGTCAAATTCTTTTAGTATTGAGAGTTTCTTCACTCACTCACTTTGAGTCTTATTGTCTTAGTCACATTGCAGGAGTTCATTTTTTATGACTTGATTTATGGGAATGAAGTAATTTATGTTCATGCCATTGGTATGAATTGCCTTTTCTTCTTCTTCTTCTTATTCCATTTATACTGATTTTATTCCATTCCTACAGCTTTGTCGATGAATATGACCCAACCATAGAAGATTCATACCGTAAACAGGTCGTCATCGATGGGGAGACGTGTCTGCTGGATATTCTCGACACAGCCGGGCAAGAAGAATACAGGTACAGTAGCTGTTTGTTAATTTGATACAGGATAATCAAGGATAGTCAGTCTGTGAGTCTATAAATTGGAACAGTTTTACATGCACTCTCTTCAGTGCATGGCCAGCTATATTTTGATAAGTTCATCTGTGTGGATGTTGGATACATATATACATGCCTTCCCATGAATTTATTTGTCTGTTATATGTTTGTGTAGTAATAATCACAAAGGTATTAGGTTTATTCTTATCAAGAAGTAAATATTGTCTTTCTTTTCCTTTAAATTACGATCATCAGATACTTTGATGAAAAGTTCAAAGGAAGGACTGTGTCATGTTAACATTGTCCAAATGCTGAACAGAAGGATATGGTCATGTAAGGGGTTGAACTAACACTTAATAGGGCAAAGGTAGTGTCTGTTTAAGCCACAGGAGGAGAGAATTCTGTTAAGGAAGATAGGCCTAAATGGGTAGGTGCACAAAGCTCATCTGCTTTGGGCATTAACCTGTTAAGGATGGGGTGGTTTTGGCTTCGCCTGTAGATTATGCAGGGGTATTTCAAAATGCACAGGCCTAATGCTGCAGGCTATTTGTCTGCTCAAAAGGTGCCCTTCCACTATGTGCCTGACCAGTGGAGTGCCAGCCATACAAAAAGCCATGACGTGGCATCATGTCATCCATCATTAACCCATTCACGCCAGGGTTATTCCGGCTTTGCATGGTCGCAATAACGGGGTTTTCGAACGCATAAGCCTAACGCCTCGATTTTCTTGGATGCATAAGCCACGAGCCTGGGCTGCCCCCTTGCTCACCTCGAGCGCCGGCTTTGCCCTCATATCTCGTCCCCGGCGTCTGACGCAAAAAACACAAAACGTGTCATCATGTCAACCAGCTCCAATGGGTTAGGGAGATACGTATATTTAGAAACTTATGAGAGGTACAGATATCAGAGGTAGATGGTAAGTGAATCTTATTCTAATAAGTTAGTCCCAGAACTTTTGCAAACTCATTTTTTAGGAGACCTTTTGATGCTTGCTTGCTTCTGTACAACCACAACCTTTACATTTTTCAATAAAGCATCACATAAATGAGAAATTGAACAGTCAGAAGATTTATCAGTAGAGATGTTGCAATTTTCCCAGAAAGTCATCTTAGAAAAAACAGGATCTTTCAGGTTGAAAGTAACCTTTCTCTAGTAAATCTCAGCACTCCAGCTACAACTTAACCATTCCTCACCTTCTGGATGTGAGATGAAAGCATTTACTGTGATTTGATCTGGAAGACTTTTCCATAGTATTTGTGTGTTGTTGATTATGATATGTCTTCTTAGTTCTTCAACTTTTATTTGAAAAATATCAAAGCAAAATGATCTGATATAGGGGAATTATCTCTTGAACAAACCATTGAGTATTTCCCTTACCCAGGATTATGTCCATTCCCGTTCTCAGTTGGGTCAGTGCATCACCAAGAAAGTTGAGACATGTGTCCATACATAATGAGAAGGAAAAAGATAAAAGGGACACAGAGGAAAGGAGAAATTGGTGTCCGCTAAAAGGAAAAGGAACTCAAACCTTTCCCATTGGAAGAGGGAGGAGCAGCATTTTAGTGGCTAGGCTGGCAATTCTGTAGTAGAAGAGTGTGAAGGAATATATTTTTATATTTTTCATTTTCTCAAAGCATTGTGAAACTGTGGTGGTAGGAAGGAGCTTATGAATCTTCATGAAATTTTGGTACTTCCACCATGATGCAAGATACAAGCAATACAGGATACAGCTGATTAATCTAAGGCTAGATTAAAATGCTGTATATGATATTTTAAATTCTTAACATCAAGTTTCAAGACTATCATTTACAAGAAAGGTATAGATGGAAAGATGCATTTCTGTATGTGACGCAATGAAAAGTGTCCCAAATGTGAAAGTCCTGTAAATTTGGATATTTGAAGATGTAACCAACTGTTATTTCTCGATAGCAAAATTCACTGGATTTATTGTTGTTAAATTTCTCTCATCTCCAAAACCTCTATCTTCTTCAGTTTGGTATTTCATCATGGTGTATTTCACGATGCTTTTGATAAATCAGAATTCGATATTATAATCCGAATCTTTCTTGAATTTCTCTCTGATTTTCATTTCAGTGCAATGCGAGACCAGTATATGCGAACAGGGGAAGGGTTCCTGCTTGTTTTTGCTGTCAACAATGCAAAGTCTTTTGAGGATATAAGCGCATATCGGGAACAGATAAAACGAGTAAAGGACGCAGATGTGGTACCCATGGTTTGTAAGTACAAGACTCCTGCTCAGTGCATGCTTCCTCAAAATGACAAAGGGAAGAGCAAGCAAATCAACATTATGCTGAAGACCTTTTCACTTTATTGCATTTTTAGGGTATTTTTTCTTCCTGCCGTGAAGAAGGAGTGAAACAAAAAAGCTTTGAGCACAATACTGTTTCCCTGCTTTTCCCTTCTGTTTGGTTTAAATTTTTAGCATAAATTTCCCCTTACTCCAGCTACAATGACCTCTCTCTCTCTCTCTCTCTCTCTCTCTCTCTCTCTCTCTCCTCTTCCTCTCCTTCCCTTCCTTCCCTCTCTTCTTCTCTCTCCTCTTCCTCTCTCCTTCCTTCTCTCCCTCTCTCTCTCTCCTCCTCTCCTCTCTCCTCTCCTCCCCTCCTCTCCTCCTCTTCTCTCTCTCTCTCTCTCTCTGTCTCTGTCCTCTCTCTCTTCTCTTCTCTGTCTGTCTCTCTCTCTCTCTCTCTTCTGTCTCTCTCTCTCTCTCTCTCGCTCTTTCTGTCTCTCTCTCTCTCTCTCTCCCCTCTCTCCTCTCTCTCTCTTCTCTCTCTCCCCTCTCTCTTCTCTCTCTCTCTCCCTCCTCTCTCTCCTCTCTCTCCTCCTCTCCTCTCTCTCTCTCTCTCTCTCTCTCTCTCTCTCTCTCTCTCTCTCTCTCTCTCTCTCTCTCTCTCTCTCTCTCTCTCTCTCTCTCTCTCTCTCTCTCTCTCTCTCTCTCTCTCTCTCTTAGCCTTTCTTGTTCTTTTCCTTTTTTTTCTCAGTATGATCATCATGACTTAGTAACTGTATGATATAGTGTATGCCAGTTAATTTTAGTATTTATTGTGTGCTATCCCTATTGCTGACCATTTTATTTATAAATGGATGTTTGGATATAGATATCAATATGATCACACATTTCCTCTTTTAAACTATTTTTTAATGTATTTTAAGCAAAACATTAACATTCTTGTCTTTTGTATGTTCACTTGCGCCATTTTGTACTCCATTCTTTTTTTTCTCACTTCATTCAGAATGTATATTATGTGATCTCATACCTCACAATCATTGCTTTTTCTTGCACAGTGGTGGGCAACAAATGCGACTTGCAGGTGCGTGCAATGGACATGCAGCAGGCACGAGAAGTGGCCAAGAATTATGACATTCCTTTCATTGAGACCTCTGCCAAGACCCGCATGGGTGTCGACGATGCCTTCTACACTTTAGTAAGAGAGATCAGGAAAGATGTAAGTTTCACTATTAGATTTTGGCCTGATTGAGTATGATATACCTGATACATAGTTGGGAGCTAAATTTTTATATTTTTGTATAATACCTCAAGAATAAATTGTGAGAGTGAGAGAGTGAGAAAGAGAGAGAGAGAGAGAGAGAATGAGAGAGAAAAACTTATACCTACACTTATACAAACATATAAACGTTTGTGTGTTTGTAATATATATACGTTTGTGTGTGTTGTGCATTCTTTAACGCAAACATCTGGACTTTGAGACTCATTGCCTCTTTTTCCTTTCCAGAGGGAACGTCGTGGGAAGGTTAGGATCGGAAGTAGGAACAGCAAGAGGAAGTGTATTGTGTTCTAGGAGGACTGTGTGTTGTGTAGACTAAATAAGCCGAATGGCATTAAACCTATTTGTTTCCATGACTGTCATGAAAGTTAACTTCATGCCAGTGCCATTTGACGACTAAATTCTGCCACTTTTTATTTTTATTTCTGTTTAGTTTGTTGACTTTTTTTTTTATTATTATTATTGTTATTACTACTATTATTATAATTATTGTCATCATTATTTTTTCTTCTCTACATATAATAGCCTTGTTTTCTTTATTCTTTATTTTTTATCTTCTTTTTTTATATTTCCATTTTCTTTTTTCTTTCGTTTTTATTCAATTTTTGAAAGTTGGGAGGAGGAGGAACAGTTCTCGGACCGCGCCACCTGCATTGACTGGATATCTTCGCACCAACTTCCTGGCTACCGCAAGGACAGAAATTTCTCTCTTGGCTAAATGGGATTCAGTGGTTACAGCTTTCTCGTTTCAGTTTTGTGTAACTGTTATGCAAAACCTCCATTGCACGTAACATCATCAGTAGAAACAGTACCTCTGAATGTTCCAAAATAAAAATAAAAATAATAAAAAATGTTCATAACAAACTAAAAATTAACCCAAAAAAATAATAAAAAGCAAAAAAAAAAAAAAAAAAAAAAAAGATTAAAAGTAACCCCCGAAATTGGCCTTCTTTCTCAGTCCAGAGTAAAACGCTGTGCATGATGAGAGATGTTTTACAAGCATTAAAAGAGAAAAAGAAAAGGGGAAAATCGGCAGAATTTTCCAATGAAGAATCCTACAAGTGCAAAGAGAAGTGAGCGAGCGAGCAGGCGAGCATAGAGAATTTCGGCATGCGAAGAGGAGGAAGATTGGAAGGAAGGAGAGTGAGCGAGAGAAAGAGAAAAAGCGAGAAAAACCGAGGAACCGCTAAGATCTCCGAGAAGTGGAGGACGCCCGGGGCTACGGCAACACTCTCCCTGGAATGTCCGATCTCCCAACTTTCCTTAACGTGCCCGTGTGGTAGAGTCAAAAATATTAAAATAAAGAATAAAAAAAATGAACTTCAAAAAAAACAAACAAAAAAAATGTCTGAAAAAAATATATATATATTAAAAGTTTTAGAGATTTAGCTTGTATGCTTTTTGTATGTTGGAATTTTCAAGATAGTGTTTCTCTTTTTATATCGATGATGAAACTGTGGTCAGGTGGAAGTGAGAGCAGTGGAGCAGTCTTTACGCAAGGAAAGGACGAAAAGAAAAAAGGAAAAAGCAAGAAACAAATGAACACCAGGCTTAACTGGGGAGGGAGGTGGGGTGGGGGGGCAAGTAGCACACAGGAGCACAAACTTTTGTATAATGAGGAAAAAAAAAAAAAAAAGGCAATTGTGATTTCAACAGGGAAGGGCACAAGTACAGCACAATTTAGAGTAAGAAAATTGTAACCGTTACTGCAGGTCGATTCTTAGAGAGAGAAAGAGAGAAGATAAAAGAGATTTGTAAATATTGTTGAATTAGATTGTGAATGCAATGAGCCACTGAACCTTGATAAACCAAATGATTTCAAAACTGAAAAGAATGTCATGGAAAGAAGAAGAAAGAAAGAAGGAAACAAACAAACAAACACTTCCCCAATAGGAGGTGGGCATCAAACCAGCTTACTCTTTTTTTTTTTTCTTTCTTTTTTTTTACATGTAGTTGTTGTGTCAGCTTGTCATATCACTGTCAGGGTTTACCATTCATTAAGAGCATTGAAGAAAGGAGCATAGTACAGCACAGCATGGAAGGTTTCCTGTAAAAGAGTTGGCACAATTCTTTTCAAATTGTTATTTAGAATTTCTATTTTATAATTGAGAAGAAGAAGAAAAAATAGATAAAGAGAGGGAGGGAGAAAACTTCATCCACATGGTTAACTAAGGTAATCCAGGATAATGTAGTTGCCCTAAATAGTGGCCTCATCTTTTGATTTTTCATTTTATTTTTGTCATTTCTTTTCTTTACCTCTTTTTTTTTTCTTTTTTTTTTTTTGGTTTTGGTTTTGGATATCCTTTTTTTTTCTGTGCTTGATCTGGGTTGCCTTTTGTTGCGGACAATTGTAGCTGCAGTGTGTGCCTAACCTGGTTTGCCATTTGTATGGTTGACTGGATTGTCAGTATTAATAATTGATATTGACTCAAGACGGAAGAAATCTTGTATTAACAGTAAGTGTCAACGTGAATATGGCTGGTGCAACTACCTGGAACAAATGTTTTGTTTTGATTCTGATATCAAGGATAGATAGATATGTTACTGTATATGTCCATTTAAGTTTTATTTTCACATTTTTTTATCAATTATTTTTCCATGTTCAAATGTTATTAATACTAACATGAAAAATCAAGGATTTTTCATATGATCTAGTGTATATGTCAATAAAATTGGCTGGCTGTAGTTTTTCAACAAATCACCCATGGAAGTGCCATACAGGTTGTATTATTAACGTGCAGTTTCCCTCATGCACTCTGGCTTTCGATATAACCAACATTTACCACCCACAAAGAAGCAGCTGGCAACCTCTGGAGGAAACAGAAGGCTGTTAAGGCATTTGTCGTTTAAGATGTAACACTAACGATTCCTGAACAATTTTAAAAACCTGGGGTTTCTATGAGTAATTTAACTTTTAGGCTCAATAACTACTTAAATGGTGTCTGAAAAAAATATATATCTTTAATACCTCTTTCATTTCTGTCCTATTTCATTATTTTATTCATATGTTTTTTTTTGTGTTTTTTTTTTAAGAGCGTTTTTGCCATTCAGAAAGGGGTCTCTCCCTTACCTTAGACCACACAAGATATGTGATGAAAATTACTGTTTCACATAACTCATATACAATACAGTTTGTACAGAAATAAAACGGAGAAATAAAAATACATCTTTACACATTGATTATTGTGAATACATTTATATTGCATATAAGCCTTTATGATTTTTAGTTGTGTTCATAAGGGCTGTGTAACCCTCTCCCTCTTTCATCTTTCTTCTCTCACTCCTTTACTTTCACCTTTCTCCTCCTCCCCCATATCTGTCCCCTTATCTCTTTTCCTTTTTCCCTTCTCAGTCTCATCCTTTCTATTTTTGTTGCAGTTAGCTTTTATTTAATCATAACCTCATCTGTTACTTGCTCATCGTAATAGAACAAAATTGTGTCAAAAATGTAGTTCTTTTAGGGGATACAATTAATTTAATTTTTATTTGATTCTCATTCTGTCAGAGACTTTCAATACAGAGGTATGTAAGTATGCACATCCTAGGGCAATTGTATGAAAGATTATTCTGAAATACTTAGAATGAGTTCCAGTTTTGTTAGTTTACAATAAAAAAAAAAACAAGTAAAGGTCACAATTTAATTATCATCATTTTTTTTTTACATGTAACAATTTTCGTCCAGCTAGTGAAAGTCATATGTGCAAGATTAACAGCTTATTAACTCTGATATCTAACCAAATGAAAACTGATTGCATACAAAAATTTGCCAATTTGACACCCCTTGGAAAGGTTTTTGTGGGAGGTATGAATGTATGATGTTTGTTACTGTTTTAAAGGCATGTTTATTTTCAAAACATTATGCTTCTGATTATTCACTGGAAGTAATGAGGGCTGTTCTTAATGCTAAAGTAACCAGGAAAATCGATACCAAAACAGGAGTTTGGTGTTTGGGATAAAAAACAGCCTCGTCTAACAATTGGTGCAAAAGTGCTGATTGTGTGTTCAATCCAATTGGAGCTAGTGTAACGAGGCATTAGAATAATGGTTCTTCCATAACGGATAAATGAAGGTTTTCAAGTATTGGTACGTCATAATTGACCCTCGAGTCTTCATAGGTAATTTCAATTCTTTAATGTAACTTGTCCTCTACCAGTTGGCTTGGTTTGATATCTGTCTTGGCATAAACAGACATCTTGCCAACCCAGTGTCAAGGCTTGGTATCTAACAGTACTATCTAGATGACTGATGTCTGTATCAGTTGATTTATTTGAATGAGTCTTTGTTAACCCATTGGCTGAGCAGGTGTACTTATCAACCCAATAGTTTGTCGTGGCCCCTTTTCGGTCATGTTGGCTTGGCTGGGACTCTTAGTCATTCCACGTGTGATCTTGGTTTGACGAGGTTTATACCTGCTCCCCTTTGCGTGTAACAGGAAAGACTATTGATATCTCTGTGTTCATTATGTTAAGTCATTACATTTTGTCACTGATTTGTGGTTATTAAGGAACTGTGATTGTTCAAAGGAAGCGTTTTCTTACCTACTATACTAATGGTTTGATTCATTTATGTTAATAGACTACGAGAGTGCGGTGGGTAACATAGTATGGGATATTACCTGTCATGAAGTTTCATACTCTTAACCCATTCCCGACGGGGATCTAGAGCCTAGAAATCCAATGCCGGCTTTTTGTAATTATATTAAATTAAATTAATAATATAGCTGGCTGACAACCCGTGCGCCCGGGCACTGGGCTTTTGAATGCGCGCGGCACAACCACGCACCGTCCTGTGTGGGTTAATAAACCTGACTCTAAGAAAAGTAGCACTGGTTGGTGATACATTATCCATTATTTTTGTATTATTTTTCACTTTTTTTTTTTAAGAGTAGGCATGTATGTTATTCAAGTAAAAGAGCAAACAGCAAATAAGAGATTCATAAACTGTGCTGAAATACTTCTGTTCATTACACCATAAGATGTTTATTGGACAATTGCAATATCAGAAAGGGAAAAAAAAAAAAAAAAAAAACATGAATTACATTGTGTTTACGGATGGCAAAATGCTGATTGGGTGACAAGAAAAAAAAACAAAAGGGGGTTGCAGACACCACTGTGTTTCAGGTGATGCTTCACTATGCTGGCAACCGGATCATCTCAGGATTCCTAGGACTGTTTCCAACTCCAGAAAGCACCTCTGACATGCAAATTTTGCTTCAACACACATCCAAGCAGAATCTCATGATTATTACATACACACAAAAAAGATAATTCCGTTCAAAGAACTGTCAGATGCAAGAAATTAATTAGGAATGTTCTATGATACTTAATGTGGCTTTTTGCAGTAACTTGATTGTGGTCCTGATTTAACTTTTATTTTTCTCTGTTAATTTTCATTTATAATAAAATTAAATGAAAACATTTTTTGACTTATTGAATTTCAAGTGTGTTAAAAGGAAATACGGCTAATTGGAAGTAAATGATCGCTTCAACAAAGACAAATGCTGCATTTCAGAGAACAATTATTCACAGCTTAGAGGTTTGTGCAATACATTTTCTATACCATTTATAGGTAATTCCATTTCATGCTCCTTTTTTCCAAGTCTCTCCTTTCTCTCTCTCTCTCCCCCTCCCTTCCTCCCTCCCATTATCTCAAAAGAGTTACTTGTTTAATGTTATTTACAAGTAAACATTCAGCTACTGTACGAGACCTGGAGAATCATCTAATAGATGAGATTCAACAGCACTAACTTATCTACCAGAATTTATGAAAGCCTGTAATTATTCTCTCTTGAAAAAATAAAAATTTACTCTTCAGATTCCAAAGTGATTCAATTAAATTTTACTATTTGAAGTCTAAAAGTGCATGCGAGTCGTAATTAATGTCTTTTCAACTATCCATTTCTTATGTGAATCTAGTCTAAGGTAATGACACTTCTATTATCAATAATTGGTAAAAGATGAGACATATATGCCATTCCCATCACCTCTCATAATGTAATACTAATAGGTGGTAAGGAAACATTATATGCAGGGAAAACTATCAAGAACTGTAAGGTCTTGGGGAAACATTGGTATCATACTGTCATCAATTGCAGGTATTCTTATTTGAGTGAGAAGGATCAGTTAACTTTTCATCTTTATATTAGTAATAATGACATTTATCTAATTACCCAACGTGGGAAGGTTAAATATTTCAGAAGAATGATAAAGAAATTCAACCTTGGCATTGTCCACAAGCACATGAATAAATGATCCCAAATAACTACCTTAAAATCATACTGATAGTAACATAGGTGCCAATTTATCATATTGATAGGAAAGTTAATGGATGGAGGAACACTTGTATCACACTTGATGTAGGAAGTGCAATCAAATTGTCTCTTGGGATAGGTATATGGAAATTGTTGCCTAAGGCGGGCTTCTGGAAAGTGGACATTTATGTTGTATAATTTCTTCTTTTTATTTTGTTTGATGTTGCACAATCCAGTAGGAAATGGGGGAGTGGATGTGTGGACTCCCTACGGGATGATAGCATCAAAGCACATTTATCATTTTACTGAAGCAGTGGCAAGTATGTTATATACTCAGTGGGTAATTTGGAAAACAAAAAACATTGATGTCTGTTTCATAGATTGTCCTGTTGTTTACTGGGTTGACTAGAAATAGTTGTGTAATGAGGAAAAAAAATATGAATAGTATTAGTTTTTATTTGCTTGTTGTTAAAAGTGGTGTATGAGCATCCCACATGGCAATGTATGTGAAGATTAACGGCGAAAGAAGTGTATCAGGCTTTTACTCAAGAAATTACATATTGCTATATTTAGTATTTTTCTCCTTCTGGAAAACTTTTCTTCAGTACATTGCTAAACATCCTATGAGGTAAAATGTGCATAAAAGGAAGGAACTTGGTCATCGACTCATCATTCCTCCTGTATTTTTGACACCTGAACAAAGTCGGTGATCACTGAGGAGAATATTATATTTTTTCCTTTCCGTGATCTAAGGTGAATGATTCCTTTTTTTATATATTCAATAGTATTTTCTTTCTCTTCCTTTTTGTAATCAAACTTCAAAAATTGTGCATCCTTAGTGCTGGAACTTGGCCAACTCATATCGTGGTACGTCGGTATTCCCTTGCTGCTAACTTAAGATCTAAGATCAAGTCGTTTCA
Source organism: Penaeus japonicus (assembly GCF_977035675.1). Classification (NCBI taxonomy): domain Eukaryota; kingdom Metazoa; phylum Arthropoda; class Malacostraca; order Decapoda; family Penaeidae; genus Penaeus; species Penaeus japonicus. The sequence continues at coordinate 31,642,143 of NW_028234423.1, read as the reverse complement.
TAATTTAGGATCATTTTGTGTCATGTCAGCTCCTAGAGAACACATCCTGAGTTAATGCTGCTCTTTCAATATGATGCTCAAGTTCTGAATCACAAATGTTGCAATACTTGATGCAGATTCATTTGACTTTGAAGGAATGTTACCTAATATATATTTTGATTTAATCTCCATTACTTCTGGTAGTATTAATTCCTCATCAGTGACTAGGCCTGAGACTTTTGTGCAATTGCAACTTAGATGGTAACCAGGCTGTTGCAGTATGAGAATCATTTATTTTTGTTCCTTGCTGTGGCATTCACTCGAATTTGGGTTTGTTTCTTCGGACAATTTTGAGTAACGCCACAACCGCCCTGAAATACAGACTCCTTATGGTGAAAGGGTAAAAAAGACGAGACTATTATCAGTATTTTTTTCTAATATTTTTTTATTAAATTTCCTTTCATCAAAAATTATACATTATGGAAATTACAAAGCACAGGTGTGTTATTCCTTCTTGGGTCAAAAGAGTAACATGAGAAGATCCAGTCTTGTTATGACAAATCAGAGGTAGACTCATCTTGTACAAAATAACCATTTTGATTTTGTTCCATTGTCTAGAATTTCCAAAAAGGTCTCGACTACATTTTTCTTGGGGAGGGGGGACGAATATTAAATTTACATGAGACGAAAAAGCTTCACTTCTTTTCAGAATTCTAATTTTCTTTGTATGATGCTGAAATCCCTATCTCTTTAAGTCACTGACAAAATAGTGTTCATAGAAATGAGTTAATGAGAGTAATTAATGAAATGGCTATTTATTTTATTTGCTCTTTAAGATCTTAATATGTAAATGAGTTTTTAACAAGTTCTATTAAGTAAAAAAAAATAAAACATAAAAAATAAAATACAGGTTTTGTATGTCATAATTTAAGGTTTGGGAAAATGGCATTCAAGACTCCAGCAAAATTAGAACAAGCTAATATCAATGATAATAAAATGACTTTTACTAATGGTTCTCAGGTAGATACCCTAACAATCTGCCGCATATAACTTAATTACTGTTTATAACAATTTCACAGACATGAGTGGGGATATACATATGGAAGTTGGTTAAAATATTCAATAATCATAACAAAATATTACAAAAACTATAATTACTGATACAATACTAAAAAAAAAAATAATAATGATAATAAGAACCTTGCATATAAACACATTGGATTCATAGATTATCATAATAAGAAAAGGTTAACTGGTAGTGATGGCTCTCGGACGATCCACGCTCGCTCCTCACTGGATCCCCTACTATTGTACCTGTGGTAAGGTTACTGTAACTACAAAATAAAAATGGTACTTCTTTCCCTACAGTCCATGGCACATATCTACAGACTAGAGCTTTTAGCTATGATCAAGAGAAACACTACAGCTGAAAACCCAGAGCAATGCCCCATCTAAACTAGTACGTAGTCTGGAACTCTCGCTAAACGGTCCCTTTAGTTTTTTCACCATTTAGCGTCGAAATTCAGCACGTGCCCTGTACCCAGGTATTTGAATTCCAAGTTTAGGTAAATGTCTCCAATCTCTTCTAATAAAATGGACATGACAATTTAAAACGGATGCACTTGATACTTCAACCGTGAATGTTTTCCTTGAACACAGCCCTATGTTTCTGAGAACATGCCTTTAATACATAAGTGGCTAGTTACTTTTACAGGAGGTGGTGTCACCTGTTGAAAGAACTGTTTGCAAAGAGGCTTGAATTCTCACTAATAAATAGTTTCTAAAATAAATACAAAAATATTCCTTCTGTATCAAAAGAAAATACTGCACAGTGAGAGAGATTAGGTGATTTGTGAACAATTGAGAAATTATACTGGAAATGATGAAGTTGACTGCATGAGTGTTTTTTTTGTTTTTTTTTATTTAGTGCCACCTCCCTCATGATCCTGAATATTAGAACATACTTCTTTCATCAAATTTCTTTGGATTGGGAAGACTACTAACATCCTTAGATTTTGAACTTGATCCATGCTAATAACAAATATTAACTGAAATTTAAACAAAATTAACAAAAACAAATAGTCAGGATCACTAAGGGAAGAGGTATTACACAGGTTAAATGTGGTTATCAACACAAAGTTATTAAACTTGCTTTGTAATCACCTGCAACTCTGTATTCAACACATATTCACAAGACTTTTTTTCTTTTACAAATTCCCATAATACTAGTAAAAAATATAGGCCCTTAAGTATTGCCCGATCGATCGATCAATCATCTGATGTTCGTTTATGCCTTTCCGAACACCGCACTAACCTAAAATCACCGAGTTTTTACCAGAGGTTCTCTGATTACCGATACGAAAATCAACAAATAACAAAAGCTCCAATGTAATACAAAAGAAGAGGAATGGCTAAATGAACATCACATTAAATGCATCTTCTTTTCCTTCTTTTTCCTAGGATTATACAACCTGAGAAAATATGAGACATTCTATGCATTCTTCCACCTCAAAGAGTAATCACAAGTGTTAACTTTGAGCAAAATTACTTTTTTTTTTCAATTTTCTAAATCATTACATAAACATCAGTCAATGTGTACCTTGTGGATAGTGTTAAAATCAAAATGCATTAAATTTAAAGTGGCAGGCTACAGATATCACAAAAGCTTGAATGAGTTCTCCAAATGACACTTGTCGTAAAATCACACTCCATTCCTAAGTGAAAGCTGTGACCATCTGTTTCATTTGATAATCATAACAGGCTGAAACTTAGAAGGGGATGGGGGGGGGGGGAGGCAGTGGAGAGATGTAACTAAGAGAAAAAAACAAATAAAAAAAGATAATAAAATAAAAAAATAAATACAACCCAATGGAGCCCTTTCGCAACGTGACACGGGTACGCGCAAACGAACCGTCCAGCCAAAAGGAGGACGGACTCTCCATTACCCACGTCCCTAACAGATCACCTTCCTTGCACAGAAGACCGGCTGAACCTTCCAAGAAAAAAAGTCTGCGCTATGATCTCTTCGTCACAACTTATAATCATTACAGTATAATGTCCCATAGGAAATAATTATCAACTCCTTCAACGTTGTATATACACATGGCAAACAAATGATTGTCACAGGGGGATTTCTGCAACAAAACAACTTCTTACAGACTACAAACGGCATACAAGACACTGGCTTCTACACATTACTATCAACTATAAAGAGGAGCACCGCTTGATCCTTTACTGTCCTGCAGAAACATGATCCTTTAGTGTGTCTAGAAAAAAAAGGGGGGAGGGGAGGGTCTTCCTTCTTCTTCTTCTTCTTCTTCTTCTTCTTCTTCTTCTTCTTCTTCTTCTTCTTCTTCTTCTTCTTCTTCTTCTTCTTCTTCTTCTTCTTCTTCTTCTTCTTCTTCTTCTTCTTCTTCTTCTTCTTCTTCTTCTTCTTCTTCTTCTTCTTCTTCTTCTTCTTCTTCTTCTTCTTCTTCTTCTTCTTCTTCTTCTTCTTCTTCTTCTAACAAGAGCTTGCAAAGGCGTAATTGGTAAGATCATATAATAAAGGTATCATAAAATTAAGGTATTATAAAATTAAACTCAATAATAATAAAAGTAATAATGGTAATAATCCTAGTAATAAAAATATTAATAATTATAATATTAATAATAATGATCACTATAATAATAATAAAACAGCAATCAACTGAAAAACATGAGTCAGCATTTTAATGAACAATTTTGTGACCAAGCAACTGTACAAACATAACCTTACAGCAATGCTTTTGCATGATTGCCTTCAACCAGTTTTCTACATCAATCCTTTTTTTGTACATCTTTGCTAGTATATTATCATCAATATACTTAATCCCTCTATCAAAATTACTATCCTCATCACTAGTGTTGTATTCATCATATCAACTAGTCTCATTATCATGTTTGTTACAGTAAGGACAATAGTAAATTATGCAGTAAACTACAATAAGTATAAAAAGAACCAAAATTAATAATAATAATAATAATAATAATTATAATAACAATGAAAATAAAAATTATAATAATAATAAAAATAGTATAAAAAATCCATTGCTAACAGTAACATTAACAATAACATTAACAATCACAATAATCATTTTAAAAAATAATCATAATAATAATCACCATTATTAATTATTATTACCATGATCAGTACCATCAATATTAAAATAATAATATAAATAAAACAACTGATAATGAGATAATCAAGCTAATTAAATTCAAATCCAAAGTATCTACTATCATCCTCTTCCTCTTCTTCCTCTTCCTCTTCCTCTTCCTCTTCTTCTTCTTCCTCTTCCTTCTCGTTCTGCTCCTCCCACTCCCCCTCCACACACACACACAAAACACAAAATAGAAATGCAATCAGCCATTGCACAACAAAGATATTTTGTCACAGGAATCAAGTGCATCTTACCTGAAAGTTTATATGCTGTTATGATATAAATCAAAGTGGAAAAGTCTATATAAAAAAAAAAAGAAGAAGAATAATTAAAGGGATGAAACAAGTCTTGGGTGTCACATTAATGAGGTTACGAAAAAAATATATATAATATTGATAACTTAGTCTTTTTTTCTTTTTCACTTTTTTCCTTTGTTTAATTAGAGAATCATTTACCAGTAGCTACAAGGAAAGAACATTACACATTGGTAAGACAGATTTTGTAATGACAATGAAAGGCAAACAATTTCTTTACAGAATGATTAAATTTCTTGCAAACTCTCCACACGATGAGCTAATTAGTGTGATGACACCATTTCACGAAATTACTAATTGATGGGAAAGATGTGAGGCTTCATGAAACAAGGGGAAAAAAAAAAAAAAAAAAAAAAAATCCAAGAACAAGCTCCCAGATCAAAGAACGGGAGGAAGAGATGAGGGCTCTTGCCTCTTGTACTCTTCTTGAGGTAAGGACGCTAATGATTCCCAACCTCATAGAGTTCCTCGCACTTCTGCAGCAGCTTCAGCACGGGGCTTATGTTGTATGGGAAGAGGTTCTTGGACACCAGCCGATCGATGGCGAAACGGAGACGGATTAAGACTGTCATGACCTCCTCTAGACGGTGGCCGCAGTGGGAGGCAAACTCCTGCCAACTGCGACGGATGAATTTGAGGTAGCGTAGCAGGTAGAGGAGGAAGGAAGTCTCGTTGGATACCAGGAGATCCAGAAGCACGTCATGTTCCAGATAAATGGTCTCGAGGAATACCAGGAAGGTGGTGTGTGGGTTGACGCAGGCATGGAGCTCAGGTTGTTGCCTTGAAGAGAAGTGCATATCAAATTAAGTTGAGATAACAAGCATCACTGTAAAACCAAAGACAAAAACAGAGAGAGAAAAAGAGAGAGAGAGAGAGAGAGAGAGAGAGAGAGAGAGAGAGAGAGAGAGAGAGAGAGAGAGAGAGAGAGAGAGAGAGGAGAGAGAGAGAGAGAGAGAGAGAGGGGAGAGGGAGAGGGAGAGAGAAGAGAGAGAAAGGGAGTGGGAGAGAGAGGGAGTGGAGAGAGGGGAGAGGGAAGGAGGGAGAGAAAGGGAGAAGAGAGGGAGAGGGAGAGGAGAGAGGGAGAGGGAGAGGAGAGAGAGAGAGAGAGAGAGAGAGAGAGAGAGAGAGAGAGAGAGGGTGAGGGAGAGGGAGAGGGAGAGAAAATGAGAGAAAATTACATAGATATAATCATATACTTGTAGGAATAATACAAACCAAATAAAAATAGGAAATAGTAATCTAAAGAAGATATAATTTTTAGTTATGCTCTTCAATAGAATGCTAAAATAACATATACAAACTTATCGTAGAAACTGATGCATTTCCTGTTTCATGCTCATAAAACATTCTGCTTCTAATGCTCTATCTCATACTAATCCTAGAGCAACTATGACTAAGCAAGCAGTTACCTTATCTTAAAATGTCATTATTAATGATATGGTATAAATGACCTTAATCATGATTTATAAATATCTATCTAATCAACACTGTAAAACTGTCAAATGCTTGATTTTGCAAGTTTTTATGTAATTGGAATAAAAATACTTTCCATTTAATAAAAACCTGATATACTTTTGTGTAATGGATACAGCATAAATATTCTTGTAATAAAAGAATTTTATAACACATAACATACTACCACTTCACCCGAGAAGAAATTGTGGATGTTGAATTAAGTGAGAAAGGATAGTTGGCCAATAAATGATGCCCAAATATCATATGAATATTACTAAATAATACTGTAAATTACACTCTTTTTTTTTTATCATCATCTTTTATCTTTTATCTTTGAGAATACTATTAAGGACTAGTTATTCAACCCTGAAAGGCCACACCATCTTTTGACCTGACACAGATGTAGTACATCTGTGTACAGTCAAAAAGGTTATAATTTTTTTTTTTTTCCATTAGGATTATTGCTATAATTTGCCTTAACCCCCCACCCCCCGTAGCAATGCCTAAATGTAGGACACATGTTCTTCAAGGGTTGAGCTTGATGTAATGTATAACTACCAGTATCTTGACACTACTATCTGTGTAAGTAAGCACTCCAAAACACAAATAAGGATATGATTTAAAGATGAATTTGTCTAGGGATCTGTCTCAAAAGGATCCCTGAAAAACTAACTTCAAGGCAAATTAATTATTTAAATATGTGGGTAAGTATATATCTTCATAATGAAAATGATACTGCAAAACTCAAACGCAAATATTTACCTTATACGTATTCCTAATCCAGTGAAAATGTCAAGGCCACAGACCATGGATTCTACCAACCAGTCGTCCTGGTCGGCAAAGAGTCGCACCATCCACTCAGCCATTGGAGCCTCTGGGTGGTATGGCAACTTCGTTTTGACGAAGTGGTCCACTTTGCGCACCACTTCTCTCAAGCTGCGTTCAATAATTGCCATGTCAACGTCCTCAGACCCGGATCCTCCTGAGCGGGAAGAATTCTCCGAAGAGGAGTCGCAACGTGTCTCTTTCACTGTCACTGCTATGGCCTTCAGCACCACCAACACAACTTTGTGCAATATTGTGCGGTCACCCTGGTCCATGCCATTCACTGTTCCTGAACTGGGCCCAGCTCCGATGTCCATGGATGAGCTCTGACTCGGTCGCGATCTGTTTCCCGCTGACCCCCCACAAGGCACACACTCCAAAAAACGCCGATCTTTCACTGCACGAATAAGGAGGTGGGCCAAGTTACAGGGCTCCTCTGCTAATACGTCCTGGAGGGCCAGCGTACTCCCATAACACAAGACCTCGTTGTAAAGATCAAGCACTTTCCGCCACACTATGGTATGAGTGTGTCGCGTGAGCGGAGTCATCAGGCGTTCCAAACCTGAGTAAAATTCTTTAGTATCCGTCACTGATAAATTGGCTTTCACTGATATCAACGACTCCCACAATGTTAAAAACGATACGATAACATGTTCTCTTTCCACAGTAAACTCATTAACTAATTCTGTCAACCTGGCTACCAGGAGGAACCATTTGCGATCTAACTTCTTGGTTGCTACATACTTTACTTCATTCACTCCCTGGGTATCAGCAGGAGTCAAAGTTATTTTTGCACAATCTGGTGGCTGACCACTCTCTGCTTCAGTTCCTTCAAGTGGATGTTCATCCAGATCCTTCCACTCAATCACCCTTCTCACTACTTCAATGGAATGGCCCACTTCAATCAAATTAGTTGAATCTGCAAGATTTTCTACAAGCTTTTCTAATACAAGTTCACTGGCACGGCCTCGAAGCATCAGCAGTAGCGAGGAGAGGGCACGTGAGGCAGAGTAACTGATGTACTTGTCTTCGGAGGCCATGAAGCCAAAGAGGATATCCAGCACAGCCCCTTCATTGTCTGCTCCTGCTGCTACAACCTCACTGATGCGGGAACACAGCACGCCTCTGCTCTGCTGTCTGAGGGACACTTCGAAAAATAAGGTGAGCATGCTGATATAGAGGAGTGTCTCATCGCGCAGCCGCAACATGTGGGCTACAGGATGAGAGGAAAAGCAGTCATTACAGACAGATAATGTATGCAGGATGTCTGGCAGCTGCAAGGAGCAGAGACATTTGCGAATGAGCTGTGCATGGATGATTTCTAAGTCTGGCCGTGGCAGCAGCTGCCCCCCACCGTCATCCCCCGAGGGGGGCAACTTCACCCTTTTCTGTTGTGGCTCGACCATCTTCACATGGCCAACAATCACTTCACACCAGCATGATTTCTGTAACTATCTTGAGTTCTTGGAAGCACAAGTTCTGCGAACTCTTGTGAGCAGCCAACCTCCATAGCACCTACTTGCAAACAAGTTGCCTCTTGGATAAGCCAGGAAGGTCTGATTCCAGCCCTCCTTCTGTGCCACTAACCAGGTCATGTGGACAGCTGAGACTCAAGAGGCTAAGCTTCTGGATACAGTTTGATTCTCTTGAATCCTCATTGTCTCCCTTCTCCTATCCACACCAGACATTTGGGTCCAGCAAAACTGCAACATACAAATCAGCCTTATTAATATGTATAATACACCTTTAAAATTCTAATGACCATCAGGAAAGCACATCTAAATACTGCACAAGTGACAGTGTAATCAGTCAGTGAGACTGGGGGTAAAATTATTTAAAAGCAGCAAAGCTTTAAAAAAGCAAGTAACTGTGAGTGAAATATAACATGTCTTAAACTGTTAATTACTGGAATTAGGCCTCAGCTTTGTCCCAAACATTGGGTAAACTATTGATTATAAAACAAGAGAAAACCTCATAACTTATTCACACCAACAATTCTAAAACAGCAATATCAAGAAGCAATGAAACTGACATGACCTCATTGTACTCCAATTCCCAACCTTTGCCATTTTCACAAAGTTTCCTTTTTAACGACCAAAGTTAGCCCAATTACGTGAGTTTGTATGGCTATCTGAACTTACCAGACATGAGACACGGGAGCGACTTGCTTTACTCGTGCAACGGGGTCATGGTTCTCTTGTGCCTGCAACATGAAAGTATATATATAGCGTTATCCCATTATCTCAATTACATTAAGATAATTACTGGTGATGGTGATCGTGATGGTAATGATAATTATGATAATGATAATTATGATAATGATGGTGATGATGACGATGATGACGACGATGATGACAATGATGATGACTATAATGATAATGATAATAATTATTCTGATAATGATAATAATTATTCTGATAATGATAATAATTATTCTGATAATGATAATGATGATTCTGATAATGATAATGATGGTGATGACGATGACGATAATAATGATGATAATGATGATGATGGTGATAATGATGGTAATGGTGAGTGTGTGAGTGATTGTGTATTTGCCTTCATAAAAAGATGTGCAATGCATCAAAGTCACACTCTGTTATCATTATCATTATCATAATCAGTATAATTATCATTATCATTATCATTATTATGATTTCTATCTTTATTTCCATTTTTTTATCATTATTATCATCATTATTGTTATTATCATTATTATTTAACAAGTCAAAGACTAACAACTACATTATAAACAAGGAAACCTGTAATATAAATCAAGCAGAAAAAAATTAATGCATTATTCTTTTAAAATAGATAATGCATCAGTAACTATATTCAGACCAAACAGAGTTTTCCCCTATGTTGATCTTCTATTTCAATAAAGCATTATAGTAATATTACTTTATTTTTTGAAAAAAAACAAAAAAAACATGGATAATAATGATAATAAGCATAATCATAGTCATAATAATTATAATAATAATTACAACAAATATAACAATAATAATAAAAAGTAATAGTAATAGTAACAGTGATAGTAACAGTAACAATAATAGTAGCAATGGTAGTAGTAGTAGTAGTAATGAATAATAACAACAACAATAATGATAATGATAATGATAATGATAATGATAATAATGATAATTATAATTATAATAATAATGATAACAATAACAAAAAAATAACAATAATAATAATAACAACAACAATAATATTAACAATAATAATTATAATTATAATAATATCACTAATAACAATAATAATAATAATAATAATAATAATATCACTAATAACAATAATATTACCAATAAATATAATGATTATGATAATTGAAATAAATACAATAATCATCATACCAAAAACAGTAATATCAATGATAATAGAGTAAGTAGTAATAATGATAATAATGATAATGAAGATAATAATTATAATAATAATAATTATAATAATCATAATAATAATAATAATAATAATAATAATGATAATAATAATAATAATAATAACAAAATAATAATAATAATAATAATAATAACAATAATATTAATAACAATAATAATAATAACAACAATAATTATAATATCAATAATTATAATATCAATAATAATAATAATAATAATATTAATAATAATAATAATAACAACAATAACAATGACAAAAATAATAATACCATAATAACACTAGTAATAATAATATTAGTAATAATAATAATAACAAAAATAACAATAATAATAATAATAATAGTAATAATAATAATCATAACAATAATAACAACACTAATAATAATATAAAATAAACAATGATAAATGAACAAAAAATAATATCAACACATACACAGGCGTGATTCCTAAATGGGTAAGAAGATGACGACAAAATAAATAAGAAAAAGCCTAATGATCCCTATCAAATGAATACGCTAGAAGACTTATATAATTTTCATCCTTGAAATTTAAAAATTAAGACTTTTTTAATTCAGTAAAAGAGACAATAACACTGAGTCTTTGACAGGGGGAAAATTAATAACTTTGTGATTAACTCCCTCTTTGTAAATATCATCAAAGGACGGTGATATTTGATTAATTCTCACCTGGAATTTGAATCTCTGAATTGATTTTATCATAAAGTGATAAACATAAAATTAAATACATGAACTGAAAAGACAACAGATACATTTAATACTACGAGACTAACACCTACATTAATTATGACAATACATACTACGTCCCTACTTACAGATCAGACATAAATAACATCAACCTTGCCCATTACAAAGTCCCTTGACGGAGAAGAAAAAAATCTTAAGACTTTAACTCACCTCAAAAAGATGTTTTTCGCATCCGAGTCCAAGACGTTTGCGACTCCGAGGACCAATTCTCACCTTTCCACCTCTTCTCCCTGCCACTCACACTCACACATCCCTTCTTCTCGTCTTCCTAAAGGTATCCTCAGTGAATCCTTCCCGCCAGAGGAGAAAATAGCGTTAAATTCCCGAGGACCGAGTCACATTACACTTCCGATTCACAGATCTCACCTTCGCCTCCACTTCGCTCGCGAGAATGAAGCGAGAAACTAAAGTCTTTCCTGACGGGGCGGAGCGTTTAAATTCTCTCTTTATGTGTGTTGTCTACGTTTATTAATTTCGAGCTCGTTATGGCACTTGGTTTGGAATTTCTGGAGGGCATTGCGAATATATTCTCATTCCATGGCGGAATTATAGTTTTTCATTGTATACATTTGCTTGTGGTTGTTCACTTCATCCGAAGGAGTTATTCCGAAGGAGAATGAAAATATACATTATGTTCTTCTCTATCTTTCGCTTTCTGGCTGAAAGATAAACGTTAGCAGATTTTTTCGAGGAGATTTACTCCTAAAAGAAACGTGCAGTCGGATCTACCTCAAATTTATCAGCCATTTCTGTGGAGAAATAAATCTCTCTTTGGGCCTTGACAAGGTGTCCGAACTCAGGTGTCCCTCGGCTTGGCACGGGCAAAGGATCCACTCACCTCCTTTATCCCATTGTGTGGCTTTGCCGGTTCGCTATTGTTTCTAAATGATGGGAAACCCTTAAATAAATATAAGCATGCGGGTTATCATGTCTGTTGGTTGAAATAACATCCATATTTCCATCTCTTGGCGCTGGGGCCGATCGTGAGGGTAAATGGTTCCTCACTTTGAATGGCCCGACCTACCCTGAGGGCACAGGCATGGCTGAGCAGGATCTTCTCTCATCTCGCCGGCCCCTTCATCTTCTCCTCTTTTATTCACTCTTTTGCGTTCCGACGGCGAGGGGGATGACCAGCTTGGACGTGCGTGGCAAAGACGTTTCTCCAATTTAAATCACACCGAGATGTGTTGAGGCTCCATGGAATAGAACACATCTATGTAAGCTTTCGTAACATCCTAAGACTTGGTGTCGCAGAGGTGAGCAGAGAGCCAAAGGGTGAGCGAAGCCCCTCTATATATGACCACCATGTAATAGCGGCCACCGAGGCCTCGCATAACCGGGATTTTTTGAGGTTTCTCCCCTGAAGACAAAACTAGTGTCGCTCTGCATCAGGTCAATATGCGACTTCCGAAGAAATTTCGGCGAAAAAAAAAATGCCCGAGACAAGAAAAAGGATCGCACCATCGCAGAAGAGCTGAAAGAATGTGAAAAATCCGTGAATAGGAGTGCAGAGAAATTCCCAGCCAGGGTACCAATCTGGCTAGGATACCATGATCTTTCCCGACCCACCATGACCTGTTGCCCGCCTGCCCACCCTCGCCCACTCATGTTCCCGCCACTCGCTGCCCCTTGGAACACTAAAGGGTGCATGCAGGCTTTGTCTCGGTTAGAATTGGATACAGTGCTTTACATGAAACAACTGTGTTATTTCAAAACATTACTCGAGTAAATATGAAGTGTAGATTGATATCGAGAGGAGCACTAGTAAAGAAATATAGATAACAGACTCTCCTGTTATTTTTTTCTTCTATATTGGTTATTCTGTTTATTTAAACGACCATTTGAATGCATGGACAGAAATAAACTCACACACATATGCACGTAAATATTAATACATGCAATAGTACAGATGCACGAACGCCCACACATACACATGCTCAAACGCAGCCAAACACATATATATATTTGTGACACACACATTTGTGACACACATATATTATACTCACATATGCTTACATACACACACACAGACACACACACACACACACACACACACACACACACACACACACACACACACTCACATACACATATAGATATATATATATATATATATATATATATATATATATATATATATATATATATGTATATATATACACCCACACACATATACATATATATACATATATACATGCATATATATATATACATATATATACATACATACATATTGTGTGTGTAGAGAGAGTATACATACATACACACACACACACACACATATATATATATATATATATATGTGTGTGTGTGTGTGTGCGTGTGTGTGTGTGTGTTTATAAAATGTACAGTATCTCAAGGTAAAAACGCTAAAGAAAAAACACTGTTCTTCGTTTCTTTGTTTTTGGCTGTGATATCATCTTAGTTATGAACCCATTGCCTGTTTCACGTTCGACGCCCTCTATTGGCCAATCCTTTCACAACTGTTTTATATAATATCAAAATACCTAAACATGACGGGTGTGAACTCTGATCTACGCTTGAAATCATCATCTGTTGAACAGTATTTCTAATTACTGCTGATGCTTTGATTGCATATTCAGTTACAAATATCTTTCAATCTTGCACCTGTATTTATTGGGTTCAGTTTTTGCGCTAATTCAGCATACTTTTTGGGGGTGTCTTTTTGAGATCGTATTTAAGGGGTTCCTCACCATTGAAGCTATTATTATCTATATATTAGGTAATATATAAGAGAATAGGATAGTATTATTAGGATAATAATAAACGTTTTGAAACTAGATTCACTGCGCTCTCTTCTGTGTTAATCTAATGTACTTCTTGGAGGGGTGGCTTTTTTGAGATCACCATTATACCTGTCTGATAGTGTCCATTCGTGATGCTTGGGATGGTACTCTCTTGCAACTGGTATCGCCTGAGCTGATTTACCTTACTTATGAGTGGTACCTTTTCGGGGGGGCCTCTGGCGGGTGGTAGGTACCCCGTCATAAAAATGTCTGGTAATCTCTATTCATCATGATACCTACGGCGGTTGTGATCAATATTTCTCAACTGGTTCCATCGGAATTGGTTCTGAACCGATCTAGCTTACTTTCTGTTCGTCAATTACATCACTCTGGTGGGGGGAGGGGAGGGGGGAGGGCGTCCACATCACTAATAACGTCATGATATATTTGGACAAGAAGGATATTTTGACCCGTATTTCAAAGGTATCGGTTCTGAATTGAACTAACTCATCTCCCTCTACCCTTTTGCATGGTACACAAGCGTTACAAGGTGTTCGGCAGACTCTCATATCCATGCACTTGGATGCACATACATCATCATGACACAAGAAAAAATAGGTTCGGTTTTTAGCTACCCTGCTCTGCGTGATCCCCCGAAGAAGCAGTAGAGCGAAAAGGCCTTCGGCATATTCGTGTGTTTTCCTTTTTTTCCCCTTTGTTGTTTTGTTCGCCATTGAATCCCCCCCCCACATACATTGTGTGTGTGTGTGTGTGTGCATACATATATGTATTTTTATATATACTTATATACATATACATATATATTTATACACGCACACACACACACACACAGATATATATATATATATATATATATATATATATATATATATATACATATATATATGTGTGTGTTTGTGTGTGTGTGTGTGTGTGTGTGTGTGTGTTTGTTGGGTGGCGTTAGTTGTCACACATGTTTCTTATATATATGCACCTTAATAGTGGTAATAGCTGATGATGATAAGAATAATGATGATTTTCATTATGATAATTACAATGGGGATTATCATGATAATGATGACCATGATAACCAGAATATTATGATTACTAATAACAATATAATGATAATAATATGATGATGATAAGAAGGATAAGAAAAATGACAATATTAATGATGATAATAAAGAAACGATAGGAATAAGAATAAGAAAATGATAATAACAATAACAATGACAACAACAAAACATAATGATAAGAATAATAATCATAGTGATAATGATAATGACGATATTGATAACAATTATAATAATAATCATAATAATGATGACAATCTTTGATATCAATGATACTGATAAATGATGTTAACATGGATAATGATAACGACAATGAATATACTACTTATGATAATAATAATAATAATGATAATGAATATGATGGTTATGGTAAAAAATTATAATAATTATATTATTACTACCATGATCATTATTCGTTGTTATCATAATAATAATAATGACAATCCTAATAATGACAATAGCAATGATACTGATAATGACAATGATAATAATGATGGTAAAAATGATGATGACAGAAACAATGATGAAAATAAAAACAATAATAAAAAGGACGATAATGTTTATTCCAATAACGATGACACTGATGATTATTAGGATATATTGATAACAATGATAAAGTTAGTAATACTAGTAATGATGATAATGATAACAATGATACTGATGACAAAATAAAATATGATAGTTTTAAAGAAAACCCATTTTGGTGTTTATCAACTTGATCATAGTAATTATAATGAAGATTTTGCTTTCCTTTATCAGTCACTAAATATCACAGTTACTTTAAATGTTATTAAAGAAACGAGAAATGAAATCATATTTTAAAATAGATAAAATAAAAAGTTTAAAGATTTACCCGTACCTCGTACTATTTTTTTTTTTTTTTTTACAGAATGTTCACGATATCAACGGGTTAATGATGATAATAGTAATGATGATGAGGATGATACTAATAACAATAGTGATAATAATGATGATAATGGTAGTAATAGAATAGTGAAAATGATGATAATAGTAGTGAGGATGATGATAATATTGATGATAGTGATAATAATAACATAGTTGATAATGATGATCATAATGATAATGATAATATTAATAATAACAAAATATTGATAATAATAATAATAATAATAATAATGATAATAATGATGATAATAGCACTTATAATAGTGACGATAACAATATTAACAATATTAATGATAACGCTAACAGTAATGGGAATGATAATAATAGCAGCAATAAGCGTGATAATAATGTTAATGAAAATGGTTATGATGATAGCAATCATATTAATATAGTGATAATACCGATAGTTAAAAGATAAGTTTAATGATAAGAATGATTGTTACTTTTTCCATTTATTAATCATTGTTAGTGTTGTTATCATTATCATCAGTATTACTATAACTATTATTTTCATTTTCATTATTATCATCATCATAATTATTCTTTATCATTATCATCAATATCATTTTTTATCGTCATCATCATTATCATTGATATTATTTTTTTATTATCATTGTCATCATTACACTTGATGTTGTTATTATTGGCAGTGCCATTATAATTATTATTTTTATTATCATTATCATATTTATTATTATTCAGGGCATTATCACTACGATCATCATCATTCTTGATATCTTTATCATCATTTAGAATGTCATCACTATCAGTTTCATGATCGTTATTTCGGATATCAATTTAGTCGGCATTATTTTATCATGCATGTATTATCAAACATTCTAAATCGATAATTTAAAGACATTACTTAAAGTTTTGTTAGTTGACCCTCCTGTTGCATTCAGGTGCATGCGGTTTCACGAACGTCCTTACGCGAACGCCTCTTCCGATCAGCTGATAAGATAAACAAACAACATGCTTGCAGGCGGCGGCTTGAATATGTTTCGAGCGCTTGGGAAAGGTTCTTGTAGGATTTTCTCAAGCAGAGCTGTATCTCAAAGTACGGAAATTAACTCGAAGAGCAATGAACCGGTTGGATTTTACAGTGACGACCACAGAGAGTTGCAGAAATCCGTGATAAAGGTAAGGATGACTCGTAGCTGAGAATTCACATTAGTAAAGTTGAGTGTCATTCATTACTGTTGATGGGTACAAAGTAGCTACCTGTATCTCATCTGGAAGTTAATGAGGTGTAATGATTGTGCACAATAAATGAAGAGATATTTGCCTTGCATCATAGTTTCACGATTTTTCACATTCACTTTTTTTTCACAAGCATCAGGATTGAAGAATAAATCATGAGATTGATATCTGTTCCTTCATAAAGAAGACAAGAATTGCCAGTATTGTTGTCTTGT
>NW_028234423.1:31595083-31612583 GCF_977035675.1 Penaeus japonicus | reverse complement strand
ATAATAATCACTGTTAATTCAATAGCTGCAGTGTTCCCTTTGGCAATGTAGCAGAACAAGACCTTAAGAAATAGCAAAATACTATGCAGGATATCCAATATGGTTTTCCAATTATTTTTATGATATCTAGTATGTTACCATATATGTATATAGTTTTCTATATATACATTTAGACCCAGAGTGACACAAATATTTTACAGTAGTACAGAATGAAGTATTTTACATCAGTAAATTACAGTTTATCTTAAATCTTTGTGATAGTATAGCATGGTCTCTGTTTGTGATTTTGTAGCTATTTTTTAATTGTTTAATTTGCCTGTAATTTACATACCTTCCTCAACTGTATGTTATAGCAATGGTGGAGTTAATGGAAGACTAGCATTAATTAAATATACCAAAAGTAGTAATGATAGTAAATTAATGGATGTGATGTATTCAATTGAATGTTGAAAATGTGTCTGCATCTGCAATTTGATTTACTTTGATTAGTTACTCTTTATTAATTTTTGAAAGAAATTTTTCAGATGTTAGGCTTCCTTTGGTTTTGTTAAATTTAATATTTAGGAGATATATTTGTCTGTGTGTCTTTTCATTTGTGTTTTACAGTTTTAGGAATGGTTAAACCTTTTTATTTTTGCATGATATAATTAGATGAAAAGGAAGACAGAAAATTTGCTAAAAATCCCTGATATTTTATGTATTGTAGCTTTTAATAGAATATCCATTATGCATAGTAGAGAGACAGGCATAGGTGTGTGAACAGTATGGTAATATCAGGATTTCTTGTATGTATTACTTTTGACCCATGGTGTTGAGTGGCTTTACTATCATTGAAAAGGAGCTTGTTGGATAAAGGTACTAATATTGTTGTTGTGTTGCAGTGTTGCATTTGTAACCGCTCTCTTTGGTGTTGCTTAAACTGATGCTGTCTCTGCCTCTGTCACACTCCAGGCTGTTTCCGTTATACATGTGAGTTGAACGTTGCAAGCACTGGGAATTCTTACGCACTTCTGCAAATGTACTCCTAGAGGTGCCATGTTAACACATTCACAGTCTTTCACAGTCGTATTTTCTGTTTGATGATATATTCTTCAGTTGTATGATCAATTATAACTTTTCACCTATTTTACTCATTTTTTTTTTCATTTTCATAGCCAGATCTCAAGATACCTTGCTCGTGCTCGCCCCATACCAGTGTCTATTATATGCTATTTACCGCATGCACCTTTAGAATTAATCATGCTATGACAACACATATTCTTTACACTCAATAATCAGAACTCATTGTTAATAATGAAAGGAAGAACATGAATACACACAAATATGCATGAATGTGAGTGTTCATGCAATTTGTTGTTTTATTTGTAGTCTCCTCCGCATGAATCCTTTACCTCACAACTCATGACATTTCGATCGCTTCTTGAACCCATAAACTGCGTCATTGGGAAGCCAAGTCAAAACCAAGCAAGAAATGAAAGTTCCTGAATACCATTTTTACTCCAGACATGCAAGAATTACTTAAGGACATCTAAGAATAAAAAAGAGAAATCATTTATGCACATTCATGTAGATTTAGGGCGAGACGCAAAGTTGCTTTTACAGGCTGTAGACTTTGAATGCGCAAAGGGTAGAGGGTAGAGCATTGTAAGCAGCAGATATCGGGGAAGGGTTTGTGGGTGATGTTGTAAGGTAGAAAAAAACTTAATGGTTATTTTTCATATTTGTTTTAAATCCTTTTAACCGATGATTTGTAATCTATTACATTTTGGTATCTGGGGGAAAAAGATGCTTGTCAGCTTAAAGTTTGCTGCTTGCATATGAAACTTGCGACTTTCAGTGCTCCCTTACTGCTATCCAAATGTACATAAGTGATTTTTACTTTAGTTTTTAGATGTTTTAGATGTGTACCATATATAATGAAAAAAATACAAATAAAAGGATTTCAGAGCTTTATGATATGCCTGATTTAGATAAGAAAAAAATCCTATGGAGAATATCACAGTTACATTATTATATCATTACATGATTTACAGATGTTTATGGGTTAGTTGTGTTCACCCTACCTGTAGCAAAACTACTTTTACCATCTTCCACAGTTGTGTGATTGCTATATCCATTGTTCTAGTAACATTTATGTTTATGAAGCTTCGTGAAAAAGTATCAAATTCTCAATGTTTTTTGTTGGAATGCAGATTTTGGAATTTTAGATGTTGTTTTATTTATTGATGTAGCTTATAGAAGAAAACACATTTTTAAATATTTGTTACTTTCCCAGGCCTCATGCGACTGACCCGGTCTGCAGTATACACGATGTTGCAAACTCATGCAGAAAAAGACCGCATCATTACCTCTCTTCCTCCTCCTTTCATACGCCAAGTAAGTACATTATCCACTATGCCTTAAGGTTCTATGGATTTGAATTACCAATTCTTGTTTTTCATGGCCTTTTTGCATATAATGGGAACTGCATTATTTCTGCCAAAAAAAAGAAAAGAAAAAATATATTTTTTAATGGAAATAGGTTATCATATTATTATAATAGTTTATTATTGTTATTATTTCCACTGAAAAAACATGTACAACATTTATATTTTTATCCACAATGGGAAACCTTTTTAAGCTCAGGTACTTAACCTCACAATTAATGTTCTAATGCTGAACTTGAACCTTTCTATAAACAGGCAACTCCTCATAACCAGGATGACTTTGATGAAGCTGTTAAAAATGCAGCTAACGCAAACTGCACCCTGCAAGCCGGACTCAAAATATCGAAGATGATTGTTCTCGGAGATGTTGCCACTGGAAAGACGTGCTTGGTTAACAGGTGAGCGAGAGTGTAAGTAAGTGAGTATAGAAGGAATGGGATATTTAAAGGAATGTCTCCATTTTATTAGAAATACGATAATCCTTTGTTCTTTTCAGGTTTTGTCACCAGGTTTTTGACTCTAATTACAAAGCAACAATTGGGGTCGACTTCGAAGTGGAGAGGTTCGATATTCTGGGCATTCCTTTTAATCTGCAGATGTAAGTACCCGGAGACGTTCAGTGTGCTATGAGAATTAACCTGTATCTTCATAACAGTTATAGACTAAAAATTGTATAATTTTATAGGTGATGGTTCAATACAAAATACACTTCGTATTTCTTCTCTGTTAGCGCTTTATCTCTTTTCATTGATTTCTTTTTTATACATACTTTTAAATCCTCGGTTGTTCCTCTTCTCTGTCAGATGGGATACAGCTGGACAGGAGAGGTTTAAATGCATAGCTGCGTCCTATTATAGAGGTGCTCATGGTAAGTGTGAATTTTGGGTCTTCGTTGTTTCTCTCCCCTCCCGTTTTATTCATGTTCGTTTTTACTCTCTTTTGTTGTTGTTCTTTCTCTCTCTCTTTCTCAGTCTCTTTCTTTTCTTTCTCTCTGTCTGTCTCTGTATTTCTCTCTCTTATCTGTCTCTCTCTGATACTCTCTTTCTGTCACTGTCTCTGGCTTTCTCTGTCTCTCTCTCTCTCAGTCTTTTTTTCTCTGTGTCTTTTTCTCTTTCCCCTCCTTTCCTCTATCTCCTTTTTTTTAGTAACTTAATTTTCAATGTTCTCTTCTCATTTGAGGTGTTACTACTCTTAGTTTTTAGGTATTTATTTTATAATTGATTTATTTATATTCATTATTACTTGTATTGTTATTTTTTATGTGAACATATTAATGAAAATAGGTATTATCATCATTATCGTATTATTATAATTGTTTATTGTTATTTATGTTATTGTTAATACTATCTAATTATTATTATTATTATTTGTATTTTCATTTGTGTTATTATTATTGTTATCATCATAATCATCATCATCATCATCATCATCATCATCATCATTATTATCATCATTATCATTATCATTATCATTAGATTAGATTTGATTTTCTAACTGTACAAGCATAAGTAAAATTTCCCTCCATATTTTCATCTTTTCTTTTAGCTGTAATGGTTGTGTTTGACGTGACAAATGTTGTCACCCTTGCGCACACGGCTCAATGGCTTGAGGAAGCAAGGGAGGCAAATATCGACAGCTGTCCGTTGGTCTTTCTAGTGGGAACAAAACGGGACCTTATGGTAAGCATTCAGTCTCGCTATCTCTTTCTCCTTCGCAGGCCCTCGCTCTCATTTCTTTTGCTTTTTCAGGTTTTGTCTTACTGTCATTCTGATGTTTTTGTTTTTCTTCTATTTTTTTCAGTCTACTCTCTTTCCTTTTTTCTAAATTTGCTTCTACCTCATCTCTCTCTCTCTCTCTCTCTCTTTCTCCTCTTAACCATTCTGCAATGGACATTTTCATGGGTTAGACCACTTTTGCACTGCTTTATTTTGCTAAAAATACAAGCTAATCATTCCTTCTGTTGTGTAACTAATGCATCTTACCAAATGCTAATTAATATCACTCAGCTAACATCATATAGAATCATATATCATACCATAGATCTAGAAAATAATGGAAAACACAACATTCAGAAATTTTTGTTTTCAAGGGACACTAGAAATTTTTTTTTTTCCTCACTGTTCCAGCAGTGATAGTCACACCACCGACTACATCTAAACACGTGTATATTTTCCAGAGCGAGGGAGCCTACAACCAAATTGAAGCACAGGCTCGGCGTGTTGCCCAAGGCCTGGGGGCCGAGTATTGGGCTGTGTCATCGAAGACAGGAGATAATGTGGAAGCTCTCTTCATGCGGCTGGCTGCCCTCACCTTCAACCGAGACGTTTTGCAGGAGGTGAAAGGCTGTGACACTCGCAAGTTCTCTGGCACTGTCAGTATGTATCGCATAACTTCTCTAGAAATTTGTTTGAAATATTTTCAGGCTTTGAAAGTGATTTGTTTCATGTGGAGATTCTATGAGCCTTTTTTTGTGTGGGTTTGTGATTTTCTTTTAGGAAAGTAAAACATTGTATTTTGGGGGGTAATACTGCTAATCACTAAATATGCAGTATGAAAAAGAACTGGAAATCTGAGTTAATTGTTGTGATATACAATAAAGCTAGTACATATCAATGCTGTACACCTAACTTAATTTATCCCCAATTTCAGAAATAGGTGAACGTCTAGATGATACCTATGAGACTGTTAAGAGGTCGAAGTGTGCTTCAGGGCACTGCAACAAGTGATAGCAAATGAAGTGGTGATTATTTTTTGCAATGATGATTTTGTCATGTGAAACCTGCTGTGTTAGATGGCATGCTCTGTTTGCTGAATTATCTTTTAGCAGAAGAATTACTGATGATTTTGATAATATATATTTATATCTATTATGTAGCATATAAACACTCATACTCTTATCTAATTTATGCATTTTGAGGTTGAAGTTATTGTTAGTATATCGGAATAACAAGCTTCCTGAAATATGGTGCTGTCCAATGAATAACACAATGAAAGAAGCACAACGTTTTTTACTTCATTTTTTGACTACTTCACTTCCATGTCACGTGTGAATGTAGCTGGCTTTCCGTAAATCTCGCAAGGTGACGGGTATGGAAACACCTAGTTAGTGCTACCTCATGGGTAATTTATAGGTATACTGGAAAGACTGGTTGTGGAAGATGAGTCTGGGTTGTGTCAGAGATTGGTA
This sequence comes from Penaeus japonicus, assembly GCF_977035675.1. Lineage (NCBI taxonomy): Eukaryota > Metazoa > Arthropoda > Malacostraca > Decapoda > Penaeidae > Penaeus > Penaeus japonicus. The sequence goes on along the minus strand of NW_028234423.1, from coordinate 31,606,970 downwards.
GTTTGGACGGCTGGCTTTTCCTTTGGTGGCCAATGTAATTTTTATGGAGGTTCTCATGCATTTAGAGTACTCCATATTTGAGGCAACAAGGATCATACGGTGAATTTGATGATGAATATTTGATGGAGAAATATCTTCCATTTGTCTCTTATTTTTTATTGCCATTTTCAAGTCGAAGTTTTCAATTGTTACAGAATTCATATCTGTCTGTTGTGCCATACTGGAAGGAGCATCACTACTCACCAAGATCTTGGGTGTGAGGAAGCTTGGCTGTAGTAAGTGAGGGTATGCATGAAGTACGAGATTCCTCAGTGAACCTTAGAAGTACATCAACCCGCTTAGATTCATAAGTCGAGTGCAACTCTTGGTAAAAGTCTGAAGTCTAGATGTACGCTTGGTAAAAGTCTGAAGTCTTGATGTACGCTTGGTAAAAGTCTAAATTACGTTAAAAAAGAGAAATCAAATTATATTTTGAAAATAATCTGTATATTTCAACAATTTCCATGTGTGGTTGAAAATGAACAGCAAAGAGACCAGATGTATTGATAATGCACAAGTGCGTAAATGATGTGCTTTCCAGACAGGCAGTCATGTTAGCTGTATATTGCAGGATTCACCCAGCACATTTGCTTGAGTTTTAGGGGGTTTGCCTTGTTCAAATATAGTAGGTTGAACAGCGAAAAAAAAAGTAATTTATTAAAGATCTAGATGGTGTTGTATTTCTTATGCATTATGTTCTAACTGAACATGAGGAATTAGTAGCTAGTTAGATTTGCAGATTATTTTTGCATTTACTTTATGATAAGTTAGTCTGCCTTTGCACCATCTTGTGTCTTGTGTGATATTGTATATGTGCACATATATGTTTTTTTACATTATTAGAGTTATTATTATGATTATTATTTTTATATCATTATTATCATTATTATTCTGATTTTGACTATCCCTATTGGAAATATGACTGGTATTTTTTTTATTATCACTGGACATTATTATTATTATAATCATTATTACTACTTTTTTTTCTAAAATGGGGATTTTTGCTTTTAGAAGCATCAATCTGATGTAAGATTGTGGACAACTTGGGGATATTTTTTGAGTGAATTTTGATCGAGAATCACAATTATTTTTTGTATTGAGCCATAAACACCTTTTATATCTTGTATTCATGGAACACATGAGAGAAAGAAAAGAAAAGAAAAAATTTACCTTTTTAAGTGATGAGACTTGTAATACAGTGAAAAAACACAAAAGTACAGAATTCCATTTATTTAAAATGTGTTTTCGTGTTTCTTCCACCCTCAGTAGGATAATATTTTGATATGTTCGACTTTCCGAGGAATGTGGAATCACAGAGAAAAGAGAGAATCTACTTTACCTATGTGTAGAACTTATTGTGAGAGTCTGAGCAATCTGTGTTAAGTGTTTGTGTATTTTTGTAACGTTTCCATTTGGATCTTGCTTCCAGAAAATTTGTGCGTGTGCCGTCATTCTAATGAAGGAAGAATTTTTGTACAGGTTAAACCTCATCAGACTTTTCTTCATTGGTCTGGAAGCTTCAACTATTTGGGATGGTGATTCGGATCTGGCTGACGTTAGAAGTCTGGTTAATTCCACGGAACGATGCTGTAAAGTTGTGTGTGTGAGCTAGGTTTATGTATTTTGTCTTTATCATTAGCTTGATATATTTATGCATAATTTTGCCTTTTTTTTATCTTAACCCTTAAAAAACACAAAATATTTTCTGCATGTCTGTCCCCCCAGTTGCATAAAGGAGAATTTTGGTCTTAGGTATTTCAAGAGCTTGAATTTACTCACTAGAAAATGTATATTTTGATGACATATATCAAATACTTAATGCAGAGTAGGGCCAACAAGGGGTGTGATGATATGGGGAAAATATTGAGGGTGTATCTTGAGGAAACTCACCAAATAGTGCCAGAAATATTAGTTGACACCACATACGTCTTCTTCATAATGAAAATAAAGGGAAGAAAGCCCAACAGGTTTTGACAGCCTGTAATTGATTGTGGTGAGTAGGACTGAGTGCACAGGCCTGGGTGCATCACAATCATGGCAAAAAAGTCTTTAACCCATTGAAAGCAGATGGCATGATTTACTGCCAAGGCAGAGTCAGTCATAGATGCAAATGGCACCGTGCCATACAACATAAACCCGCCACATGATTGTATACACATTTTATTAAGGGTTAAGGGTTAAGGGTTAAGTTTAACTGGTTCACAAATTTTTGCCAAGCTTGTCAGTCTAGTGAGGTTCAACCTGTATCGTTCTGAACATTTTTGATATTGCCACAAATTATTTTCTACTTTCAAAATAATTGGGTTGAGAGAGCATGGGTCTTAGTATATAGCTCAAATAAATCTTACATATAGAATTCAATTCTTTAGATACTTTGAAGGATTTTGTTCTCTTTGAGAGGAATTACCAATTTGAAAGAAAACTTGATACGTCCAGAATATTACGTTGTGGTTGAATTCCATTGTACCTGTATTATTGCTGTTGCAATATATGATAATATTGTGGTATTATGGAATCCTATGAATGGTTTGAAGAGGTAACCTTGTACTGGATTGTACATTTAATTACTGAAATAATTTCTTGCTCATAATGTTTTTGTAGTACAGATAGCTTGTGATCTGTACATGAGAAGAGATTTTATCGTGGACATCATTATTATTTACCAAGTTGGTCTTGAGAAAAGAAAGTTAATGGAGGGGAAGATAGTATGTCTCTCTTTATTTGTGTTTGTGTCCAGTCTCTTGTACATCTAAGTTACCTAATCAGTGTTGCCAATGTGTGATCTGCCAGTTTTGACTCCTTTATTCCAAACACAGAGTCGATATTGATAGTCCAAGCTGTGGCATTGCTGAATGGTGAACTTGAAAGTGAAGGAGGCAGTGCATGTGACATAATTTGAAAAAAAAAAAGATGTAACACTGGCAAGAATAACAACAACATTTTGGCTGACTGCATTTTCGTATACTTTCTTTTCAAGTTTCTGTCTGTCTTTCACTCTGTCTTTGAGAGTTTTGGAAGTATAGTATTAAAATTCTTGGACAATAACTAGGTGTATAATTATTGATTAGGAGGTGCTACAGTATCCAACAGGGATAAAAAAAAAAGTTTGGGAGAGGAAAATAATGATCTTTTATTGTCAAAGATGATTTGGAAAACTTGGTATAATGCCTTGCTTCATAAATATAATGACAATAATTTAGAATTTAAGAATACAGTGTTCTGCTTTGAAATTATATAGATATGTCATCTTCCAGTATTTTTATATATAGACATTCAATGCAGGCAATTATTTTATTCAGTGCTCAGTAATGCTTAAATTGTGTACCATTATGACTAAATTTTCCCATCTTTGTTGATGTGCAATGATTCACAGGATATTCATATCCATTATGACAGAAGTGGAAAAAGGAATAAGATAGGAATGAATAACCGCACAATGCAAGAGCTGTTTATGATGTGTTTTGATGAAATCTTTAGAATTACATGTTATATTACATTTAATTGAAATGCATCAATTACATCTCTTGCATCCTGAAGTTATTCCTTTTTTCATCCATATTTGTTACTGTTTGAATGCCATGAAGACTTGCGGGTGTTTATTAAAGCCACATGCCCTTCTTTGCCATCAATTCTCTCCATATTTTCTTTGCTTGGGAGACTCACATAGAGACCCAGAATGGAGCAGACACTCGGTGGTATGTTAAGAGGGCAGGCAAAGAGGACAGAAAACCCAAGGCAGGGACGGGCATTTGGTGAGATGTTTTGAGGGAAAATGAGGAGGACAGGTTTTCCGAGGGTACAACCTCCGTGAACTTTTATGGAGATCAAGACCTCTAACACAGGCAATGACTCTATTAGATGTTTCACTAGATTCCCATTCTAAGGATGTCATTTGGGTCTTGAAAAGATTCAAACCATAACTTAGAATTGTTTTTAGGGGGGGAGAGTTATTCCCCTTGCCCCCCCAATCTCCCCTGAGTGTCCACCCGCTGACTCGAGACTTCATACACAGGGATTGGCAGTCGTAAATGTGGTTTATGATATTGGAAGGGGATTTGGTACCATGCCTCTTATTGTGATGTTGTGGAGAGGTAATGGTTTGACGTTTTTGAAAAAAAATGGTATGATTCGCACGACCGACGTTGTCTCGTAGGGATAGTCGGGATCCTTGCATGCCGTTGAGATACTAGTGTTTTGGTGAAATTGTGCTATGAATCCAGAGATTGTCTTAATCCTGATATTCTCTCATTCTTTAAGCTGATATTTGTATTAAAGTGTAGGTGGGCCATTTACTAAGTGTATTTTAGCTATTGAAATTATGCTTACTGAAAAGAGTCTAGTCATCCAGCTATTTTTCATTAGATTAGGTATTCTTTTAAGCACTGTGATAATTTTCATGCTATGATAATAGATGAACTTAGATGCACCACTAGATTTTTACAATATTGTGCATATATGAAATTGTAAGAAAAAAAAAAAGCAGAAAAAGCAGTACAAGTTTATTTTTGCCAAGTCCTAAGCTATTTATACATAGAGGATTACTTAGAGCTTATTAATTGTAGACCATATTATTGATATCTCAATAGAAAAGAAAAGAAGAAAAAAAACTTGCATAATGGACCAGATTTATTATTTTTTATTAACAAGCGCCTTGTCTCTACATAGTACCAAGATTGAAACAGGTTACTCTTTAAGTTTCCAATAGTTTTTCATGCCCTATTTTATTGATGTGTGAAGATGTGCTGTTTTTCATTTTTTATGTTATGGTTAAAGTCTGGGAAATATATATATATATATATATATATATATATATATATATATATATATATATATATATATATATATATATATATATATATATATGTATATATATATATATATATATATATATTATATATATATATATATATATATATATATATATATTATATAATCCCCATTAATGGTGAATTTTTAAATTTTTAGATACTCCATTTTATAGCGGTTTCCTGTTTATTTTATTTCATTTATTTATTTTTTTCTCTTGTTTTGTGTGTGTTATTTTCATGCTATGTTTTTATCATTGGTAAAAGTAATAGTCCTTCCAGGCTGATGTCATAAAGAGGTTTTCAACAGCAATTCACAAGGATATGACATTGCATTTTTTCTTGCATTGATATATATATATATATATATATATATATATATATATATTATATATATATATATATATATATATATATATATATATATATTAATATATATATATACATATATACATATATATATATATATATATATTATATATATATATATATATATATATATATATATATATATATATATATATATATATATATATATTAGTTTTAAGCCAATGGTTATTTTATATACATTTTATAATTTGATTTTCAAGCAGTGTTATACTGGTGGTAATATAATAGAAAGTTGTATATTTGGAACAAAGCATCACAGTCCATTTTTATTGAATATTAATTAATGTGCATTTGGAGTTGTCAAACATTTTTCAGTTTATGAATTTCAGATAAATTAGATTATAAACATGTTTATTTGTGTCTTTCAACGTTTTGAGCTTTATATAAATGATAAATTATGAGGCAAACCAATGATAAATGCCTTGAGAAATTGATAAGAGTAGTATAAAAAGTTGTCCTTTTCTTTTTCTTTTATGTAACATGTTTTCTATGACAGTTTTTTTTTTCCCCAAGGAGGATGCCATATCAGCTCACTGTGAGCAGAAATATTTCAGCACAAAGATACTCTTAAGTTTTGCTTTTTAAGATACTTAATTACATAAGCACCATTTTAAACAAACCTTGACCTTTTCGTAATTATTGTATTAAGGACATGCACTTTTCAATATCATTATTTTGCCATTTCATCATTTGATGTTTCCAGTGTTATTGAATATACATAATCTTGTCTGATTTGTAAGTCAATTTCTTTGTGGTATGTGTCAACAAATCCTCTTTCATGTTGTTTTTTGAGCTAGGATGCAGCTAGCTGTCATATATGTATTCCCTCTGCATTAATCCTTCCATCTATTATACCTAGCAAGACTTTGCTCACTTTGAAAAGTTTAGAAAACAATACAAGCTTTTCTTTTGTACAGGGAGGGCTCTGCCAGTGACTCTTTGCTCAATGTATATCCATATCTTAAAAAGTACTATGAACAGGCACACATTACTGTTATATCTAACCCTTTATATCTGAACCCTTTCAATGCTGGAGTTCTGTTTTGTTCTGTGATTATGTAATTCATTGGAAAACTTGATTTTGATACAAGTATATCAAGAAATTTATTGTTTTAGAAGCAGGTTTAAAATATCCCTGAAAACACACACACAAAGAAACATGCGCCCAACCCTGGTAACTAAATGCATTTTTGTTTCTGGATATAAAGGGCTATTTTTGCATGTGATTTTGTGATTGCAGGACTTGATTGTAAGAAGATTCATAATTTACTACAGAATCAACCCGTCTGTAAACACACTTTGATCTGAGAAACACACCTGTAAATTCATCGTAGCACATGACATGTTGTGAATGAACAATTACATTCAGTTGTATGATGAGCAAGTTTGGATAATTTTTTCTTGTGTGAAGGTAGACTTGCAGGGAAGATATTTCCAGCTACTGAAGTCTCTTGCTTGTTTGGGTAGTTATATACAGTATTTGTATGATATATGTATACATGATCTTTAACCAGATATCACTTACTGTTTGCTCAGATACTGATACTGGAATGATGTTGGTGATTATGTGAAAGAAATGCATGATAGCATGTCTAAGTTAGGCTCATTTGAACTGTATTAGGTAATTTTAAATATTGTGATTGTGTACGTCATGGTTCGAAAGAGCTGAACAAAAAGAAAGTTTGTATTTTTCTACACTTTCTGGAGGTTGCGGCTTTTGCAGAGGCGGCTCGATGTCACCCGTCTGTCTCTCTCCACTCAACGTAAACTACTCGCCTTTACCTATACATTTCCATACCGTCCAAGGACTGCCTCTAATTGCCAGTATTTTTCTACTCGAACTCGAATCTTTAATTTTCATATAACATATATATAAATATATATAAATGTAAATGTAGTATCTTCAATAAATTTCAAAGTGTTTTTGCGTGTTTTCCTTTCCTGACAGATCCAGTTTCATTGTCGATCTTGGATTATCTATTGCTGTTACAATTATCTTTGGAGATGGTAATGGTCTCGTTCTATTAAGAAATATTGTGAGAAAGGTATTTTATTTCATTTTTCATTTCAACCTTACAACCGTACAATTTCCTAAGAAAGGCATATTCATTTTTAAAATGTTTTTTTGAGTTAAATTACTTGCTTTTACAATGAAAATCGGAAAATAAAACTTTCCCACTCTATTTCTGAATGAAATGTGACCAGCACCATTTTCTGGTAAAAAAAAGAGTGGAACAAGATGCTTACAGCTGAAAGTCAAAATTCTCTATGCTATCAGTCTCATTTCTCATTCACCTTGAATTTTTACAATTTTTTTAAAGTGAACATACATCAATATATAACAATTGGCTGCAGTAGACTGATATAGTCATATCATACTTCTGTTAGTATACTGCATTGCTAAAGTCATACCCGTTTCTTTGGATTTTGAAGTAGAAAGCAGAGTCTGCTGGTAGATTGTTTACCGATTCTCTCTAGGGTCGTAATTTTGGACCGATGGAGATGAGACCAGTCTGAGTCAGGAAGAGAGTGCCCAGTGTTTGTCTGCTCCACTTTTTTTCAGTTTAGATCTTATATTCTTATTATTACTTTCCAATAAACGTAATTTAGGTAATTCTCAGATATGCAGAGTATCAAAGGAAGTGAATTAGATACGTCCTATCCAGTGTCTGCCTTAATGTAATGGGATCGGATTTATGTTCATCCCTCAAGAAAATGACCTGAGCAAGGATTTTTTTTTTGCACCCCCCCCCCAAGAAAAAAAAAAACAGGTAAGGCTCATGCCAAAAATGCGTATTCTCAAAACTGCTACACATGCTTTTTTGCCTGTTAGTTTCACATATTTATTCTTCAGATGGTGGGATGCCCGTTAATTAAGAATTAGGTTCTGTTCAGTTCCAGTGCGTTTTCGTCCACTGTTCGAGCCGCCTTATCTGATAATCATGACTGGATGTTAATCGCGGAACCGAAGTGCCTGTGGTCATTCCAGCCTCCACAAGCAAGGTGACAGGCATGACTTTTTCACGAAGTTGCTGGCGGTCAAAGGCAGTGTTCTTCAAACTTTTTTTTTAATCGCAACCCAGTTAGGTTTCACGTAATACCCTCGGGCATCTGTTGGACAGTATTGTTCACCAGTCAGCAATATCTACGACTGTATTCATCCAGTGCGAAAATATATTTTGTTATATTTACCTTATAAAACATATATTTTCTTTCATTTCATATGAATTACTCATTGCTTTCATATTACTATTAATGAAATTACTAATTGATCTCACATTACCATTAGTGAAATTACTCATTTATCCCATATTACAATTAGTGTCCCACTGACTACTAGCTCTCAATCCACTATGGTTATGGCCTATGGTATTTATATACAACATAGCCAAGAAAGACGACCTGGCATCCTGTCTGTGGATCTGTAGGATCTTTCGCTCTTCCAAGGGCTACGTCCTACCAAATATTGCGGGTCTGTCAACAAACTCAATCCCTAAATGCCATTATAGCTGGAGACCCAGATTAGGATGATGCGTCTACCTGACCAAAAATCCTGTATGCTTGGGTGAAAACGGTGGTACTTAGATTTATATTGAGTATCTTATGATGCACGCTGTCTATGCTACCCTGGAGTGAGTATGTATGTATGACAACGTGCAGTTCTCGACACGGATCAGCTGGCGGACAAGACAATAATAGGAAAGACGAATGAAAGATCGCCTGACTATGCGATAGAAGACTTTAGAACAGTGGTTCTCAAACTGGGTGCCGCGGCACCCTGGGGTGCCACGGACAGCGCCTAGGGGTGCCACAAGATTGCCATGAATTTTGTCTTGGCTAGATCGTTTCAAGGTACATTTGTAAAACAGTTTGTAGCAGTCTGCCTATAATTAAATGTCGGTGTAGGAAGTTACTTGCTCTAATATTTTACTAAAATATAGGTAGATATTTCCTTTTGCACACTACTACTACTACTACTACTACTACTACTACTACTACTGATAACATAATGATGTGATGGTGAAAAAGGGGTGCCACAGAAAGGATTATATAAATTCAGGGTGCCATCACTGAAAAAAGATTGAAAACCACTGCTTTAGAAGAAGGATTAAAAAAAAAAAAAAACAGAAGCGATTAACTATAGAACACAATGCAGACAGCCGGCTCATCCAAAATGGCGACCTTGTTCAAAAATAAATAAATGAATAACGGAATTAAAGTGAGGCAAAGATGTTTTTTTATTATTATTGTTAATTTTATAATGCTAACAATAATGATGATAGCAATAACGATAACATAATTAATAATAGAAATGATAATGATAACAATAACTGATGATTATTATCATCACTCCTGTAATATCATTATTACTTTTGTATTACTATTAGAATTACTATTATTATCATTATTATTATTAATCATCATTATTGTTATCATTATTGATCTTAATATCATTACCATCACTATTATCATCATTAACTTTATGATTATCATTATCATCATTATTATCATTATCATCATCCTTATCAGTATCATTATCATCATCATCCTTATCACTATCACTATCATTATCATCAGCATCACCACTATCATCATCAGCATCACCATTATCACCACCACCAACACCATCATCATCATTATCACCACCACCATCATCATCAATCTTAAAAACAACGATAAAAACGACAATAACACCAATAATCATAACACAAACTATAACAAACATTACGGTAATGATAATAAAGAAAAACAAAAATTAACGCGGGAAAAAAATCCCAGAGCGAGGGTAGGATACAGGAAGTAACCATGAATGACTGTATCTTACGCTGTATTTCTTCTCTTTAGCAAAACCAGGAAGCTTCACACTTGAATTCGTCTCGCCTTATTACGAAACGCATTAAGATGATGAAGTGAAGCGTTTTCCAGCGTAATTTGGTTCACACGTGACGAAAACACGTGCTCTCGAAAGCTTACACACGAAAATACACGAAGATACTGTATAGATATGCTGATATATAGACTGAAAATACATCGCAATTGCTGTATAGATAGATCAATGACGGGTCTAAGATATTCCCAAAGGGGAGGGAGTGGTATGCGAACTTTTAGTATTTCGAAGGCATTTTCAAACATTTTGGAGCATTTCGAAGGCATTTTTCGTCGATTAATGGCTTAAACATAACATAAGTAATCAGGACATGTCCTATGCTGGAACCTCCACCGAAGTGGAAGTGGGACAGATAAGTCTGATGAAGAGTTGAAGTGAAGAAAACAGTTTGGAAAATGAAGAAAAGTAGTAGTTATAGTAGTGGAAGAACGAAACTCCCTGTCTGTCTTGTAAAGTTGTTGTCATGTCCAATCGAAACTCAGGGAGGCCTGCCAGGTCGGAAGGTGGCGATGAGATCTTGGTCTTAAGGGTGAATGAGATGAAAAGGGGAGGGGTCTTGATCTTGTAGGTTGGGGTTGGGGTAAGGATAATTTATTTTATTCATTATTCAATCTTAAGATTATTATTATTATTATTTTTTTTTTTTGTTTACATTTCCTGAGAAGCGGTAGAATGAATACGCCTCCGGTATATTCGTATAACGTATGATATGACGATCTCAGTCTGTTTAGCATGAATCCTTCCCAAATTTGCACTATCACATCCTGCATGACACTGGCCGATTACTCAATCAGTTCTCCAGATCATTCAGATTACGGAACTGTGGTCGCTTAAACCACAAATCCTTTCACTAAAGGGAGACATCATAGGGCGTAAGATCTGGAAATCTGGGGCAGTGGTTCTCAAAATGAGTGCCACGGCACTTTGGGGTGCCAAGGCCAGTACTTAGGGGTGCCTTAAGATTCTTAGGTGAAATAAACGATTTAGGATGGTTTATGAGTCACAAAGTGATATGAAATCGATCTTAGTTTCCGTGTCTCGTGCTTTGTTTAGTTATCCGTTAGTTTGTACTTGCATTTGAAGTTACTCATTCTTTCGGTGAGTTTTATGTTTGTCTTCTGGCCATATAAGTTACATTTATTTTTTCGAGCAGCAGTAATTCATGGAAGAGGCAAATAAGTACTCTTCTTTAAAGCTAACCTCATGTGGGGGAGGGACGGAGGGGGAGGGGGGAGGTAAGAGAAAAGGGCGGGAATATATGAAAAGGATGCCAAAGAAGAGATACCACGTGGAGTTAGGATGCCATCACTGAAAATAGATAAATAAGTAAATAAATGATGAAAAAACTAATGGAAAAACTATTTAGGAACCACTGATTCAGGAGGTTAACCTAGGTGTGCACAATAATTTTTACCTTCAAACTATTTTATTCCACACTCTCCCAACAAAGATAATCCGGGAAGAGACACCCCCGAGTGTATTTCAGTGTCTCAGAAAGAATTAGAGAAAAAAAACACATTCAAAAATAATTTACCAGATCACCGCTTTCAATTTAGCATGAAGTAATCCGTCCCCTGGGTTAAAAAAAATGGAGGGAAGATGGAGGCCATGTTTTGTAATGTCCTTGAGAAACCCTATCACTAATTTTAAATTAGAAATCTAAATCAAACGTGACAACTAGATCACATTTCTATGATCCGCTCACTTCGAAATTTTGCATCTTTGTGTGACTAGAACCCCCCCCCCCTCCCACCAATAGCAGATT
>NW_028234423.1:31572583-31575083 GCF_977035675.1 Penaeus japonicus | reverse complement strand
TGGGCAAAGTAAATATCTCTTGAATAAATCAATACTGCTTAAAATGGGACAAACAGTACTAACAAAAGCATATGAGGAGTTAAAAGAAGATCATTATTATAGCTATCTCTCTTCACTAAAACAAATGGACTTCTCTGTCATTTTAACAATATTCACAAGTAATTTTAATTTTCTCTTTTACACTGGAAAATTTGTTTACAAGTTACCTAATAATGTATTGAATACTTAGATATTCATTATTATATATATTTTTTAAAAATGTAGGTATCACAAAGTAGAATTCATTATTTTGCTATAGGGAAATATATCTTTAGTAAATTTAACAAGAACCACAAGTGTCTATTATACCATGGAAGCTTTCAACTGATTACTTTTCCAAAGTAATTAGCAACACCACTGTTTGCCTTTGACTGGAAAATCAGTGTTAAGAATTAGAACCTGATAGAGTTAAGTATAATAATAATAATAATAATAATAATAATAATAATAATAAAAAAAAACAAACAAAAAAAAACATACATAATAGATGTCATATACATCATACAATATATATGAATCCATCATACGTAAATACAACACATCACACCCAGGAAACTTACCGAGGGCAAAACTCAATATGTGTCACTTTCTGCGGATGAAGTCTGTTTGTCCACAACTTCTCCCCATCCTGTGTTAGCAAATTCACATATCCCTTGTTATCTCCAACAATTATCACCTTGCCAGGTACAGATACATCCAGGGCAGTGTACCAGTGGCTGAAAGAGTGAATGAAACACTGCTATTGTAACTGAAGATGTGTACCAATACAAAATATTGTCACATATATTTGAATGGTTCATTAAAGTCCATGGAAATATTCATGAAAATATAGACAAAGAAGGTACATTCATGCTACAGAGTAATGAATATAATGACTGTGTCATTTCTAAGGTAATGCAGTATAAAATAAATTGAATTCCAAACATTTGAAGAAAAGGAAGAGGAGAGAAATAAGCACGACATGAGACAAATGAGGAGAAATGGATGAGCTGAAGGAAAGAGAGAAAGATTATGAATGAAAACTGAGAACATAGAAAAACAAAGATGAAGAAAAATAGAGTTCGTTATGACAAAAATGGAAAAGGATATAAATGAGATTGAATAACTTCACAAAGCAAGAGATGTAAGTGACAAGCTTTGATTACTTCGTCCTCAGAATTACTTGAAATTAGAACAAAGAAATCGTTTTGAAGTTATTAGGTCTCATTCATACCTTTCTCTACATGAAAAAAAAAAAAAAACTGGAAAAAGAGTGAGAACAAAGGAGAAGGCACATCTACTAAGGCTAAAAAAGTCACCGCTAGACTTACTCGCAGTCGCCAGTTGAGAGAAAAAGTTTATGGCAGGATCCCCTTGTGACATCCTGGCACTCCATGTTGCCATTGATCGAGGCTGTGTACGCCAAATTAGGATTGTCTGTATTGAATTTTAAGGCCTGGATAGAGCCATTTGCACCAGTCTGTACCAGAGATTATAATATTAAGATACTGCAGGTAATGTGCTTTAGTTTGTTTAGTTTGTTAGATGTTAGAAATATTAGTTGATCAGGCTTACTGGGAAGCTTATAATGAACCATACAGCTTGGTCTGTATGTTTTGACATCCTCTTGCAGTTTATAATGACTTAATATTGTTATAGCATCATTATCCTAAAGTAAGGTCTCCACTAACTTCATCAAACTCTGGAATCAGATTTAAGTCATAGCTCATCACCCTTAATTAAGGCTAGCTCTAAGTGCTCTTTCTGGGACAATAGGGAAGCCAGAATGACAGCATTCCCACACAACCAACTGGAGTAATTAGGAAAATTACCATACAGAATTACCCTTTTTCAAGTATGGGTAATTATTTTATGTGTGAGAGTGTGAGTGTGAGTGTGAGTGTGAGTGTGTGTGTGAGTGTGGATCAAGTGGCATGTGTGTAAAGTTTGGTACGTATGTGGATGGTGGGTGTGTGTATCTGCATCACGTGTGTGTTTTGACAGTGACACATAGCAGTTACTGTATACATATCACTATCTTCGGTGAGGTCATTTAGGCTCTAGTATCTCGTTACACGTGTGTATGCGTGCTCAGGATATCACAGGGAATCCACCTTAAGTTATGAGACAAAGATAAAAACCTACTCTATATCTGCCGTCTGCAAAAAGTTTTCCTTTTCCTCTGCCACCAAATCATGGTATGCCAAAGTACCATCAATTGACACAGTGTATGCTTTGTATCCACTATGACGCTCGTCAAATTGCAGAGACTGGATAGAGCCGCCAGGACCTACCTGGATATGGAGTGTCCAAATTAACACTGAGTATCTTAAGTGCATGTATAAATAGAGTGTATTTGGGTGCCTGTGTGTGTGTGTGTCTGTTGGGCAGGTGGGTGTCTCTCTTTCTGTGTGTGTGTGTGCGTGTGTGTGTGTGTGTGTGTGTGTGTGTGTGTGTGTGTGTGTGTGTGTGTGTGTGTGTG
>NW_028234423.1:31542583-31545083 GCF_977035675.1 Penaeus japonicus | reverse complement strand
GCTCCTGTTTTTCTTTTTTCTTTCTTTTTCATTTTTCATTCGTCTTCCTTTTCTGTCTCTGTTTCTATTTGGTGTGTGTTTCTCGTTGTCTCTCTCTCTCTCTCTCTCTCTCTCTCTCTCTTTCTCCCTCTCTTTATCTCCCTATCTCTCTCTATATCTCCCTATCTCTCTCTCCTCCTCTCTCCCTCTCTCTATGAGTCTGTCTTTGTTACTGTCTCTGCCTCTTTCTGTTTGTATATCTTTCTGCTTCTGTTTCTGTCTTTGTCGCTTTCTCTCTTTCTCCCTCTCCCTCTCCCTCTCCCTCTCCCTCTCCCTCTCCCTCTCCCTCTCCCTCTCCCTCTCCCTCTCCCCTCCTTCTCTCCCCCTCCCCCTCTCCCTCTCTCTCCCTCTCCCTCTCCCTCTCCCTCTCCCTCTCCCTCTCCCTCTCCCTCTCCCTCTCCCTCTCCCTCTCCCTCTCCCTCTCTTGCGTGTGGTCAACTGATCACATTAGATTACACATCCCCGAGTTCTCTATCCACGAGTTATGCAAACAGTGGATGTCAAACAGGTTTCAACTTGTCTTTATTTCCTGTTAATGACATCACTTCTAGTATCATTGCTAACGATAATAATTCTAGTAATGATCATAATGATCACTATAACTATAACTAATGCTAATTGTCGTTATAGGAATTCCGTGCCCTTTGTCTTGCGTTTTGTAATTTTTCGTCTGTACTTTGTTACTTATTTAGATTGTTATTGTAATGATACTGATAATAAACATTGTGAAATAACAAAAACAAAATTGCAATAACTATGATAATGATGATAAATACGGCATAAGAATGATAGAATCAATAAAAAAGTAATGATAATAGAAAAGTAAACAAACAATGAAAACAAGAATAACATATCAAAATAATAGTCACGACAAGAATACAAAAACAATAAACCTTAAAAACCACAAGAAAAATAAAACCGAATACGAACAAACATGTAAAACAGAAAAAAAACATGAGTTTCAAAGTGTCGGTAAGTGATTGCCATGCCACCACCACCACCCACTTTCCACTTAATCCATTATCATTCATGACTGCATGTTGCATGTTCCTCCATCGATCAACAGACGAGTACAAGGTTCTTCAATGCCTCTCAATCACAGTCCCTTTTTGGCAGAAGTTCGGAAGTTCGGCGTCTCAAAGAAAGAAAAAAAGCGCCAAAATTCGTTAACTAAATTTGCTTACTCTTTCCGCATCATCGAGTCATTCCCCTTTCGAAGGATGACTTAAAAAAGAAGACGAAAAGAAAATGGAACGTGGACGACTACCACAGTACTTAAAAAAAAGAAAAAAGAAAAGGCAAGTGGGTTGAAAGTGGCGAGTTAAAAAAAAAAAAAAAAAAAAAAAAGGCAAGTGACGAGTTTGCAGAAGGAGCGAGTAGGATAATGTTTCATTGTAGGATTTTCGTCATTGCTACACCGGACGAGGAAGAGTTCTGTGTATCCTTGTTTTTCTCGTTATCAATGCTTAATACACTCCGACGGACATTCCTTTGTTAATGCGAATGATTTGTGATCATTTGTTTTTATGTACTTGTGTGTTTACGGTGAAGTTAGATGAAGTTTGTCAGGTAAGGTGCTTTTGATGTGTGTGTGTGTGGATGTGTGTGTGTATATATATATATATATATATATATATATATATATATATATATATATATATATAGATATATATATATATATATATATGTATATATATATATATATATATATCTATAATACATATATATTATATATACATATATATATGTATATATATATATATATATATATATATATATATATATATATATATATATACATATATATACATATATATATATATATATATATATATGTATATATATATATATATATATATATATATATATATATATATATAAGAAAGAAAGCCGTAAAAAAGAAATATTATCATTGAACTTATGATAATAATGTTATAATCCTATTAACGATAATAATAGTAATAATGATAATGCAACTAATAATGATATTCATAATAAAAAAATCTACTGCAAATAACGACACCAATAATGCCATAAATAATTCAAATATAAATAATAACAGTAATAATCACTATGAAAATAATGAAAACAAGTTTATAAAGACACTAATAGCATTATAGGTAGCAAAAAGAAAAAAAATGAAAATAATAGTAACAATCAAAATACAATTAACGAAAAAGACATCGTTTACAGCGAAAAAAAAACAAAAATTATCATCTTATAATAATTAAAAAATGAGTATCACCCATCACTTATATAGTGATAATCAACATTCCCATTCCATCAACAACAACAGCAATCAATATAACAAATGATAACGAGTGGTATTATTGATACCAACATTACCTGCAATTGCATATGAAGCCTTAAGGACTGGAGATTTCAACGTACAGTTAAGTAGTGATCTAAGCCCCTTTGAGCGGTGAGTAACACAACTTTCTTATTTATCACTCGGGACATA
>NW_028234423.1:31535083-31537583 GCF_977035675.1 Penaeus japonicus | reverse complement strand
ACATCAGATGTTTTTGTTTGTTTAGATAACAGCTGATGACCAACACTCAAAAGAAACATATGGATAACACGAGCTATAACTATGACATCTTAAAAATAAATATTGCTATAAAAAAATCTTTGGAAAAAGGTGTAGTTGTGGAAAATTATATGCATGAATAAAGCCTTATTAACAATATATGATTTATCTTTAACGAAATGAAAATTGTAAATTAAACATTCTTTTATTGTTGATGATAAAATATATATCTATTCTGAAAAACCGCCATGAAATGAGTTAATTATTTTTTTTTAATGTATTCATAATAAAGCTTTTAATACCGTTATAACAACATTTCCGGAAAAAAATACTTAAGTAGGCAATTTTGCTTTAATCAAATCATTTCTAAGTATTGGTCAAGCATATGATTCTATTGTGTGTGTGTGTGTGTGTGTGTGTGTGTGTGTGTGTGTGTGTGTGTGTGTGTGTGTGTGTGTACCTGTGTGTGTGAGAGATAAAGAGCGAGTGAATGCATACACGTAAGTGTGTAAACATACAGATATACATTCATGTATGTATGCACGTACGAATTGCATGAACGTATTTATGCGAGTGTGTACATCACGAGCACATGAGTCAGGCATACGAGGATCATGAAGGTCGTATCTGCATGCTTCCGAGCAGCAGGTTTGGCATAACTTTCACCGGGCGAGAAGTCCCATCGCACATCAAACCAAAGGGACCCCAAAAGAGCACGACCCAAAGGCCCTTCCCTCTTTGTCTTTCCGAATATGTTCTCGAAATCACAGGAATTCACACGATCACACCATCTTTCACTGCGTTCGCTTCTGTCGGATCGGCTCTCCCCCTCGACAGGCGCAGGTGTCGAGGGCGACCGCCAGATCGAGTGTGACCATAAATGGAGATCAGGAAGCGGACATATATACACTGGGAAGTGGATTCGGGGAAGGACAAAAGAGCAGAGCGGAGCACACAGTGTCACCTGGGCACGGTCTACCCACATACTGATGCCCCGCCACCATCCTCCTTCCTCCTCCTCCTCCTCTCTCCTCCTCCTCTCTCCTCCTCCATTTCCTCCTCCACCTCCCGCCGCGACTTCCACCAGCTCCGCCGCCACCAAAACTAGCCTTCGTCACCAGTAGCATCACACATCATCCTTGTCCATCGCACTTTAGTCTTTATGATGGTCTTTACATCACCAGCATCAAAAACTGTTATTCTGTTATTGCTTTTTTTCTTCTCATCACTACGAGACCTCTTTTCATCATCAAGGTGATGTTGGTGTCACATCTTGTACAATCGCAGTAACATCACAAATGCATTTGCTTTTAACAGACAGAGTTAAGGTAATAGTTATAGTCACAAGCAACGTGTCTTTTTATCAGTACCATTACTGAACTATTCCATAACTACTAAAATGTTCTACCATACATGTCCCTTACGTTCAGTCTGGCACACCAACCACATCCATCAAATAATAACATACAAAAAAGAGAGAAGATTTAAAAAAAAAAAAAAAAATCAAAGAAGGGGCAAAACTAAAATCCAGTTTTCGCCAGTTTGTTTATGTTTTCTTCCATCTCCTCTTCCCTCTCGCTTTTCCTTCCTGTGAAACGACGAAACGAAAGAGCCCTTTGTCAAAGAAAACGAGTGATATGGGATTTCTGGGTATCCCTCAGACCTAACCTCAGGTGGGCGGAGTTGCCAGACTCACCGAGTAAGTTATTCCTCCCTTTGCTCATTTATTCCAGTGGTTCTTCTATATCCTCAGCGCCTAAAGAGAGGTCTTTAGGAAGGAGTGATCTCTTTGTAAATATATATTCGGTGTGGACGAATGACGAACGGATTCGCCATGCATAATAATGCAGAGAAAAAAAAGGCTGCAGCAGCACCACGTTGATGAAATTTGATCCTATGGTTATATCTGATATGGTATTACAACCCGAATTGCGGTGTGAATTTTCCCTTTTTTTTTCTTTTTTTTTCTTTTCGTATCCGAGTGCGCTTTGTATTACAAGCATATGAGAGAGAATATAATCATTTTAGTCAGGCATGCGAACTACTGACACGCTTTTCAATATGCGGGGGAAAACAGTGCCAGGCTCATGGGTCATAAGATCGAGTTTCACGTACCAAGAACTCGGCCAAGTAACCCTAACGTGTGCGCCGTGACGACAGGTGGAAGGCCGCCGCGCACCGCCGGACGTTGGCCGTGCGAGTGTGACTCATTTTTTTGGTATTTGGATACATTCCCGCCCGACGCCGCCCCAGGTGCGCTCGCCGGGGACTCGCGCCCGCCCCTCTCCCGCCCTCGGACTCCCCCTTATCTCCTTTCGTCTGGAAATGCCCCGGCTCTTCTGACGCACTTCCTCGCGACGACCGACGACGCTGAAAGAAACAGACGAGGTGTTGAGCGGCGTTGCGTGCGCGAGTCTCGGCGTAGGCTGCTGCGGGGCGGGAAGTGGGGCTCGCTCCCGCCGCGCCACCTGGTTCCTCTGGC
>NW_028234423.1:31526110-31528610 GCF_977035675.1 Penaeus japonicus | reverse complement strand
AATAATGATAATGAAAACAATAATAACGCAATGAATAATAAAGGTAATTAGTAATAATGAGAATGACAACAATACTGGTAATAATATGAATAAAAGCAGTAGATGATAAACACATTCGAATATTATATGACTTTACAGCGTCTCCATGAATGAAAAGTTTTTTTTTTTTTTTTTTTTTTTAACAATAACGCGATGTATATACTTTGCTTGCATCATCGACGGAGTGGTTATCATTATATATATATATATATATATATATATATATATATATATATATATATATATATATATATATATATGTATGTATTATATATATAATATATTTATATATATATATTATATATATATATATATATATATATATATACATATTTCCTTTTAGTCTATTATATGTATTTCGTTTTTCTTATTTTCTCTTTTCTTTTTTTCTTTTTTTTAAGTTCTTACGTTTTTTTTTTTTTGTTTTTTTTTCTCTCTTCTTCCCGTCTTCGGATTTATACCAAATAAAAAATGCAAGTAGGTTCTATGTCTAGGCCCTAAGGCGAGCGGATCTGTTAAGCTGTTTGTTAGAAGATATATAGTCATTTGGAATTAAACAGAATTTGTAATTCTAACTCACTATTTTTTTTTTTTTTTTTTCTATTGTCGTGAATACAGGATCATCAGGTAGGCGTTTTCGGAGAAGTTCTAAACCCTTTGGAAATATATGTTACTCCCTATTCCCCACCATAAAAAGAAGGAGAGAGAGAGAAAGAAAGAGAGAGAGAGAGAAAGAAAGAGAGAGAGAAAGAGAAAGAGAGAGATTGACAGACACACAGACAAAAGACACAGACAAGCAGAGACTAAATCATAAAATAGAGTTGGGGCGAAACGATACATATCTATCTTCGTTATCAGTAATTCCTTCTTCTTCTTCTTCTTTTCTTTTTTTTTAATCTAGATTCTCATGTCATCCCCTGTTTCAATTCGCATCCTATTCAGCTTTGTCGAAAACCTCAATCCAGAAATAACCGCATCTTGGCCACGCTTCACTGCATACATCTCGCGACAGGCAGAAAGGTGACGTAAAGATTGTGCCTAAAGGTGAAGTAGCAAAAATAATATAACAATCATTCAAATAAGAACACTTCAGCCGCCAGGTGTCGAAGTCTCCAATGTGCAGTGGCTCCACAAGACGTTGTAAAGCTTTTCCTGTGACGTGGGTGTTATGTTGTGACATGAATGGCTGTTGACCAGTTACGTCACTGCATCCTGGCCTCGTGATTGGTCAGTTTTGAGAGGTGGAGTCCGATGATGAATGGAGCAAATCATATTGGAGGAGTAGTTATGTCAAGAGGTTATGTTGTCTTTTGTTGTTGTTTTCTCACGTATGGAATTAGTATGATTCTTTGGGTGATTGGTTAAATATCAATACATCGGTAATATTGCGTAGAGGGGGACGTAGATACTGAATGAAAACACCCCCATGACCCCCACCCATCCACCCACCCACCCACCGACAACCTGCGCGCGCCATCTTGGATCGCGAAGACTAAAGTTTAAAAGGCGTCCAGCGAGACCTCACAGCTCAGAGCTCAGCCCACCTTCCTCGTAGTCTTAGGTGCTCGGTCAGGAACCTGCAGGATGTGTTAGGACGAACAACCGCCAAAGACAAGAACCTCAAACGAGATCCGTCATCAGTTTCAACCAAGTTCGCTCACTCTCTCAAGACTCAATCATCTACCATGCATTCCTTTGTCGTGATCCTTGGTAAGTCCCGTTAAAAATTTATTTATCAATTTGCTCTCTCATATGTCTTTCATTTGGGCCTTTTTTTTTCCAATTCATATTCTCGTACATTTCGTTTGCGTTATTTCAGGCGTGTGTTTGTACATTGATATCACTTAAAAGTTGTAGATATTTCTGAATCTTTGATGGCGAGGGTTCGTTTGTATTTTTTTGTGTTTACTTAACTGTACGTATGTTCTGGGAATTGCCAGCTTGGGTTCACACACATTTTTCCCTATTGCTTGTATGTGTTTGCTTGTGTGTGCGTTAGTGTGTGTCCGTGTGTGTGTGTTTGTGCTTGTGTGTGTGTTTGCTTGTGTGTGCGTTAGTGTGTGTGGGTGTGTGTGTGGGTGTGTGTGTGTTTGTGTGTGTTTGTGTGTGTATGTTTGTGTGTGTGTGTGTGTTTGTTTGTGTGTTTGTGTGTGTGTGTTTGTTTGTGTGTTTGTGTGTGTGTGTGTGTGTGTGCGCAATTTGTTTATCATTTGCTTTATTCTCATTAATTTCTCATCGGTGTATTTTCTATCTGGTCATATGACTTTATCTATCAGCGTGTACGAGTATAAGTTCAATTGCCTTACATACACATGCAGAAACATATACTTCAGTCATATATATAACTGAATTAATACTGTAAAGAGTAATTGCAATGGTGGTAAATAATTAAAATAATGGCGATACAAATATTAACAAAATGATAGCACGAATGATGAAGATAACGATAATGGTAGTGTTC
>NW_028234423.1:31501110-31508610 GCF_977035675.1 Penaeus japonicus | reverse complement strand
ATTATTATTGTTGTTGTTATCGTTTTTATTATCATCATTATTTTAATTGTTATTATCATTGTTATTATCATTATTATTATCATTATCATTATTTTTATCATTGTTATTGTCATTATTATTAATATCATATGATATTGTTATTATTACCATTATTATCATTATCATTAGTGTCATTATTGTTATTACC
This sequence comes from Penaeus japonicus, assembly GCF_977035675.1. Lineage (NCBI taxonomy): Eukaryota > Metazoa > Arthropoda > Malacostraca > Decapoda > Penaeidae > Penaeus > Penaeus japonicus. The sequence goes on along the minus strand of NW_028234423.1, from coordinate 31,508,423 downwards.
AGTATCATTATAATAAGGATCATTGTTAATATTATTATCATTATTATTGTTACTATTGTTATCGTTATTATCACTATCCATATTTTCATAATCCTCATCAGCATAAGTTATATTAGACTCATCGTTATTATCTGTTTGTTATGTTCATGATCATTGCCAACATCGCTTTACGTTTTACTTTCATTGCCATGTACATATATATATATATATATATATATATATATATATATATATATATATATATGTATATATATATACATATATATATTATATATATAAATATATATATATATATATATATATATATACATATATATATATATATATATATATATATATATATATATATATATATATATATATATATATATATATATATATATATATATATATGTATGTATGTATGTATGTACATGTATGTATATGATTGCCTGATATTGTGCTCTCTCTATATATATCTATCTATCTATCTCTATCTCTCTCTCTCTTTCTCTTTCTGTAACATAATTTATATTTATATCTTACGTCTACTCTCCATTGAATATCATTTGCATATGTGTGTTTTTGCTATTTATTCTACATAATGCACTCCTCAATATAATTCGTATCTTTCATCTCATTCTATTTGTTACACATATATCTTACCACATACATCATATATACATATATATACGTACGATCTTCACCTATCTGTCTACCCCTTTCTTACGTCAATGTTGCTTTGTCTTTCACTTTGCAAGAGCTATGTACACATGCAACACTTCCTTCATCTCATTGCAATGTCACATGTCACACACGTGATTCGCACATATCCTGAGACGAATCATATATTGAGGTAGAGAGTCTCTTCTCTACAGAGAAGCAACACCTCGCTCCAACTTACTACCGTTCAAGTTTGAGAAATGAATGAAGAACGCTGTTTCGGCCATGTTCTTCACTCCCTGAGCCACGCTGCCAGGATTCGTGTAGAGGTTGCTATTGGGACTTTTTATACTTTCTGTCTCTGTCTTTGTCTGTATCTATCTATCTCTATTTATCTATCTTTTTCTCTATTTATCTCTGGCTCTATCTCTCTTTCTTATTCTGTCTGTCTCTATCATTCTCTCTCTCTCTCTTTCTCTCTCTCTCTCTCTCTCTCTCTCTCTCTCTCTCTCTCTCTCTCTCTCTCTCTCTCTCTCTCTCTCTCTCTCTCTCTCTCACTGTCTATCCATCTATCTCTCACTTTTGTTTTCTTTTTCTCCCATTCTCCATTTTATTCATATCATTATCATTATCACAGTCATCAATCATTTTAATCCTGATTTTTTTATGATACCAGAAAATCACCATCTTTATTCATCATTAATACTTTCATCCTTGCAATTACAAAAAATATATATTATCATTATCATCCCTACAATTACACAAGTTACGTATTATCACTATCATCCTTACAACCGCCATTACATCGTTACTATATTCTTCGTAATACCTTCTTCTTTCTTTTCTTCTTCATTGTACTCCATCCATCACACTATTCACCACCTTTTCCATTTATCTTGACCTACTACATCATCCCATCCCAAGAAAGAAAACAATTTACAGCACAAGGCGAGGTTTAACTTTTCGAGTTGTCCGTCGATTAGGCACTAACGTCTCCTAAGTTTAACGCTGTTTGTTGGATACGATGTAGTTCGCCTAGTTGGATCCGCATCAAAAGCGACGTAAACAGAAGGTAAGCTTTGCCCCCAACATACATAAAACAAATTTCTGACAACTCTAACCGCGGGAACTCCGTGGTCTGCCTCGTTCTGGAGAATGGGGTGCTTGCTTGCTTGCTTGTGTTTGTGTGTGTGTGGGGGGGGGTTGTTGGGGGAGGGAGGGGTTGTTTGTGTGCTTGAGAGAGGGAGAGAGAGGGAAAGGGAGAGGGGGAGAGGGAGGGATGGAGAGAGAGGGAGGGAGGGTGGGAGGAAGAGAGAGAGAGAGAGAGGGAAAGGGAGAGAGAGAGAGAGAGAGAGAGAGAATGTGTGCTGGCGGGACATGACAAATATCTAAAAAAAAGAATGTATAAATGCAATAACAGTATGAATGAATAAAGTTTTGTAAATACGAATTCTTTATACACTTACGCTTACTTTTTTATTTGATCCTTTTTAACCTAAAATTATTTCCCTGGGCAGGAGACATAATAGTGTCGAATTTAACATTATATACCAAGTGTTGTGATGTGCTGATCATTTGAAAAAAAGGCGAACACTAAACATGTTTGAGCGAGCTACAATGTGAACAAAGAGTAAGTATAGAATGACATTTTAGACGGGACGATAATAGAAATGATTTTGGACGGAAATAACCAGACGTAACTGAATTATTTGAAAGAAATCAAATCTTCGTGTTATATTCAAGCGACGCAGAAAGCGAAGAGAAGAGAAGAATAGATGAACATATATACTAAGCGAGGGAGAGAGAGAGAGGGGGGGGGAGGAGTGTGAAAGAGAGAAAATGGGGAAGGCAGTGGGAGTTGGAGACGGAAAGAGAGAGAGAAAGGGGGAAAGGAAAAGACAGAAAGATGGAGAAAGAGAAAGGAATGAGAGAGAGATGGAGATGGAGAAAAAAGAGAGAGAGAGAGAGAGACAGATATACAGAGATAGGGGGAGCCAGTGGGAGAGAGAAAAGAGAGAGAGAGAGCCAGACAGACAGAAAAAAAAATCAAAGAGACGGAGAAATAAACAACCCCGCTCCCATCTAACTCTTTTTTTTTTTTTTTCTAAAAAGGGTCTCTCAATTAAGCGTAGTGCAGAAACTTGGTAGCTGTAGGTGGCATTCTTTCTCGAGATGAATAGATGGATGGATAGGTTTTTCTTTATTGCTTTTAAATCGTTATATAATGAAGGCAAATTAAGTTTTAGAGCCTAGATAGATTAAGGGTTGTATTGCTAAGATAGAAAGAACTAATACATTTAAGAAACCAGGAACCCCTATGTAGGTAATCTCTCAGTCGAATCTACAGATCCATTTTTTTTTTTTTTTTTTTTTTTTTTTTTTTTTTTTTTTTTTTTTTTTTTTTTTTTTTTTTTTTTTTTTTTTTTTTTTTTTTTTTTTTTTTTTCTAAAAAGGGTCTCTCAATTAAGCGTAGTGCAGAAACTTGGTAGCTGTAGGTGGCATTCTTTCTCGAGATGAATAGATGGATGGATAGGTTTTTCTTTATTGCTTTTAAATCGTTATATAATGAAGGCAAATTAAGTTTTAGAGCCTAGATAGATTAAGGGTTGGATTGCCTAAGATAGAAAGAACTAATACATTTAAGAAACCAGGAACCCCTATGTAGGTAATCTCTCAGTCGAATCTACAGATCCATTTTTTTTTTTTTTTTCTAAAAAGGGTCTCTCAATTAAGCGTAGTGCAGAAACTTGGTAGCTGTAGGTGGCATTCCTTCTCGAGATGAATAGATGGATGGATAGGTTTTTCTTTATTGCTTTTAAATCGTTATATAATGAAGGCAAATTAAGTTTTAGAGCCTAGATAGATTAAGGTTGGATTGCTAAGATAGAAAGAACTAATACATTTAAGAAACCAGGAACCCCTATGTAGGTAATCTCTCAGTCGAATCTACAGATCCATTTTTTTTTTTTTTCTAAAAAGGGTCTCTCAATTAAGCGTAGTGCAGAAACTTGGTAGCTGTAGGTGGCATTCCTTCTCGAGATGAATAGATGGATGGATAGGTTTTTCTTTATTGCTTTTAAATCGTTATATAATGAAGGCAAATTAAGTTTTAGAGCCTAGATAGATTAAGGGTTGGATTGCCTAAGATAGAAAGAACTAATACATTTAAGAAACCAGGAACCCCTATGTAGGTAATCTCTCAGTCGAATCTACAGATCCATTTTTTTTTTTTTTTTCTAAAAAGGGTCTCTCAATTAAGCGTAGTGCAGAAACTTGGTAGCTGTAGGTGGCATTCTTTCTCGAGATGAATAGATGGATGGATAGGTTTTTCTTTATTGCTTTTAAATCGTTATATAATGAAGGCAAATTAAGTTTTAGAGCCTAGATAGATTAAGGGTTGTATTGCTAAGATAGAAAGAACTAATACATTTAAGAAACCAGGAACCCCTATGTAGGTAATCTCTCAGTCGAATCTACAGATCCATTTTTTTTTTTTTTTTTTTTTTTTTTTTTTTTTTTTTTTTCTAAAAAGGGTCTCTCAATTAAGCGTAGTGCAGAAACTTGGTAGCTGTAGGTGGCATTCTTTCTCGAGATGAATAGATGGATGGATAGGTTTTTCTTTATTGCTTTTAAATCGTTATATAATGAAGGCAAATTAAGTTTTAGAGCCTAGATAGATTAAGGTTGGATTGCTAAGATAGAAAGAACTAATACATTTAAGAAACCAGGAACCCCTATGTAGGTAATCTCTCAGTCGAATCTACAGATCCATTTTTTTTTTTTTTTTTTTTTTTTTTTTTTTTTCTAAAAAGGGTCTCTCAATTAAGCGTAGTGCAGAAACTTGGTAGCTGTAGGTGGCATTCTTTCTCGAGATGAATAGATGGATGGATAGGTTTTTCTTTATTGCTTTTAAATCGTTATATAATGAAGGCAAATTAAGTTTTAGAGCCTAGATAGATTAAGGGTTGTATTGCTAAGATAGAAAGAACTAATACATTTAAGAAACCAGGAACCCCTATGTAGGTAATCTCTCAGTCGAATCTACAGATCCATTTTTTTTTTTTTTTCTAAAAAGGGTCTCTCAATTAAGCGTAGTGCAGAAACTTGGTAGCTGTAGGTGGCATTCTTTCTCGAGATGAATAGATGGATGGATAGGTTTTTCTTTATTGCTTTTAAATCGTTATATAATGAAGGCAAATTAAGTTTTAGAGCCTAGATAGATTAAGGGTTGTATTGCTAAGATAGAAAGAACTAATACATTTAAGAAACCAGGAACCCCTATGTAGGTAATCTCTCAGTCGAATCTACAGATCCATTTTTTTTTTTTTTTTTTTTTAAAAAGGGTCTCTCAATTAAGCGTAGTGCAGAAACTTGGTAGCTGTAGGTGGCATTCCTTCTTGAGATGAATAGAGGGATGAATAGGGTTTTCTTTATTGTTTTTAAATCGTTATATAATGAAGGCAAATTAAGTTTTAGAGCCTAGATAGATTAAGGTTGGATTGCTAAGATAGAAAGAACTAATACATTTAAGAAACCAGGAACCCCTATGTAGGTAATCTCTCAGTCGAATCTACAGATCCATTTTTTTTTTTTTTTTTTTTTTTCTAAAAAGGGTCTCTCAATTAAGCGTAGTGCAGAAACTTGGTAGCTGTAGGTGGCATTCTTTCTCGAGATGAATAGATGGATGGATAGGTTTTTCTTTATTGCTTTTAAATCGTTATATAATGAAGGCAAATTAAGTTTTAGAGCCTAGATAGATTAAGGGTTGTATTGCTAAGATAGAAAAAACTAATACATTTAAGAAACCAGGAACCCCTATGTAGGTAATCTCTCAGTCGAATCTACAGATCCATTTTTTTTTTTTTTTTCTAGAAAGTGTCTCGCAATTAAGCGTAGAACAGAAACTTTGTAGCTGTAGGTGGCATTCTTTCTCGAGATGAATAGATGGATGGATAGGTTTTTCTTTATTGCTTTTAAATCGTTATATAATGAAGGCAAATTAAGTTTTAGAGCCTAGATAGATCAAGGGTTGGATTGCCTAAGATAGAAAGAACTAATACATTTAAGAAACCAGGAACCCCTATGTAGGTAATCTCTCAGTCGAATCTACAGATCCATTTTTTTTTTTTTTTTCTAAAAAGGGTCTCTCAATTAAGCGTAGTGCAGAAACTTGGTAGCTGTAGGTGGCATTCTTTCTCGAGATGAATAGATGGATGGATAGGTTTTTCTTTATTGCTTTTAAATCGTTATATAATGAAGGCAAATTAAGTTTTAGAGCCTAGATAGATTAAGGGTTGTATTGCTAAGATAGAAAGAACTAATACATTTAAGAAACCAGGAACCCCTATGTAGGTAATCTCTCAGTCGAATCTACAGATCCATTTTTTTTTTTTTTTTTTTTTTTTTTTTTTTTTTTTTTTTTTTTTTTTTTTTTTTTTTTTTTTTTTTTTTTTTTTTTTTTTTTTTTTTTTTTTTTTTTTTTTTTTTTTTTTTTTTTTTTTTTTTTTTCTAAAAAGGGTCTCTCAATTAAGCGTAGTGCAGAAACTTGGTAGCTGTAGGTGGCATTCTTTCTCGAGATGAATAGATGGATGGATAGGTTTTTCTTTATTGCTTTTAAATCGTTATATAATGAAGGCAAATTAAGTTTTAGAGCCTAGATAGATTAAGGGTTGTATTGCTAAGATAGAAAGAACTAATACATTTAAGAAACCAGGAACCCCTATGTAGGTAATCTCTCAGTCGAATCTACAGATCCATTTTTTTTTTTTTTTTTTTTTTTTTTTTTTTTTTTTTTTTTTTTTTTTTTTTTTTTCTAAAAAGGGTCTCTCAATTAAGCGTAGTGCAGAAACTTGGTAGCTGTAGGTGGCATTCTTTCTCGAGATGAATAGATGGATGGATAGGTTTTTCTTTATTGCTTTTAAATCGTTATATAATGAAGGCAAATTAAGTTTTAGAGCCTAGATAGATTAAGGGTTGTATTGCTAAGATAGAAAGAACTAATACATTTAAGAAACCAGGAACCCCTATGTAGGTAATCTCTCAGTCGAATCTACAGATCCATTTTTTTTTTTTTTTCTAAAAAGGGTCTCTCAATTAAGCGTAGTGCAGAAACTTGGTAGCTGTAGGTGGCATTCTTTCTCGAGATGAATAGATGGATGGATAGGTTTTTCTTTATTGCTTTTAAATCGTTATATAATGAAGGCAAATTAAGTTTTAGAGCCTAGATAGATTAAGGGTTGTATTGCTAAGATAGAAAGAACTAATACATTTAAGAAACCAGGAACCCCTATGTAGGTAATCTCTCAGTCGAATCTACAGATCCATTTTTTTTTTTTTTTTTTTTTTTTTTTTTTCTAAAAAGGGTCTCTCAATTAAGCGTAGTGCAGAAACTTGGTAGCTGTAGGTGGCATTCTTTCTCGAGATGAATAGATGGATGGATAGGTTTTTCTTTATTGCTTTTAAATCGTTATATAATGAAGGCAAATTAAGTTTTAGAGCCTAGATAGATTAAGGGTTGGATTGCCTAAGATAGAAAGAACTAATACATTTAAGAAACCAGGAACCCCTATGTAGGTAATCTCTCAGTCGAATCTACAGATCCATTTTTTTTTTTTTTTTTTCTAAAAAGGGTCTCTCAATTAAGCGTAGTGCAGAAACTTGGTAGCTGTAGG
>NW_028234423.1:31486110-31496110 GCF_977035675.1 Penaeus japonicus | reverse complement strand
CACCGAATCTCTATGTAACATTATCACACTAAGAAATACACTCACTAACTAACACACTCACTCCCTCTTCCTATAAAGTGGATACAAGTGGGGACAAGTAGATTTAACGAATGGTAGAAATCAATAGCCCTCTAACATTGGGATCTCCAGCTCGAGTCAGTTTCTAACATCGGGATCTCCAGTACGAGTCAGTTTCTAACATCGGGATCTCCAGCTCGAGTCAGTTTCTAACATCGGGATCTCCAGTACGAGTCAGTTTCTAACATCGGGATCTCCAGCTCGAGTCAGTTTCTAACATCGGGATCTCCAGCTCGAGTCAGTTTCTAACATCGGGATCTCCAGCTCGAGTCAGTTTCTAACATTGGGATCTCCTGCTCAAGTCAGTTTCTTACATCGGGATCTCCAGCTCGAGTAAGTTTAAGAAAAAAAAATGAATAAAAAAATAAAAATCTATAAGTCAAATGTATATTGCATTTATTCATGTCCAACTTCCATATCTACATTAAAGAAGTAGAAAACAAAGATGGCAATGCTGAGTATTACTCAAACAAACTATACCTGTTGTATATGAAGAAATAAATAAATGAACAGATCTATCTTCACGTTCCTCTGCTCAATAAAATGAACTCTTAGAATCCTTAAGATTGCATTATTCTTCCATCAATCCCCCTTTTCATCAAATAAAATCAGGAATCATTGCAAAGGGAAAATCTCCAAACATTAATTATAATAAAAAGCAGCTGTTTTAGGACATTTGGCACTAAAATGACTTTCCGATATCATGCTATCACACTTCACTTTAACCCTTCTGCGGCGGGCTTGTTTCTCAAGGTGGGATCACTTTCATACCGTACTTCTCATTTCACTGAAATCAAAAGCTATCTATTCCACCAGTCTTTATAACTAGGGTATCATACCAAATGCTAATTAGTATCACAGTGCTATTAGACCATGTGTAGACATACAGATATCACAAACCTAGAAAATAATAGAAAACACAAACAATATCTTCGGATGCTCACGCCAGGCTTTCCACCTTGAGATGTGACCCGTCACAGAGGGTTAAAATGACAAAACTTTTCTCTTGCTGCTAAGCGGGGCACATCAGGATTTTGATTAATGGTTTTGTGGAATAGCAAATTATACTTTTCCCCTTAATCAAAGAGTGATTCCTCCACAAAAATGAGTGAATTATGCAAGATAAGATGATATAATTTGTGCATTAACTGGTGGTGGGGGGGGGGAGGAGGAGGAGGAGGAGGAGGAGGAGGAGGAGGAGGAGGAGGGGAGGAGGAAGGGGAGGAGAGGAGGAGGAGGAGGAGGAGGAGGAGGAGGAGGAGAGGAGGAGGAGGAGGAGAGGAGGAGGAGGAGGAGGAGGAGGAGGAGGAGGAGGAGGAGGAGGAGGAGGAGGAGGAGGAGGAGGAGGAGGAGGATGATGATGATGATATGGAGGTGGAGGTGGAGGAGGAGGAAGAAGAAGAAGAAGAAGAAGAAGAAGAAGAAGAAGAAGAAGAAGAAGAAGAAGAAGAAGAAGAAGAAGAAGAAGAAGAAGAGGAAGAAGAAAGAAGACAATGATGATGCTGGTACAGATATGAGTCACTCTTTTTCAATCATATATAAGATATTTAAACTGAATCTTGACATTTTTTATCTGAAAAATATTTTGCTTGTTCAGTTTTATTATGATCACAATATCAAAGTTACTTGTAAATAAAAGGAAAATTCTATATACAAATTTCTTTCAACAAAGTAAACCACTTTATATGGGAGTACATAAATAATCATAAAATACACAACTAAAATTTCATTCAGACAATGCTTCTACTACAAGTGCATCTCCATGTAATGCCCAGTACTAAATAAACACATTTTTTTCTTTCTTTCTTTCTTTCTTTCAGTCTTAAAAAAAAATAATGATTCACTTGGTAATTTTCACTATACACAAACACCACAAGAGAAATGGAGAGACAAAAAAGCAGGAAAAGGGCTGACTGCAATTAGGCACATCAGAGGAAGATTTTACAAAACACCTAAATCTTTCTCACTTAACCCACACAGGACGGGTGGTACAGCATGTGTACCGCGCATTCAAAAGCCCAGTTGCCGGGCGGCACAGTATTGTGCCAGCTATTCAATTGATTTAGGCCTAATAATTCGAAAGCCCCGGCATTTGGACATTCTAGGCTAGAAATCCCCCGTCGGGAATGGGTTAAAAAAAAAAAAAAAAAAAAAAAAAATACACACACACACACACACACACACACACACACACACACACATATCTGCAATATTCTTCAACAGAGTGCAATTTCCAAAAATACCATACTGTAACTATGTAGGGTGCTGAGATCACATGGCACTGAGGTTCTCCCACATCACTATATATCAGCAAATGTTCAAGTATGGATTACATATATTTGCTATGTCAATAACCAAAATAATGCAAAATAACAGCTTCATCTTAATGGAAATGAAAAATGAAAAAAAGAACCATTCAATCATCTTTTTGGGGAAGATATTTTGGATAGCAACCTGAATTATTTATTATCTATCTAGTATGATCTAACCCTTCCAAAGTTACCAAACTAATGTGTAATGTAAAAATAAAAAAAGGCCCTATAGTATCTTATAAAAAGGAGGTAGCAAGCTCTTCTGTCAATTTCTATTACTGAAATCAATATCATGTTTCAGCATACTTATTAAAAAATATATATAGGTAAGTTAATAATACCAAAAATAAATACCAAAATAATAGTAATAATAACAATAATGATGATGAAAACAAATAATCATAAAAACAATAATAATGATAACTACAATTACAATAACGATCATAATAATAATGATAATAACAATAATAATAATAATAAATTACATTTATTACAATTACTCAACATCCAGCTTTACATGCAACCACAGCCTTGGAGACAGATTCGTCCAAGAACGTTCCAGAAAATGCTCAGTCATCTTCTCGTATTTTCCCTCATCACACACGCACACACACAATAAAAAAAGTCAGTACTATCTAGTATCGCAGTGCAGGAGGCAAGGATGGAAGGATGACGCCGATGCATGACCAGACCTGCCCCAGGGTAAAGGCTTGCACTCTGACCACTCGTTCCGGTGATAGTCGTATACCTCCACCGACGACAGGAACTGACTGCCATCGTAGCCACCTGAAGGGGTTGAATGAGAGAAAATGCTTAATTTCAAAAGAAGTAAGAAGCACTGAATGGAATGCTTTGTTTATCTAAATCATCTTTTAATTTGTTGTTTGACTCTCATTGAGAAAGTTTACTTCTGTTACATACAATACACATATGATCCTTGTTGGATTGACAGAAAACATTTAGCATTGAACAATAATGATCATTTCTAAATCCGGCTTGTTCTATTAGCTACTGAATAAAGATATCCCGGATTACTTACCCATTACAAATATTTTACCGTCCCATACAGATACAGTCATGGCCGACCTAGGGATCTTGATAGATGCTACAGACGACCACAAATCCGTTTCAGTGTCGTATTTCTCCACAGAACACAGTTGATGTTGCCCGTCAAAACCCCCTATCACATATATACAGTTTCTGAGGGAACACACACCAGCACCACTTCGGCGTATCTTCATGGGCGACACAAAGGTCCACTGATCATTTTCTGGATGATAACACTCCACAGAATTCAAACGATGTTCTCCGTCATAGCCACCTACAGCGTACATTAGTCTATTCACCACTGCGACACCAACACCCATTCTCGCCTTTGACATGGGTCGTACTAAGGCCCAGGTGTTGTCATCCGGGTCATATTTCTCAACACTACTGTGATATCGCGCACCATTTGATCCACCAACGGCGTACAGTTGTCCGTCCAGTACCGCCACCCCTAATCTATTACGAGGAGTGTGCATGCGTGCCATCTGTCTCCAAGAGTTACTTATGGGGTTGAAGGAGTCCACCCAGTTGCTGTCATGATAGTTTCCGTTTGAAAGAATGTTCCTTCCTCCCACCGCGTAGAAGATGCCCCTTAAATACGCTGCGCCAAGACCAGACCTGCAAGAAAATAAAATACTTCTTGAAATTTGTAAAAGGAGAAATAAAAACCCCATTACAATAATGTATCTCAAAGTGAATTCCTTCAACTAAGAACAAAATTATGAAAAAATCACAATGTCCTTGGTTAGTATCACATATAATACAGCTCCAGACTAATAATCTAAGGGTTATCTACTTGGAGATATTCAAGTATGAAAGATCCAGCTCATTCATTTCATAGAAAGTGGTAACTGACGTGAAACTCTAAACCCCATTGCACTGCTTGTTCTACAGTATCTAATGCATTTTCAAGTTTTATCATCTATTATAGAGCTGTATCAAAAAAAGGAGAGATGCAGAACCTCTAACATGGCATACCTAGCTAGCTCCTAACAGATATAAAACTCATTTTCATTTAAATCCTTCTTGATGGGACGGATATTTGCCTGATTCCGAGTGTGTGAGGCTTCCCGCTGAGAGATTTCTCATGGCAGTGCTGAACCTCTCAGGGAGTGATTTTCACCCACTTTATTTTAAGGGATGACAGAAAGATCGACTCTCTTCTTACTTTTTCTTATTGATAAAGTCAAGAATAATGTGCAAATACAAATGCAACTACAATATACATATATAAACATAACTATGTAAAATGCATATAAATAGCATAACTTCAAGACATGATAGGACATCATCTGTCATATCAGTAAAATTAAGATGACATGATACAACGTCATCTGTCATGAATGGATTATGAGCAATGTGTTCATGTGTGTAGAAGCAAAGGTTATACAAAAGTTTTAACTTGCATTTCTCCTCATTTAATTTCTCTCAAGTACTTTATGATGCTTAAAACTAAATAACAAAAATTATCTGTCCATAGTTTACACTACTAGTTTACTCTACATGCACAAAAAAAGAAAAAAAATACTATCTTTCCTCAAACACAACTGGCTCATCTTATTCACCAAACAAAGAGGAAAAAAACACTGACCTAGCGACAGGAAGTTTGGAGAGTTGCGTCCACTGGTGATCCTCGACGTCATAACATTCTAAAGTGTCCAGCGATTGGTGGTTGGAATATCCTCCCACAATGTAGATGACACATGGAGCATTGGGGGTTCGCTCCTTCTGGCAGGGAGGCTTATGCAACGTCAAATCCTGAAAACAATAATCATGGAATTTGGTAAAATGATGGAATAATAACTCTTGACAGATTCATCCACATAGTGTTTTCAGAATGTACATTTGTGTATATATAAAACATGTTGTAAGCTTTGCTTTACAATATATTTAATATTGGTTAATTCTATGATTCTCCTTTTCCTCTTTCTTTCATTAACCCATTGCCAATGGGGCGCTTAACAACCTAACTGATCGTCAAGGCAGGTGGCCTACAACACTAGCGGCACTGGCTAAAAATTAAAGGGACGGGGGAAGGGTTTTCTCTGCCCTCTGGGTAGCGCAGACTAGCCCAAACAATATTTTTCTATGAATCCATCATAAAATGTAGGTTTAGGCTGACTTTGGAACCCTGTAGCCCTAGAGCTAGTACCATTACAGCCAGAAAACTTCACTTCAACTGTGAGCAATCCCTATGTCACATCATGTATGCATTGACTCCTGTCTTAGGCCTAATTAGTGGCGACATGTATGTCATGCCACCCATACGCAATGGGTTAATAGTCTTCTTACCATTTTTTTTTTTTTTTTTTTTTTTTTTTTTTGGATACTAACAATAACAATGATTACAATATATGAGGATAACATATTCAATTTTTAGAACACTACCTTTTTATCCAAACAAATTTAATAATGTGTAAAACATTATCACATACTTTCAATCAATAATCTAAAAGTTCTAGGTTTTTTATACTCTATGATTCATAAGTATTTTCTTTAAAGCAAAACGAGAATATCTAATAAAAAATAAGCAACTGTAGCTCACCTTAAAGATTTTTGCAAGGTATTCCCTACATGCTGGTGCCTTCTTCAAGAGTCTGCAGTTTTTCATCTGTTCCGTCAAGAATCGTGGCGATAAATACTGACACCTGAAGGGAGCACAAAACACACTTAATCAATATAACATCAATGTAAGTAGTGACTGATGGGTCTGCTATGAAATCCAAAAAACTCCAAAGTCTCCAAGAAAATACAATAACACCAACTCTAGACATGAGTGAATGCATACATATGAAAGCCATGAATCCGAAGAATTAAATAATCCAACATTAATCATTAATTTGGAAAAAATACATGAAAGAACATCCATAACCAGAACAAAAAAATTCTAAACGAAAATGGGAGAATATATAAATATATGACAACACTGAGAAGTTAGACACAGAGTGAAAAAAGAAATAACTGAACTAAACCACCGTATGCTGATAACACAAGGACTAATGAAACATTCAAGCACTGAGTGGTACTGAGCCTAAAGGACTGTAATAGCAGTACCTTCTAAGAGCTGCTGGAAACCCAAAAACATCAGACCATCAAGTGCAAACACCAAAGTGATCACAATGAAACTCCGACACATGGACAAGATTGCCTTGATTTTTTTTTCTATCCTAACAGTTACACGTCATAATAAGGATACTTCTAAGAGACGACATTATGGACAAATCAGGAACCCCTGGGAAAAATTATGGAAATTCACTCAAATCACACTGCTCAGGAACTCCCACAATGAAATGACTTTGTGCACTTAGTAAGAATAACATAAAGGTGTGATGCATACACCATGAGGTGCTCCATTTTGATCCAGGCCATCAACTTGCCTTGTGCTTTGAAAATAGGCAGGCAGTTTGATCACCTGTGAGAAGTGATGGGGAGGCTAACCCACGTTACTCGGATAATGAGCAAGACAAGCTAGCACCTGTAACACACAGGTTTACTCTGGGTTAGTTTAAAGAAAGGATGTAGACTAAAGAAAATGATCTAGGTTATTTTGCACAGAGTTTTCATCCACCTCTGTCAAAATTGGGAAAGGTCTAACAGGCATTAGTATTGGGTAAATCCTGAATGAGACACTACCAAAAAAACAAAAACAAAACAAAAAAAACATATACAAGACATAAAAACTATAAGGGAATTGACTAAATACTAACCTGAAAAAGATAGCTTTGCTCTGACATTGGTATATAGGATAGAGGGATCTAAAAACAAAGACAAACAATGAACATGAAAATGAACAAGAACACTACATGTCAAAGACGCATACCTGACAGCCTGCAAGATCTGTTCCATTTTTGGTTGCCGTGTGTCTTCATCATGCCTCACCCACTTCAGTACTGCATTATACACATCCTTTTCATCAGGTACATTCAGCTCATCCCTTTGAATTAGGTGAACTAATTCACATTGAGACAACTGCAAAAATTCATCTTCCATGGATACCTGTAAACAAAGAAATATTTACAAAATGTTACTTATATATTTGCTCTAACTACATCTACTTCTATGCTGCATCTGCAATTCACTGACTCATTTTCTAGTGACTCTCAAGTCACCTAAAATATTAATAGCTCACTCCTTATGTGTGTGCACACTAAGAAAAAGGAGCACTATGTAGAATAACCACACATGAATGTTTTTTTTTAAGATGCATTCAAAAAAGGTCTTTCCAAAAGTACCTTTCTCACCTAGGAGTAAAGATGAGGCATAACCTTTACAGGATAACACATGGCAACTGGTATGTAATTTAAGCAATGATTGATAACAGGAACTCAAGAGAGATGTATTGCTCAGAGCACTTTTATTAACTATAAGTAAAATAAGGGCATTAGCCTCTAATGGATAATATATAGCAATTGCCATAAGACGGTATGACCATTACCCAGAGCAAAAGACAGCCAATTTTTTAAAATTTTTTTTATCAATCTCCTTTATCAAATGTTGCACACAAACCACAAAACCAGTAATATGTGCACATAGATTAAATGAAACACAGTCATAAAAGAATAACATGTCAAGACCAACCGGTCTCTTCAGTAAATGACAAGGAAAAAGGGAAGAAAGACGGAGGATTTTCCTTTATTTTTAACATTTGACGCAGAGTCTAGCTGGCCAAAAAAATCACAATATATAATGTAGTTGTGTTTCATATACAACTCCTTTCCCAACTATAACAAATTTTCCTTCAAAAAAAAAAGCTAACATGCATTAACTGTAAAACAGCGGGTATTTTGCCCAGTCATCCTTCCCTGAATGGACTGGAGTTGCCTTGGCTAAAAATATCATAAAAAAAAAAAAAAAATTGTGTAATACCTTGTACATAAATAAAAAAAATGAAAAACTAAGTTAATCAAACTCTTATTTAGCAATATTTGTTTAATATACGACAAGAAATCACAAATTCCTTTAAGAAGTTAAAAAACAATGCAATACCCTTAAAATCTGCATGGCAAACGCCTGAAAGGTTTTCACATCTTCCAGAACAGTTGTGCCACCTCATTCAAGATGCCATCATCATGACTTGGCAAGTGTTATACCAAAGGGCCATGGGACAAGTCATTGCAAACTAGCTGTCTCCAATAGCACTGCATGAAAAACTTTTGTCAAAATAATACTGTGGTTGTGTTCATATGGTTATAACATGGGCAGAATCCTTTTCTCGGAGAATATCATAAACAGGGAAAAAATTACTACTGTCCTTCATGAGAATTTTCAACTGTAAACTTCAGTTCAACAAATATTTTAATAGACAAGGGATTGAAATTTCTTCTTTTTTTTGTTATTTTCCATACAACTAACAACAAAACTAAAATATGTGCATATATCCATGTGTGTGTGTGTGTGTGTGTGTGTGTGTGTGTGTGTGTGTGTGTGTGTGTGTGTGTGTGTGTGTGTGTGTGTGTGTGCGTGTGTGCGTGTTTTTCCTTCTCCTTTATATACAAATAACCCAAATTAACATATACTAAAATGTTCCTTTATACCCTAAAACAGCACCTTCAGCTCAATACTACAAAACAAAAATACATATCTGTGTACGGGCATTATAAGTGTCAAAGAACATTTCCACATTTAAAATTCTGTTCTAACCTATTTCTAAAATATATAACAATACCAACCACATAACATAAATCAATAAATCACCGCAATCTCTCACCTCAGAAAAATGCTGCTCTATGAAAGTGTTTGCTTTGCGATACAAGTCCATGCAGCCATGTTGCTGGGCAAAGCTTGCAATACCTATGGCGTTTCCTGCCTCAAGTTGCTGCTCGAGGAAGGTACAGCACGCATCTATCACATGACTCATCTGAAAAAAAAGAAAAAAATGGAAGTGAATATTAATCAAAGCTATTGTGCACTATCATATTTCATTCTGCAGAGTAGCCTTTGACCGTGCAACTTATGATCAATAATGATATATCAAAACATTCACAAGAAGAAGAGAAAAAATAAGTTTTTCAGCTTTTTCAGTGATCAATGTTATTCATATAATTTCCAAAGTTGGCAAATAAACATTCTAAAACAACAATACGGCCTTCAAAATGGTACGTCCACTGGCCACTCACCTGTAACATAGTTGCGGCTGGTAGAAGTTGGCAGACGAGCATTTCGTTAATAACAATTTCACCGGTGTACATGAAGCACAAGAGGTGAGCCAGTACTGTCGGACATACACCCTGCAGCTTCACCGTGTCCATCTCGCACTCTCTCAATCCACCAGTAAACATTGCCTGTTAAGAAACATTCTTTTTGTCTTTTGCTGATAACATATTAAGCTATGAAAACTGTACAATGTGACAATCAATTTGACAACTCAATTCAATTCAATTCAACCGTCAACTCGGGAGAAAATTATTCTCTAATTATATCACTAAATGGACATTATATCATTTTGTTGAAATATGGCTAATAATAAAAAACAATGATAATAAATCAAAATAATAATAACAATAGTAATAATAATAGGAATAATAATAATAATAATAATAATAATAATAATAATAATAATAATA
>NW_028234423.1:31465287-31468510 GCF_977035675.1 Penaeus japonicus | reverse complement strand
GCGAAGGGAAGGGAGAGGAAGAGGGGAGGGAGAGTTATCGTGCATCTGGCGCCAAGGTGCTCCGCCGTCTCTACCGCCTTGTCACTCGCCTTTACACGTGCTAAATTCGACTCGCTTTGTCATATATACTTCTTTTTTTTTTATCCGTGCGATAAGAACTCTCTCAACCCCCTCTCCCCCCCTCCCCCCCTCTCTCTCTCATTTGAATACGACTAGTTTTCGTCGTTAACGGGTTTTTATTTCAATTTATTTTCAAAAATCGTTACGTTTCTGGCGGTAAAAATTCAGTCTTGTATCGAGTGTACGATGATTGGTTTGTCGTTCCGGTACGGGGTGAGTTCTTGTACGTTCGTGATGGTTCATTTGTTATTACTTGACTGGTAATTGGTTAGTATCTTCATCTCTCTCTTTCTCTTTCTCTTTCTTTTTTTTTCTTCTTTCTCCCCCTCTCTCCTTTCGATCTCACACACTCTTTCACTTTCTCACACTCTCTTTCTTTCTTTCTCTCTCTCTCTCTCTCTCTCTCTCTCTCTCTCTCTCTCTCTCTCTCTCTCTCTCTCTCTCTCTCTCTCTCTCTCGCTTTCTTCACCTTCTCTTATTTCTCTATATCTTTCTCCTCTTCTTTTTCCCCACCTCTGCTTTCCGCTTTCCTCCCTTCCCCTCTCCCTCCTCTTCCCTTCCCCCCCTCCTCCTTTTCCCTTCCCCCCCTCTTCCTCCTCTTCCCTTGCCCCCCTCCCCCTCCCATTCCCCTTCCCCCCTCATTCTCATCCTCCACCTCCTCTTCTTTCCCTTCCCTCTCTCCTCCTATCTTTACACCTCCTCCTTTCTCTTCCCTACCTCTCCCTTTTCCCCTTTTCCCTCCTTCCCCTCCTTCTTCCCCTTCCCCTTCCTCCTCCTACCCTCCCCCTCCTCCTCCTCCTCCTACCCCTTCCCCTCCCCCTCTTCCTACCCCTCCCCCTCCCCCTCCTCCTCCTCCCACCCCTACCCCTTCCCCCTCTTCCTTTTTCCCCTCCTCCTTTTCCCCCCTCCTCCTCCTCCTTTTCCTCCTCCTCCTCTCCTCGTTTCCTCTCATCCTTCTCCTCTCCCTCTCCCCTCCTCCCCTCCCCCCTCTTCCTCCTCTTCCCCTCCTCCTCCTCCTCCCCCCCCTCCCCGACACAGATGACTTTCATTTTCACGCTTTGAGAATGGAGTTTCTCGACTATTCTAGGGTTCTTTATCAGTTTGCAGTTCGCAACTCATTGCTCTCTTTTTTCTCTCTCTCTCTCTCTCTCTCTCTCTTTCTTTCTTTATCTCCTTGTCGGAGTTCCGTTTCGAGGAGTTCTTATCAGTAATGACATGGCTATTCGAAAGCTGTACATGTTACCCCTTGAGGAAGAGAGATAGATGTAAAAAAAAAAAAGGAGGTTTGATTTATGTGTCGTCGTAAATTTTTGCCATTCGACATCCCGCAATCTTACATGTTCACACTTTGCAACAAGCGTTCAACTACCGAAGGATTTATTATTTTCAACTCTGAGGATAATAAATCCCTTTCTCCTAATCGCCTGAGGGAGTCTTTTTCTATTGATTAATAGATCTTAATGATAATAACCATTTACGTCATTATGAAACCGAGGCATCACCATCACTCGTTCTCAATGGTGTCGCAATCTTAATAAAGCTCGTAAGACAACAAACATCATTTATCCATCTGTAAGCCTACACCGTCAAATCTAATAAGACAGATTATCTGATTTTTTAACAAAGTCATTATCAACTCGGCTACAAAAGACAGATGAACTAATGACTTCTCAACAACGCTATTTATCAAACGTTTCCCGCCATATTTCACGGTTCCAATAATTTTTTGAGGTCGGTGTTCCTTCCTCCTCCTCCTTTCGCAATGAAGGTCTTTTAAAAACCCTTCTCTCTCTTCTCTTCTCCCTTCTCCTCTCTTCTCCTCTCCTCTCCTCTCCTCTCCTCTCCTCTCCTCTCCTCTCCTCTCCTCTCCTCTCCTCTCCTCTCCTCCTCTCTCCTCTCCTCTCCTCTCCTCTCCTCTCCTCTCCTCTCCTCTCCTCTCCTCTCCTCTCCTCTCCTCTCCTCTCCTCTCCTCTCCTCTCCTCTCTTCTCTTCTCTTCTCTTCTCTTCTCTTCTCTTCTCTTCTCTTCTCTTCTCTTCGCTTCTCTTTCTCTCCAGTTAAGGCAACAGTTATAACGGAGGTTTAATGCCCGTTATATATAGTGTTTTCTCTTCACTGCGTTAGAATCTCAGAACACGTGGGAATTTTCTTTTTTCTAAATAATATACTTGCTTCGTTAAAATTCATGGGAATGAAATAGCTACCATAGTCTCTCTTTTACCCTTCATTTTTTGTTTTTTTGTTTTTATAAATTCCAAAGGTTTATGTAAGATTAGCATCAGCTGGTCTTGTTTTAACCCTTTGACCCACCCATATGTAAATGCGCTTATTCAAGGCAAACAACAAACATTCTCTCTACTTTACACATACATTTATTCGTCTTTGAGTACCAGTATATACAAAATGTACTATTCAAGAAATTAAGGCGGTATACTATCTTCCAGATTTTTATTATCGTTATTATTTTTTTAATTATTATTATATATATATATATATTTTTTTTTTTTTTTTTTTTTTTTTACCAGACTACCTTTGCAATTTATTTCTTTGCTTTCCCGCTTCTTGCACATTGTCTGGACTCTGGACATGTTGGTCAAGGTTTCTTAGAGTCTTATACTCCCCCCCCCCCCCCATTCTCATCACTACCCTTCTGCTGCTACGTAACCCGTCTTCTTTTTTATGGATATTTAACATTTGTCTGGCTGGCTGGCTGGCTGGCTGGCTGTTTGTCAGTCTGCCTGTATGTCTCTCTGTCTGTCTGTCAGTCTGCCTGTCTGTCTCTATCTTTGTCTTTATTTCTTTCTTTCTGTCTTTCTCCCTCTATTTCATCCTCTCCCTCTACCTCTCACCCTTACCTTCCCTCTCACTCTCACTCTCCCTCTTCATCTCTCTCCCTCTTCATCTCTCTCCCTCTCCATCTCTCTCCCTTTCTTTCTCACCCTCTCTCTCCCCATCTCCCTCTCACCCTCCCCATCTCTCACCCTCACCCTCACCCTCTCCCTCTCACCCTCATCTCTCACTCTCACTCTCTCACCCTCTCCCTCTCCATCTCTCTCTCACCCTCTCCCTCACGCCCTCACCCTCACCCTCACCCTCACCCTCTCT
>NW_028234423.1:31455287-31457787 GCF_977035675.1 Penaeus japonicus | reverse complement strand
ATCCATTGCATCCATACACATACAGATACATAATACATATACACACATTAACACAACACAACACAACACACTTACATATTCCTTTCATTATTCCGTTTCTTTTCATTTTTATTCACGTGATGTATGTTCTTTCTATACCACTGGTACGGCTGTGTCTCTTTTGTCTCTTTCAGTTTGTTCTCCGTGTTCTGTTTTCTGTCATTCAGTTTAGGTGTGAGGGTTGCGTAACACTATTATAATCCTTCGGAATTATGCTTATACATATACGCTTACGTAAGTTCATCTATCTCGCTGGCTCTCTTACTCATTCGCTCACTTACTTACTTGCTTAGTTACTTACTTACTTACTGGCTCTCTTACTCACTCACTCACTCATTTACTTACTTACTACTTACTTACTTACTCACTCCCTGGCTCTCTTACTCACTCACTCATTTACTTACTTACTACTTACTTACTTATTTACTTACTTACACACTCACTCACTCACTCACTCACTCACGCACTCCATGCAGCACCATTCAATCCTTCACGGTGATAAATGAAATAAGATAAGGAGGAAGAAGGAAAGAGGGGAAAAAATAAGAGGGAGGGAAAGGAGAAGAGGTAGAAGTGAATGAGAAGAGAGAAAAAAAAGGGAGGAAGGGGATAGCTGTGAGAAGGAGAGGAAGAAGAAAGAGATAGGAGAGAGGAAGAAGAAAGAGTAAGGAGAGAGAGAGAGGCTTCAGAAAGAGAGACAAGGAAAAGGAAAAGAAAGTGAGAAACACCACACACGAAGCGAAGACTTAAGGGTATGTCTAAAGTCCCCCCCCCTACCCCCATCCCCCCATACGTAAAACATCACCCACAAAAATACCCAAAATATCCTAAAACACTTCTGAACATTCCCAGCTTTAGCCACGTGCACAAGTTCTGTTCTCGCCGTAGAGATTCTAATGGCAATGAAGCAATAAACCTTGACTCATGGCACTTGACTCATGGCACTTGCATGTCTGACAACGTTTGCATGTGTGTTTCGCCTGACGACTGACGCATGCCCTCTCGACTTCATTCACACGCAAAAGAAAAACATTTTGTATACACTGCACCCATGTATGACAGAGTGGGAATGGTGAAGAAGCTGAAACAAAATGATCTGTGCTTGTAACAAATATATATACATACATACATATATATATATATATATATATATATATATATATATATATATATATATATATATATATACACACACACACACACACACACACACACACACACACACACACACACACACACACATATATATCATCTATTTATTTATTCTTTTTTATGTGCCAGTCGATTATTGACACTCCTGACTATGGAATAATTAGCCATCCCCAGAAATGTACTTGCTCGAAGTATCTACACTGCATATAATTGAGTTGATAACTTCAAAAGACTTCAAAAGATGTTCTGGACACATCGATCTGACGTCCCCTGAATAGCTGAATATACATACATACATACATACATACATACATACATACATACATAAACATACACATGCCTATACACATACACATACCTATACACATACACATACCTATACACATACACACATACGTACACATACACACGTACGTTCCAATACACACATACGAACGCATACACACATTCTTTCATGTGTGTATATATCCTGCATATAACGTATTATGTATGTAACGAAAACATTCATGCTATTACGTATTGCCTGCAAAATCCTACCAGTAATTAGGAATTAATCTATTTGCATATGCGCTTAGAAAGGGGATCAATTATTTATTTTACTCAATTTCGATAATCTAAAATCATTAGAAATATAATGCACCTTTACAATAGGTCTGAGTCAAGTTACTTTAACAAACAATAAACATCTTTATCTTATGGTGACCTATTGTAATAAAAAAAATATCCCAAAATGAAACACACACACACACACACACACACACACACACACACACAAAAAAAAAAAAAAAAAAAAAAAAAAAAAAAAAGTCATGCAGCTCACCACGCATGCATGATGGTGCACATACTCACACAAGCCTTAAAATTCTCCCTGAACAAATAGAAAAGATAAAAAAAAGGTCTCAATACTATACATAAAACTTCAAAAAGGAGATACAAAAAAATCCAAAATAATTCTTTGTTGTGTAACACATATATAAAAAAAATCTAAATATTTCGTAATTTTCCAGATGAAAGTTATACTCCCTCACCTCCGAGTAAATAAAACTTAATAATTTAAACAAACATAGTACATACTAAGAGGAAAGAAAGCACACGTGTCGAAACTCCATATATTGTGTCTTCTAACTTTACAATGACAAGCGTTTGTGCAATATTATGAACGACCTTCGCAGCAACATTCGAACTGTGGAAGATCATATGACAGATTTGCACGAGTACTTACACTGTTCTTCTTGGTGGTCTTGGTGGATTCTGTTCTATAGTGTTCTGTTCATTGTTTTTTTCTATTTTTTCTGTATTTTCCCCGTTC
>NW_028234423.1:31450287-31452787 GCF_977035675.1 Penaeus japonicus | reverse complement strand
AATCCGCCTGCTCTTTCCCTCGCGAGTGCTTGTATTAAAGAGTTAATCCTTTAATCCCTGATACCAAACACAAGAGAAATCTATCATAAATATTAGAACTCGCGTGGCTTTGCACTAGTCAATGTACACGACGAGCAGTGAATGTGAGAATTGGTAACTGTGGTGTTTGCATGATATCAAGACGAACTGCATGACACTTCCCTCCCTCTCTTTTTTTTTTAAGTGAGCAGTAGTTGAATGCCCCTGAAGCACTCTGCAACTTGCATGACCACACATACTTTGCCAAGAATTTCGTATGATAATCTCAGACACATCAATACGGCATGCAATTTGTAAATTCAGTTTTGTCTTACATGCTTATTACATATCAAAACCAGTTTTAACGCCTCGAACTGAGTAAAGAAGACTAACTCAGATACATGCTATATCCTTTTCATAAATTCTAAAGATGCATTAAACCCAAATTGCTCTGTTATTAACTCTCAACTCACCGATATTAAACAGACACGATCACACGTCGACAGGGTAATATCCTCGCCGTTTCTCAACTTCTAAGACTCATTCTACCAAACGAATATCTTTATTTAAAAATCTAAACTCACCGACATCCCAAGCAGGCACAAGCACACATGAACTAAATATATATAAAATCTTTGAGATAAGATAAATCAACTGAAACGTTACTAAGAGTTCGACAGGAAAATATATCTGAAGTGGCTTTTCGGCGGCTTGTCCCCAGACCGGTCTCGGTTCGACGCCACACGTGTACCGGGGCGGGCCGGGCCGGTGGGCGGGGTCTCTCGCCTCGGCTCTGGCGTGTGGGCGGAGTTTGCTGAGTCTCCTTTCTTACTACACACATGGAGACACGATTTTTTCCTTCTTTCTCTCATCTATCACTTTCCCATCTGAAAGAAACCATGCCCTAATTTTTTTTTTTTTTTTTTTTTTTTTTTTTTTTTTTTTTTTTTTTTTTTTTTTTTTTTTTTAACCGATCTCGACTCCAAAAGAGCCTTCACGAAAGTCAAATCCCTCTATATACACACGCAGACATCTTCCCAGACGGATCCAGTGAACTAAGCGTGACGCTGCGGGGTTTACGTACGTTCTGTTCCGCACGAACTTTACGGGCTGTCCGCGGGGAGAGGAGCTACCGATCGCCTGATTTCAAATACGTCTGCATGACGCTGTAGAACCTAGAACCCGTACGAAACTCGGTGAGCTAAAGCGATCGTGCATTTGACATTGGCTCTATATTTCCAATTTGGAAAAGTCAAGTTCAAAATGTTGGAGAAAAAAAAGTAAAAAAAAAAGTAAAAAAAAATACGTCGATGATGATGATACAGATATGCTTAGTATTTCCTGTTGGCCTGAATTCCATTGGGTTCAATTACACCACCAAAAAAAGGCTCATGTTATCACGATGAGGTGAACTGTCGGCACTTCAAAGGCTGTGTATAGAGCGGGCCCTGTCAGCGCTGGCTCTGGATGACGTCATAGCGCCGAGTCACAGTGGCGCTGCAAAAACGCAAAATAATGTTGATACAGTAGGAAATTTTGTTAAAGATTCGCGCATCCTGTGGCAGCTGTAATCTATCTTGTGTTTTTATTTTCCTGATATATAATGCAGTCTGTGTACATTGTATACTTAGGTCTACATGAAGAAACTAAAAGTAAGATATATATAGCATGTATATTTCACCTTTCCATTTTCCTTTTTTTCCTACTTTCATGTATGTCATAATCGAAAGATAAACTTAATCGACGATAAAAGAACTTTCATTAAGAAGACCGACCCAAAAAATAGTGCCACATCTCATTATTTTTTTATACTTACGCGCGAATAATAAGACATGTTAAAAACATGTTTGGAGTATAAAGTTCTATGTGATTATATTATCTAATCCGATTTATCAGAAGATATACTCATTTTATATCCAAAATTTCCTATATGCGAATGTAATTTGACGGTATAACATATCATATATATCGAGGAATTAAAGCTATTGCTGCATTCACTTTCTCTCTCTCTCTCTCTCTCTCTCTCTCTCTCCCTCTCTCTCTCTCTCTCTCTCTCTCTCTCTCTCTCTCTCTCTCTCTCTCTCTCTCTCTCTCTCTCTCTCTCTCTCTCTCTCTCTCCTCTCTCCCTCTCCCTCTCCCTCTCCCTCTCCCTCTCTCTCTCTCTCTCTCTCTCTCTCTCTCTCTCTCTCTCTCTCTCTCTCTCTCTCTCTCTCTCTCTCTCTCTCTCTCTCTCTCTCTCTCTCTCTCGCTCTCTCTCTCTCTCTCTCTCTTCTTTCTCGCACTCCCACTCTCTCTCTCTCTCTCTCTCTCTCTCTCTCTCTCTCTCTCTCTCTCTATATATATATATATATATATATATATATATATATATATATATATATATATATATCTTCTTTCTCTCTCTCCCACTCTCTCTCTATCTCTCTCTCTCTCTCTCTCTCTCTCTCTCTCTCTCTCTCTCTCTCTCTCTCTCTCTCTCTCT
>NW_028234423.1:31410287-31432787 GCF_977035675.1 Penaeus japonicus | reverse complement strand
ACAATAAGAAAAATGAAAAATAAGAAAAGAACTATACATACAGTGCAGTAACAATCGAGAGAGAGACGCACGGTGGTGAAAATACAGTGCACGTCTAATATAAGGGACAGTCGATTGTAAGGACGATCCTGGTATTAAGCGAGATTAGCTAATCGCCGTCTTTGTCATCGTCATCGTCATCATTACTCTTGTTATCGTTATCACCCTTATCTTCTTCGTCATCTTCACCCCCCCTCCCATATAGACTCCTTTTTATCATTATTGTTGTTATCTTTAGCAGTTTTTGTCTTTAATATTCGTTGTTATCAATATCATTATTTTATCCAGGTTTTTTATCATCATTATTAAGTGGATTTAATCGTTATCACTATCATTATCATTATCTTTATATCTTATTAATATTATTAATGTTGTCATTATTATTATCATTATAATTATTATCATCATTATTATAACTATCAGTATTATTGTCATAACTATCAATGTTGTTATTATTACTATCAGTATTATTATTATAACTATCAATATTATTAATAGTAGTATCAATGTTATTATTATAACTATCAATATTATTATTATCGTCAATATCATTATTATTAAATTATCATCATTATTATATAACTATCAACATTATCATTAACTTCAATATCGTTATTATCATTAACATTATCATCAACATTACCATCAATATCATTATCATCACCAACATCGCCTTAATCATAATTACAGTCACCATCACCAGCATCATCACCTCCACTTAGCCTCATTATCATCATTAATATCTACCACCAATACCATCATCATTACGGCAATCATTATGATCATCATCATTAAATTTTCTACCGGAAAACAATACGAAATATTACTGACTCTTCACTCACAGCCATATTCTAAGTCCCTAAGCGCGCCGTGTACATGACATGAACATGCCGCGATTCTTATTCTAGAAGCGCGGGTTCACGGCAAAAGCGTGGCAAATTCGTGGCAAATGCGTGGAAAGTATTGGAACAATCGTGGAAACTCCGTGGCAAGGGGGTAGGCTTGTCACGATAGTTACACGAGTGAAAAAAATCATATTTTTACTGTACTTTTTCTTACCAATACTTCATGTGAGCATACTACGTTTGAAAAGTAGTACCTATATTGGTTATATTAGGCATCATTGTCCTAGACACGGATTACAAACTCTTTTAGGAAAACATGGATTCTCTGCTGATTTTGAGTTTGTTTACCTTTTGGCGGACTTTTCGAAGGAGAGTGAAGTTAAATGAATGGTAAAAGTGGTCAGGGACGTAAAATTAAAGCATATAATAATATGAAATATGTATGATATATTAAAAATGCGCATATATGTACAGTATATACAAAGATAAAATAAGGAAGATCTGTTCATAAACACACGGTCCCTCACATCCCGTTTGTTTTGATCGAGCGTAGAGTGAATTACCAACAGCGCGTTCGTGAAATGGTTGTCAATTCTTTAACTAGGAACAAGTACAACGACTGATTCATACCAAAATTGAAGTATCTTATGTTAGTGCTACCTATGATTGTTGTTTCTCTTATGAATTTGTCGTTTGGACAGTGTCATTCATCCGAAACATGTTAACTTTGGAACGGTTGGTAAACCTGAAGCAACTGCCGCAAACTTGCCACGCTTTTGCGTCCTAGAATACCGCATTCGTTACATGAACACGACATGGACATAACATGAACATGACATGGCCACGACACGCAGAAAACGTCATAGAATACGGCTGTCAGGGTCACCGTTCTCTCATAGATCATGGGGATGTCTTCTTTAACTAGCGCTTTGAGAGTGAATTGCTTGTTAGCGCTGAATTGTAGCGGTGACCCTGAATAGTGTGTTGACCTTGAATGGCGCGTTGACCCTGATTGGAGAGGTGAACTTGAATTGTCACGTTGACCCTGAATGGTGCGTTGACCCTGAATGGCGCGGTGACCTTGAATGGCGCCTTGACCCTGAATTGTGTTGGCCCTGAATTGTGTGTTAGCCCTGAATCGTGTGTTGACCCTGAATTGTGCGTTGACCCTGAATTGTGTGTTGGCCCTGAATTATGCGTTGACCCTGAATGGGGTGTTGACCCTGAATAGCGCGTTGACCCTAAGATTATTTTCTGCCTTGGATTACGGGATATCTTAGCAACAGCGATGGTATGTGACTGTGATTTATGAAGATGTTTGAAAAACTGTGTGCAAGTTGTAAATTGTTTGAGGTTCTTAATCCTATGTTGTTTATTGTTCTATGTATCGCTTACAGTGTTTATGTAGTGAGGAATGGCTCTATTGAATGATGTGTTGGTAATATATGCGGAACCCTCTCTCTTTCTCTGTCTATCTATCTCTCTTTCTTTTTCTTTCTTTCTTTCTCTCTCTCTCTTTATTTCTCTTTTCTCTCTCTCTTTCTCTCTCTACAATTATATATATATGTATATGTACACACACACACACACACACACACACACACACACACACATATATATATATATATATATATATATATATATATGTATATATATATATACATATATATATATATATATATATGTGTGTGTGTGTGTGTGTGAATGTGTGTGAGCATACATTCACACACACACACACATATATATATATATATATATATATATATATATATATATATATATATATATACATGTGCGTGAGTACATATATATATATATATTTATTTAACCATAGCTCAATATGCTCCAACAACCTTTTATTCGCTGAACAATCTATGAGTTGTGAACATGTGATTTCTCCAGATCAACATCGAATTTTAACAGAGGCATACTAAACAAGAGACCGTCCCATCAGCCAGTGCACAGAATATAAATGTAATGGGTATAAACATCGGCTCGAACTTAGAACTTAGAACTTAGCTCTTCGCACATAGGTAGTTGGCGTCATGAAATGAATACTTAATGCAAAGGTGCGGTTTAAGTGATAAAATAAAACAAAGCCATAGTATAAACGAAGTAAAAGACGTGGCTTTATAAAGCTTTTCTTGAAAGTTCTTCATCAGACAAGATATCCCGTGTTTTATCATATCTGCGTTTATTATGTACGTTATTATGTTTACTGTGGTTTGTGTGATGTTTGTCCACCTCCCTTGCTGATTCTCACGCGATTCATATAATAGTTTTCCAACTCGGAATACAAAATCTGGAGAGACACAGTATAGAGTGAAGCAAGGAGGATTTTTCTAGGAGCACCGCGGCCCTAAAAAGGAATTAAAAGAAAAGAAAAGAAAAAATGGATCTCTTAATCAAACGGGAAGGAATCGTCGGCATAAAATGGGTCTTCGGCCTTATTAAGATCCTGATAAATTTAATTAAAGCTAGCGTCCTTAGCATTATCAGGATTCTGATAAATTCATAGCCACTTTTATAGGAACCGGATGCAGTATGTTCCTTATACGTGAAGAATCCCATTACTTCTTTCATCATTAATTCTGAATTTCATCATACCATCAATGCTACTGTTATCATTACTTCAACGTTATCACCATCAACACAATTCCAATACCCATTTTCAGTCTTACAGAGAGAAAGGGGACTATTATAAATAGCGGTATGATAACTCTCATTCACTACTACTGTAACCATTAATATTGCTATCATCACTAACATATAAACATCTATCAGCAAAATCATCAAACATATTATTCTCGTCCTTATCCCAACACATAAAAGTCGATAAGGACGCGACGTCTGTAGAAATATACCGAAGGGTTCGTGATTAAAGGTGAATAAGGAACAGTCTGTAAGCGTGTAAGTAAAAGGGTAATACTTAAAAGAAAAAAAAAGTGTAGAGTAACCATGACGCAGCAAGAACGAGTTCCTTTTAGAGTAACTTTAGCCACTCACGATGACGAGGCCGGTAATCGGAGGGAAACACGCTAACTCGGTGACTCGGGAAAGCTTCATGAGTGCGTTAGTGAAGCTGAAGCTGCTTCTTCATTTTGGAACCCGGTGCCACAGCTCTCTCTAGGAGTTAGAGGTAAGTGTGGGTGTCGGGTTTGGATGGTTTGGTGGGCTTATATGTTACGAAGTCACGGTAGAAGGGTATTGGTAGAGAAAGGAGAAATATGTTGCGGAACAACTAGATAAAAAGGGCGAAGTCAGAAGTCAGCAACTCGGTCGAACATGGTTAGTTTAACGGTTACTGTTCCATTTGATCTCCATTCATTCAATGCCATTATTTGAATCACTTAAAACTGACGAGGCTCTGAATAGGAAGATCTCAGGGTCTCCCCATCTGTCCTCCAACGAAAGTAACAGCAATGTTTACGAAGGAGATGTATCATCGCCTCCCGCGCCATAATCCTGGATATCTCTGCGAAAGATACAAAGACACATTCACGCAAAGGCAACTAAAAGACTAACGACGCTGGAAAAAAAAGGTATTTCGTTAGGAGTACCAAAGCAACAAGTCCGCTTCCTCCCTCCCTCCATCCCCTCCCACCCCCCTCTCTCTCTCCTTCGAGCTGTTGCCTGGTACCAAAGATTGACCCTGAGCTCTGTTGACAGTACATGTTGGAGCTAGGTTGTTTTCTTCGGACAATAGAACACATGGCATTGTTTTCTACATTGTGTGTGAAGCTTCTCCAACCTTCTCTATGTGGATACGTGTATGTTTATGTTTTCGAACTTTGGGAGATGGCGTGGTAACTCAAGTTAGTTTTACCTTTGATATGCTGAACCGAGTCATGATGACCTGGAATGATATGACATTTCACTTGATCTTAAAGTCATAAACAGCAAGTAATTCAATAAATGTGACGATAAAAAATGTTTGTTCGCATGTGTAAGTGTCTGTGTGCGCGCGCAGAGGGGCGAATGGATACCTATGTTTGTATTTACGTACTTCTGTCCACATATATTTCCACAATTACCATATACTCACATACCCATAGTTACCCATTGATGAGAGTGTTCACATACCCACAAGTATATCGAATACCGTGTGTTTTTAACCAATGTGCGTGTTAATAGCCGGCAGTGCAGTTTCTAAGCCGCATCACCACCAGAGCACTTAACTCATGGTGACACAGCAGGACGAAACATCACCCCCCCCCCCCCACAGAATGTGGTCCCAGCCACAGCAGGTGTGTGTATGCCTGTGTGTGTTTTGGGTGAGGCATGTTACAGTGCATGGTGGCATGAATAGTGAATAAGCCAGGTGATAAAGTTGAAATCGCTGTAGTTTTATCTGGGGTTTACACGATTAGCGTTTGATAATGACTAAAGGTTATTTATCTCTTTTTATTGCTGTGATAATAATGCTGCGTCACGTAATTGTGATGGTAGGTATTGCAATAGTATATAAAGATAGATTTTTCGGTGACAACATCTTTTAGATTTTTATTAACAGCATAAGTAATTTTGATAGTAATACTCTGCTCACTTTGATGAAAAATATAAAATTTGAATATGTTCATACTAATTATAAAGATAGAATCATTCCAACTTGATATGTTAAGTACAATATTAATCATAAGAATAACAGAGACATAAATATACATATTTCACACCATAAAGATAAGCAATAAAGTTGATAATACATAATAATCCAATCATACGGTGGATTTGTGTGAAATCACGATAACAAACCATAGAGCAGCTAAAAAAAAGGTTATCAATATAATCAGAAAGTACATAAAGGTAAAAAAGGACGATGTAGTTTATAATCATTATGGTTAATGAGGTTAATGCTATTAGCTGCAATTAACTGGTGGTTATGATGATTATAATGGCAATGACAATAATTTGGATGTGTGGAAAATAGTAGAGCGATATTGATTACAATTATGCGAACGTCAGATGTTGTTCTCCTTTTATCTGTCTTTCTATTTATCTATAGGTTTATATATATATATATATATATATATATATATATATATATATATATATATATATATGTGTATGTATATATGTATATGTGTGTGTGTGTGTGTGTGTATAGATATATATATGTTTGTATGTGTATATATATATATATATATATATATATATGTATATATGTGTGTGTGTGTGTGTGTGTGTGTGTATACATATATATACATATATATATACACACACATATATATATATCCAAGCATATTTCCCACATATTTTCAGAGTCCGAGAACGGCAAGGTGGAGCGCCACCTTTTCGAATTCATAAAAATCCGGCGCTTCTTTGATTATCGCGCGGAGACCTTGTTGACTCTGAACATTAGTGCAATCCTGATGTTGATTTAAAGTCCGACCTCTAATGGTGTTCTGTTGCCACGAGGCGAAGGCGAGAGAGACCGGTTGGGTTGGGAGAGATTTGTCTGGTGGTTGGGTTGGCCTTCTAGTTAGTTTTTTTTTTTTTTTTTTTTTTTTTTTTATCGTGTATCCTGTTTTGTGTCTTTTGTCTGTGTTTGTGTGTGTGTTTCTCTCTTTATCTGGCTGTCTATCTATCTATCTATCTATCTATCTATCTCTACCTCTATGTATCTCTAACCCCCTCCTCTTCTCTCTTTCTCTCTCTCTCTTTATATATATATATATATATATATATATATATATATATATATATATACATACATACATATACATATACATACACCTCTCTCTCTCTACCTCTCCCTCTCTCCCTCTCTCTCCCTCCCTCCCTCCCTCCCTCCCTCCCTCCCTCCCTCCCTCCCTCCTCCCCCCCCCCGGTAAGACCCTCTTGAACGGGAAAGGAATGACTCTGCACCGAGATCCGAAAGCCCCGTATCTTGCAGGTCATTGTGTACACGTTGCTACTCGTATCCTCCCGGTTGCAGTTGCGAGAACAAAAAAGAAATAGAAAATAAAAAATCCTGCAAGATTTTTATAAACCTGCCTTGTATATACGACGAAAGGTAAATTTTTAAAGAAATAACACCATACAGAACTTAAAAAAAAAAAAAAAAAAAAAAAAAATCCCTGTTGATAAGTGTCTGTTAACATTTTTTTAAAAATTACATGAATTGGAAGTGACGTGAATTTGAAGTGACATGAATCCCTTCCTCTCCTTGGTTTGTCTTTCACGACTCCATCACCTCGAGCAGATGTGCAAGTCAGGGAGGCGCCGTCACTCATGTCGGGGAAAAGGGGGGGGGGGGCGCAAGTAACACTTCTTTTTTTTCTTTCTTTCTTTCTTTCTTTTCCGAAATAATTGACGTCTGAAGGATTTTTTTTTTTTATAGTTTACCTTTTTTTTCAGTTATTCATCTTTATAGATATTGTTTTTTTTCGAAATTCTGTAGATACTTATGTGAGGATTCTTTTATCTGAACATTTCCTCTATTTTTTTTTTTTTTTTTCTTTAACCCGAAATTATTGAAGTCTGAAGTTTTTATGTATTTATTTTTAAAATACTATTTCTCCGAAATATTGATACTGATACTCATCTGAAGATTTTTTTTTACTTATCTTTGAATAGTTTTTTTATACATTTACCAAAATTCTGTAAATACTGAAGTCTGAATGATTTGTTTTGCTCCTGTACCAGTGGCTGGCTATCTTAATGTCCCTTTAGCTGAGATAATGAGACAAACCGACAAATCACTCCGATTAGACAAAAGTTCAATCGTTTATTCAAGAAACGATTATTTCCCTTTTTTATCATTCAGTTCCGTTAAGTTGAAATTGAAAAAAAAAACGAGCCAATCAATCACACAAGCTCTCCAAGTTTTTTATTTTCTCTATATTATTCCCTATTGCAATATGCATGAGACTCAGGTCGCCCTTGCACTCATTATCGGATAGCCAACTAACCCACAAAATAAAGCCAGTCAACTCAGCATAAGTCAGTGACGTTCGCAATCTCAGTCGAAAATACAGCGGAATACAGTAAGCAAAAATACACTAACTCAGCTTGTATGAATAGCTGATTCAGCTTTGTATATAACCTAGACGCCATAGGCTCCTATGATAATCATCTGTTAATTAAGAATAGAAATATTTAGTTCTGTATTTAACAACCTTTGAATTTTAAGTTTAAAACTCCTCTCCTGTTTGTTCGTCTTCAAAATAGTGAAGACTTATTCCTGTTATTCCTTTTTAAAAGAGATGTTGGCATCATAAGCGAACAAAGACATAGCATTGGTTCTTAGAGAACTATAACACAAGGGGGACACTCCTTCGTCAGTCACACTGACCTGACCTAGTTCCAGAATGCGTACAGTGGCATGGCAGTGGTTGAAAATTGTCCTTGTGCCTATCGAAACTTCTTTGAAAAAAGAAAAAAAAAAACACTGAGAGACTAAGAATAAATTATAATTTTGATAAAATGTCTAAAGATGGGGAATATTTGAAAAGGAATAGATGATCTATAGAATATTTGCTTTAAAAAAACAATATTTCATGAGTGAAGGGAAGGAGGGGGGGGGGAGATGGAAGTCCACGTTGCAACTTGCAAGAGAACAAAGGTTTTAAATGCGCTGACTGAGGACTGCACGAAGACCATCCCTCAGAGATTCGCCCCTCGGAATCAGCTGATGGAAAGAAAATGCATCATATTTCATCTAGAAAAGAATTCAGATCCTTGAGAATATTCTCACGGGAAGCAAAGCTATCTAAAGTTACTCGTATCTTAATCATTAAAAAAATATCCTGTGGTTATTCTGTTTCTTTCTGTTCGTAGTTTTAATCATACTCTTTAGACATTACATAACAACATTCTTTGTGAAAATTACTGTATAAGGTTATTTATAACTCAAGACTCGAACATCAGACAAAGAAAAAACAATAGCCGGTCGATATTAAACTCCAAAATCCCAGTCCCCAGCTGGTTTCTCAACCGCTGACGAAATATACTGAATGTCATGACTGGCAATATTTTTTTGGCCACGAAATGAAGGATAAGGCGGTCACTGTTAATATAAATTTCTTATCTTTCTTGTTTCCCGTTTTCTCTTTATTTTTCTTTCGTTTTTAATCTCTGTTGACTTTTATATTTCTATATTTTCATCATCTTGTGATTTCTTATTTTGATTTTTTTTTATATCTATTAATTTGTTTATGTTTTTTTTCTTCTTTCTTTTTCTTCTTTTACTTTTTTTTTCCCTCCTTCTGATATCATTAATTTTGTTCTTGTGCAAATTTTCAAATGGTGGGTTGATATGAGAAGCAACACAATAAAAACTGAATGAAAAAAACAATAATCATGATATATTATAACGATAATAACAAAATTAATTACATATCATACCAATAATAACAAAAAGAATGATACCATTACAGTGATAATGAATATGAAAGCAATGAGAAGCAGAATCCAAATAAGACCAAACTAATTTCAAAATATGCGTAAGACCTCCCCTCCCCCTCCCCCCCACCCCCGCTCCCTCATTTTACATCGTGCAATACACACTCAAAAAGACTGCGTGCTCGAGATGCCTGACGGAAAAGTACAGAAGAGTTCCTTACCGGTTCCTCATACTTACGGTATGTGGGGAGAGAGGTAAAGAAAAAAGGAGAGAGCGAGAGACAGAGGAGAGATAGATAGAGAATGAAGGGAGAAAGAGAGAGAGAGGGGGGGGGCAGAGAAAGAAAGGGCGGATGGAGAGAGCGAGAGACAGAGGAGAGATAGATAGAGAGAAATAAAGAATGAAGAGAGAAAGAGAAAGAGAGAGAGGGGGGGGGCAGAGAAAGAAAGGATGGATGGAGAGAGCGAGAGACAGAGGAGAGATAAATAGAGAGAAGTAAAGAATGAAGAGAGAGAGAGAGGGGGGAGAGAGGTAAAGAAAAAAAGGAGAGAGCGAGAGACAGAGGAGAGATAGATAGAGAGAAGTAAAGAATGAAGAGAGAGAAAGAGAGAGGGAGGGGGGGGGCAGAGAAAGAAAAGACGGATGGAGAGAGCGAGAGACAGAGGAGAGATAGATAGAGAGAAGTAAAGAATGAAGAGAGAAAGAGAGAGAGAGACAGGGGGGGGGGGCAGAGAAAGAAATGACGGATGGAGAGAGCGAAAGACAGAAGGAGAGACAATAAGATTGTGAGATATGAGGAGACTGACTGATGAACAAATACAGAAAGTGAGAAACAAAAAAACAACAACAAAAAACAAGAGAAAAGGAGAGGGACTGAGGAACAAAGATATAGGAAAAGAGAAACAGAGAGAGAAAAAAAAAATACAGACGGAGACATAGAAATAAAGAGATAAGGAGAAACAGATTTAAAGAGACAGAAACAGAGACAAGAGAGAGGGAGAAGATTAAAGACATACAGACAGACAGACAAGAACGAACGAAAGTTATATGATTTCAAACAACAAAGATTGCATAAAACTAATCAATTTGAACTCTGACCGATTTATTCCAATACTAATTGCTGTAACTATGCATGAGCAAAAAAAGGAGAAAAAAAATATTCCTCTGTATTCCTCTTCTCATACTAATATGTTGTATGGAAGTAAAAAGTTGCCGAAGACTTATATGTTACCTAAGACTTGTATGGTTACTCAGGTATATATATATTTTCGATAGTATATGCGTGCGTCACCGTAACACACAATAAGTTTAAACATTTCAGATTTGATACATTCATGAAATCAAAACTGTAAGATTTTGACTACATGTAGTAATAAATTCTGAAAAAGATTACTATTATGAAGATATTACTATCATTAAATCATTAAATTGTTGCTATTATTGAACTATTACTGGTATTAGAATATTACTATCATCAAACAATTACTATGGTTAACCTATTACTATTATTAAGCTATTGCCATTACCAAACTGTTACTTATCAACAATTACTCAAATTACTGTAATATATTCTAATGAAAGTCAATCTTATGGATGAATACATATGTACATATATAAATATATATATATATATATATATATATATATATATATATATATATATATATATATGTGTGTTATGTATTCATACATACATATATAAAGATTATATATACAAATAGCTGGCTATATATATTTACAGTTGTAGACATATAAATATAAATAAATGTGTTACTTATCAAGAAGCATAGATAAATGTAAGTACAAGTAAATATATAAAAAAATAATCGTAACCACAAATACCCAAAGATACTTATTGCATTATTTACACTTGTCCTTATCTGTCATCAAAACGTTCGATCAACGCGTACTTTCTGTTGATCGTTTTGCAATCCGGCGATTCCGCGTCTCCTACGCGTGGAATTTTCCCAAAACGCTCGAAGAAATTAATTTAAATAAATAAAATTCGTATCTACAATACGATCCGCGCAAATTTTTTCCCCCGCGGCGTGAAAATACGCGCGTGTAAACAAAAACAAAAGAGTCGTTAAAAGCGTACAAAAGCGCGCGGGATTTATGAGACCAGCGCGTACGTTTTTAAAATCGGAAAATTCCAGCAGGCGGCGGAGATGCGCCATGCATGACAGAGGATAACGTGCGTTGATGTTCCGAGAAGGGGAATGACACGTACAGCGCGTTATAGATGTTCATGTGGCAAGACACATAACATGCACTAAAAACGGTCACACACACACACGTGCAAACAGTCAAACACGAGAACACACCCACGCGCGCGCCTACACACACACACACACACACACAGACACACACACACATATACCCACACAGATGGCCATTTTAGGCGTATGTTATCATTCAAGCGGTTTAGAGCGGTGGGACTGTTCAACTAAACCGGTTTAACGATGGCGCTATCTATGAAGAGTCCCCAATATTTTGATGTTATCATTTTCAAAAGCAATAAACGAATATCAAGATGATAGTATTATATTACAAACATCTTATTCCTCTAGCCAAGAATATTCTAGCTTAAACCTACTTAATCATCTTAAAAACACGAAACGTTTAAGAATTATTCAGATCTTCAACATCTCTAAAAAAAAATCTTGTTATTGCATGTTTTCAATCGGTAGATCCTCTCACATCTTGCATTGTGCGTTCATCCTCGATTTTGTAAGTATCAAGTACATGCTGCACGGAAAGCCACGCCAAACTTCGTGCGTCATAAAACAGGAAAAAATAAGCGTGCTCAGAACACCCAAGAATTCGTAAACAAAACCGTACGTCACAGATATATTTGTGTGTACAGAACTTTTTTATATATATATATATATATATATATATATATATATATATATATATATATATATATGTATAATATATATATATATATATATATATATATATATATATATATATATATATATATATATATATATATATATATATATATATATATGGATGGATGTGATTACCTAGATGTGTGTGTATGTGTGCGTGTGTATGTGTGTGTGTGTGTGTGTGTGTTTGTGTGTGTGTGTGTCTGTGTGTGTGTGTGTCTGGGGACTCTTAAGTACTACGATTTGTTTTGTTATATATACATGCATACATATGGATACTGTTTAAAAAGA
This sequence comes from Penaeus japonicus, assembly GCF_977035675.1. NCBI lineage: Eukaryota > Metazoa > Arthropoda > Malacostraca > Decapoda > Penaeidae > Penaeus > Penaeus japonicus. The sequence goes on along the minus strand of NW_028234423.1, from coordinate 31,420,371 downwards.
GTTCTTCAGAGGCATGGCCTCAGTCAGTGAGTTCATGAAAATAAAATGTAAATAAAAAGATGACGTTTATAAGATGAAATTAAATAATGACATACTAATAAATGAAATAGGTAAAAAACACAAGGTTTTCAAGCCATCAAAAGGTGGATTTAAATACCATTGATTAGCATACAATGGTCAGTAAGTTCTATAATATATATCTATCCGAAACAAAACTGAGTCGCGATGAAAAAAGAAAACTGGTTTAGCGTAATGCATTTCCAAAATCTCAACACACTAACTTGTTTATTAAGAGAAAACATTGACCGCCATTACGCATCGCGCTGCTCAACTTTTATTCAACTGTTGTTCCCGCGAAATGCGCTTCGTATTCTGCTGAATCCGTCCCTGTGCAAATACGTGCAAGGCAGAACAAAACTCGAACCCTTGTCTTCTTGTTGCTTTTCCGTTTATTTTTTTTTCACTCTTCACTGTGTTGTGTATTTCTTGTATTAGTATCTATTTACTCAGCTTTTATATTCCTCTTTCAAAGAGATTGTATCAACTGATTTATCTGAAAATTACAGATATATATTTTTTTTTGCTTTTGTATTGCGTCAACACGGCTTGATTGGTTTCAATGCCATGCAACGTCAAACACGAAACTGTATTGCGAGATATAGGGTTTTTTGAAAGCCTTTTGAAACCTCCTCCTGTAAGTGTACAGCTTCCTAAGCAATGCTGATTTTTTAAAAATCTAATTCCGTCTGTTAATCGAGAAAGGGAGTAACTTACGCCAACTAGACGTGGATATTCAACACACATCCGCTTCGGTTTCGAATAAAAACCCTCTTAACTGAAAACGGCAGTGGCCTTGAGACGAAAACAGACTTTAAACGAAAAGGAAAGGCTTGTGGCGAAGTTATTTTACCGCATTTCCTACGTTCGGTGCTGGAATTCCCGGTATCGTTGCTCCTAAATCTATGTCACTCGAGACAGCTGTCCTAAGTCCCAGCAGGTTACTGACCTTCTTGATTAAACGCCACACCCCACGTCTTGGCACGATTTGATGTTGTTTTGGATGCCCAGTACTCAGTTGGATAGCTTGTTGATGTCAATAGTTTATTTTTCACCAAAAAATGGTTGCTTCTACTACTCTTCGATATATGTGCATTATAACTATGACATTAGTGTTATCATAATATGGTTGTATATAGCTATTAAGCGTCGAATATCTCATCACTACCTGACACAATTCGAGAACAAGAGCGCCATATCTTGAGCATAAACCACGTACAATACCCAACAATACCCACAATGAACTCGGATCAACCTGCATTACGATAGCGCCTGATGTCTTAACGTAATATCAGAGAAAATAACGTCCGGGTTGAGGAAGTCGCAGGGTCTAAAGGTCTCGGTAATTCGAATCATTGGGACGTCAGTCAGAGCGCCTTCGCAGGATTCCTGTGACGTAGATAAGCCTAAGCCACTCCTTATTTTATTTATTTTATCTTTTTATTTATCTTTTTTTCTTTACTTGTGTCATTCGTATTGGGAAATTATTGGTAGCTATGGTTATTTATTTTTTAAAGATGATTGTTCCAAAGTGAGGGACTAACTGGGTAATTATGTAGTTAACACAGTCTTATTTATCCTCATTAGGACATTTTAGATTGTATCGCAAGGTTTTCTTCACATTTCATTAATATTTCAGTTTCGATTAAAATCCAGAACATCGTATCTGAACACTCTCGATTGGGATTGATTTAGGCACCGACCCTCAACACCATTTTTACCCCTTTTTTTCTTCGGAAGTGGAATCAATATATATTTCCTGATCTTTTTTTCTTCGGTAGTTGAATCAATATATATTTCCTGACCTTTTTTTTTTTCTTCGGGAGTGGAATCAATATATATTTCTTGACCTTTTTTTCTTCGGGAGTGGAATCAATATATATTTCCTGACCTTTCCTTTTCTTTCTTTCTTTACGTCTACCTCAATCTGCCTCCGCTCTTCACGTACATTGTTGTTGTCTCATAATTTTCCCTTTTTTGACGCATTTCCTTGGTATTTTTGTCCTTGCTCTACTTGACTCTATGGACACTTGCTTCGCCATGCATTACCCTCTATACGTATATCACGAAGTCTTATTTTGCCTCTTGTCTATTTTCTTGGTACTGATCTTGCTCCGTTTGGCTCTGAGAACATATGTCTTGTCTTGCTCTGTGTACTCTGCGTGCATCATCGGTGTCTGTTGTAATGCTTTCGAAACTTTAGTTCTCGATGGATACGAACAGTAGTACCAAAGTTACTTTCTCTTTTATCTTTTTTTTGTCTATATATTCTAAAAAATGTGGAAGGGGTAGAAGTATTTTTTTTTTTTACTTCTGTTTGTTTGCTGTTGGTTAGACACTTAATTCTTGATGGCACTCATCCGTCTGTTTGGGGAGCATTCTGCTACTGCAAGCGTGTCCTGAAAGCACACGCACACACAAAACCACGCAAACACGAACGCGCGCACATACACACACACAATCACGCAAGCACGAACACACACACACATACACTATCACGCAAGCACGAACACACATACACACACACGTACGTATGCCACACACGTACACCTACACACAATCATCTAACACTCACACACAGACACATACAGACAAACAGACAGAGAGAGGGAATTATATTCAATAAGATATCTGTGAATGTATCTTTTTTTTTCTCACTTTTTTTTCTTTCTTTTTTTTTTTTTTTTTGAGGCGAAGATGCACTTGACAGGCTGGTGATGAGTGGTGACGGGTTGACAGGTTGTGGTTGATAATCATCTCATTATTGGCAGGTTGGTGGTAACTGAGTATGACATTATTGATAATGATAATGATGACAATGATGAAATACATGTAAATGATCTGCACTTACAAAGACGAAAAATATGACATTAGTAGTAATAATAATGATAATAACAACAAATAAAATAAAGAATACAGAATGGCGACCATACTGACATAAACATTAACATCTCCACCATCATACCGGCATCACTCTTATAATCCTCACTTTTGAATCATATCTCATCCTATCATCACGATTTAACATCCCTTTAATTCGACCGACATCAACATCATTATCTCCCTGATGCTGTTGCTTTCAACGATGAACGATAACGCATGACAAGCGAAAAGCCGCCGAAAGATATGCGAGTTCGTTTTGTTAATTTAACCGCCCCGTCAGCCATGTTGAGGAAGTCGTAAACATTGTGGCCAAGGTCCTTTTAGAACACTGAACTGTAATTAATAACTGACTCGTTCTCTCACTCGAACAATTCTTCGTTCTTCTGGAGTTCTTGAACGTCATGTGACTATAACTTGAAGGCGAATTTGTTTACAATCATGGTGGTCCTGTCTCCCCCCTCCCTCCCCTCCCCCCGTGCTACCATAAACGGGATAGAGGTGGAGGGGAGGGGAGGGAAGGAAGGAGGGGGATCAGTGTTGTTTAAATCACTACTAATTAGAAATGCATTTGTATATACACGCCTGCATCTCAGAAAATAGAAAAATACACAAAAGGAGACTACATTTCATAACTAAAAATGTTTAAAAATGCACGAAAAGACGGTTAGAGTTTTGACTTGGCCCTTCCTTCATGATCCCATTTCGAACCGAGTTAATGCAGTGTCATGGTGATGCAGTGCCAAATGTTGAGCAAAACAGACAAGCAAACCAGAGTATTAGTGCGAGCGCTTTTTTTTCCATTACTCATTTTTCCCTGGCTTAGTCTTCTCTTCAAGTTATCGTAGGGTGAAATACATATTTTTCTGTAGAAATGGAAAATAAATCTTCATTAAAGGTCCAAGTTTTTGTCTATACAAGCAGATTATTTTATATTGAATAGACGAACTTCACCGTGACGAAGCAGTGTCGTGTTGCCAGAAGCAAGATGCTGGAGCACTGCACCTGCCAGTCAGCGTGAGTCAGCACATCCGGGTTGTGTTAAACTCTACGGGAAAAAGACGCCCGGTTATAGCTCCCAGACTACATACTAACTAGTGCGATGCAGCGAAATCTAGAATAAGGCTTAGATGCCGGTTCTATTGGATCTCTGCCAGAACTTACCATCCTTTAGTATACTCAAACTAAAATTTGAAATATAGCTTGGAAAAAGAGATATTTTAAACTAACCATCATATCTCGGGTGACAACAGTATCCCTTGTATGTCAGAAAATACTTTTCTTATTATATCCCTGCATTGTCATATCGTACCATGGTGACCTGGTAACACAGCAAAACTCGCAATTAATTAAAGCTGCCCACGCCTCAGCAGGTAGCCAATATAGTAAGGACATTCATAATCCAAATTAAAACTACATCGTAACATATTTATAAAGAAAAAAAAATACTATGAACCTACTAACGCAGACTAAATAGGACAGGAAGGACTTCAGAAGAGCTAAAGTAAATATCCCCAAATAAAGGATGACTTGGCAACCAACCGTCAGGGTAGAGCATGACAGACAAATATCCACGTGGATGGCATTTCGAGCAAGCACAATGCTGACCGTTCGTATGTATGCTAAATAGATACAGAATTTCCTTCTAAATCACATTCCCATTCATCTATCACACGTTGACAACAACAACAACAAAAAACTCCCTCGCACCGTGAAATACCAAAAGCGAGTCACAAGTTATAAATAACATTGACTTTAAACGTGGGATACATGTGGATACCCACGCACGCACGAGAGGAGCACCTGGTGCCTGATATCACGCTACTTACTGTCTGCCTCTTACGTAACGGTCGGATGATGACGTAATAATCCTCTCAACCGCTTGGATACACATTCGTAGCTATTCCGCGATCGAACGATATAGAGGCCTATCCAGATGCGTATTGATCCTAACTCGTCAATGGTGATGTTAGTTTAATTGCCTCTTCTGTTTATGATTAATGGCGGAACCCCCTCTTGTCTTCTTCCCATGTATGAAGAGTCATGTTTATCGAGTTGATTTTTATCGTTGCTCTTTCGTTATGACTAATCGTTCTTTTCGGCAATTCTTCTCGTTCTCTTTCTCCCGTTCTTGTGCTGTGGTTTTAATCCCCTTACAGTTGTTTGTTCTTTAACGGCATCTGGCTAATCTTGTACTTGAGCACTCGAGAACTGAAGGGGTCTGTATTCTTAAGGATTCTTATTCTTAAAGTTGGTGTTTCTCGAAAAAAAAGTGTGTGTGTGTGTGGTTTTCGGTGTGTATGTCTTTGTCTTTTAGGAGTGTCTGTGTACAAGTGTGTTGCGTTGCATGTTTGTCTGCGTGTGTGTGTGTGTGTGTGTGTGTGTGTGTGTGTGTGTGTGTGTGTGTGTGTGTGTGTGTGTGACTGTACATCTACTTTCGTACAAGATACATACATTCCAACAAACTCCCTACTGGTGCTATCAACAAATTAAGAACAACAAAACTAAAGAGTTATATCAACCATTCACACAAAACAAATGACACACAAAATAATTCTGGAACACAAGTACGCCTCCTCAAGTACAACTGTAACCAGGTACTCGTGGGTACAGTACAAAGGGTACAAAGGGTACATATAAATGAAAGTAATGATTATACCGTTTCAGGGAATGAAACTCGGACTAGCCACAACTTTGAGTTTGCTTTCCCTGGATCATTATTGACTAGAGACTGTATCGCTATCAAATAGATTATCTAATAGAAATACAAATTACATTTTCTATATCTGATATAATTTTAATGATACTGTAATGATAAAGATACGTAAAACGACGAACAAGATAAAGATATAATGCCAAACATCACTTCAAATCAGATTATGAATAATAATGATGATAGTGATGATTATGATATTTATACTACTGTTGATATTGATGATGCATTGTTAATATCACTAACGATAATAATGATGCATATCTGAATATAACATGATAATGATAATGATGACGATGCATTTCTTACTATCACTACTACTAATAATAATGATGATGCATATCCAAACAAAACTGATGATAATGATAATGATGATGCATTTCTTACTACCTCTAATGATGACGATGATGATGATGATGTATTTCTTAATACCACTAATGACAATGATGATAATGATGATTCTTTTTATTCGAAAACTTTGGCCTTAACTACATGGAGTTTAATTAATACACTGGTTTCAGTACAGTATTCCCTTGTCTTTTTATGATCATGATTATAATAATGGTGTGATGATTATAATAACAGTGTAATGATATTAGCAATTATGATTAATAGGCAATCATTATAATATTTCAGTGTGTGATTATAATAACAATGTGATGATATTAGCAATTATAATTAATAGTCAATCGTTATAACATTTACATGATAACAATGCCGATAATAAAAGCAGAGATAAAATTAACAAAAATATATTTGTTAATGATACGATTAATAAGGATCATATTGATGGTAATGATAATGATCGCAACATAAAATAATAGTAATGATGGCGATGATATGAATATAGATATTCATGATGCTGAATATAATGACAATGAAAACGTAATAATGAGAATAATAATCATGCTAGCAATTATGGCTGCAACAAAGGCAATGATAAAATCCGTAATAATGATAACAATAACAATGCTAAATAAAGGAAGTAGCATTTATGATAATGGAAATAATGATAGTTAATGATAGTAATAATGATAATGACAGTTTTAAAATCAGTAACAACATTGACACTGATGATAAACGTGTCAACTTTATAGGCATATAACAGGCATAAATCACTCAAATCAATCTAAATCTATACACAATATCATCAAATAACTTTTTTTTCTTTGCTGTTTGGGTCATAAACCTGACAAGTACATTCTTAACTGAAGCAGCAATCAGAGTTTGATTTCCGTTTATCAAGGTACTCGAAAACACACTTGAGTTGTCTGTTCCTTGAAGCACGAAACGACATTTTTCAAGGAAAATACACACCCACGTACACGTATACATGCAGGTACGTACATGAATACATACATAGATAATATATGCATACACTGATGTGTGTGTGTGTGTGTGTGTGTGTGTGTGTGTGTGTGTGTGTGTGTGTGTGTGTGTGTGTGTGTGTGTGTGTGTGTGTGTGTGTGTGTGTGTGTGTGTGTGTGTGTGTGTGTGTGTGTGTGTGTGTGTGTGTGTGTGTGTATGTATGTATAATTCCTAAATACTTATTTTGCCTACAAATCTATGCCGCAACTAATTCATGTGGAAATGGTGTCCAGAAATGTTGTTGAGCTTACGAGAAACCACGACATCCTGGTTGAAAGGAAATGGGCCTTTAGTCCGAAGGATATTCTCGACATCTTACATCAGTCGCTAACGTTGTCTAATGGCGCAAATATTGTCACCCGCCATAATTAAGATGTGACTACATTATTAAAATACCGTTTGACTGGCTTGCTTACGACAGTCTCACAGTAGTGTTATAATCCGTTCAGAGTCAGTAATTACTAAAGCCTCATAGATTATAAGACGAGTGTATACAACAGTAATATGAAAAGGTTATAATGGGAAATAAGGAAATCGACATGAAATACCTAAGCGTTGTTTGAGTTCCTTTTACATCTAGATACCGAAGAACAGCCCGAACCTTCCCGAATTCTTCACTTTGTTGCCTCTCTAAGAATCATAGAAAGATTAGATAATATGCGCGACGGTACTAGGATGTATGTTGCACTAAAGTTCCGTCTACTAGGAAGCAGTCTGTCATAAACTAAGGAGCTTCATCAACCAGAATGTTACAGGGTGTAGAAGTGCTCTTTTAAATTAGTATATTACATTCATGTCCTTTAGTCTTAAGCTAAAAGAATTCAGGGAGGAGGGGAACGACTCGACACAGCAAGGTCGTATGTTGGAATATGTTGATGTGTATAAACTTAGGGAATATGATATTTATCCCATGGTAAGTGACCATTCACTTCCGGTCGTTCAAGCGATGACGTTCACTTCACTTTCCTGTGTTTACATTATATTCATCGCCGAAGATCCACACCAAGCCTTATCACACTACACACTGACCAAATAAGCGAAAACGAGACATAAGCCAACACACTTATGAATGCTACACTCCCTATAATCCTCAGTCTTTACATTTCCTAAAGTCAGTCCTAAAAACAGATCCGTTTTCTTTAACTCTACTTTCTTATCTATGACGTCATCATTACGTCACGGCATACATGCTTCGGGATTCCCTGTGGAAATTGCAACTTGGAAAGGCTGAGAGAGAGAAAGAGTCCTGAGGGTGAGCTTATTTCGTGGAAATTGAGTACATTACATCGATATTAAGGGGTTATTCTAGTCTTAAGGTGAATTTCGAAATATTTGGTATTTGTGGAAGAGGGTGTTAACGCCCACTTGTGAAAGTTAACGTTAGAATTAGTAAGAGTCTATTCATTGACAATACATATTCAATACATTGCAATTGCTATCCAGGCAGAAGAGTTATTCAATAAATGTGTATGTGTGTTTATGTGTGTATGAATTATTGTTCTATTTTTTTTATGTATAATCAGAAATAGGATTCCATACAAGGGGCTGAATGAGTGACCTAATAATTAAATATCTAAGATAAGAAATATATGATTATGATATGTGGTTTATTGTTGACTAATATATCAGATTATTATGATGAATTAGTAAAGAATTGCATGTTAAAGAGAGCCTAGAATATAGAACAATCGGGAATATATCCAAGGTCACAATTTAATTAACTAATTAAGTACTTAAAAGTGGTTTCATATTAAATGGTAAATCAGTAGGGACGTTAAGAGGCCTTATTCTACCTAATATTCATGGTGGGAGTTTGTTTGCCTTTGCTGAAGCACAATACGTGGAGGTCATAACGTCGCAGATGATTTTACGTGTAGTCAAACCTTTACATTATGGGAATTTCTTTTACGGATTAAATGCTCTCTGGGCGCTGATTTACCTCAGCGTTCGGTCCTTTTTAATGGTCCTATTCTGAAGATTCACTAAGATATTTGCTTACCATGGAACTATCATTATTATTATTAATAGATATAATAAAAAGAGATAATTTATACCTAAAGAGAGACATAAAATTATTATTAATAGATATAAATAAAAGGAGAGATAATTTATACCCAAAGAGAGACATAGAATTAAGATGTCTCACTGGATGTAAAAATTTAGGTACTGCAGTTTTTCTTCTGCTTTACATTTTATTAAGTATTAAGGGATTTTGAACATGAATATTGGTATACATTTAAACACATGAAGTATAATGATGTATGATATTGAAGAATAAGGTATGAGGAATAAGACCATAGAAATGCTTATCATTTAAGGATGTCACAGGTTTTAACCCATTGGTCGAGGTCTTGATAAAATATGTATACTGTCATGAGGCGGGTTTATGTTGTATGGCATGGTGCCATCCGCATTTACGACTGATACTGCCTTGACAGCAAATCATGCCATCTGCTATCAATGGGTTAATATAGGTTTTAATACAGTTGTAATTTCTGTTAGATTTCTTATAATGAAGAATACAAAGGACGTATTTTATTTTACAATTGATAGATTTGGTATGCCCATTTCCCCTTTAACCCCTAGTTTAAAGGCATAGTTTTTTCAGAATATAGTGAGATTTTAAGACCTTTTGTACTCTGTGTAATGCTTTTTGTGCAGTAAATGTTAATGCTTGTGGTATCTGAGAAAGTAATTACCTGTTTCAGGTAATTGATGAAATATTTATGGTAGATTCTGTGAGAGAAGTATTTTAATGGTATTGAAGAAGTACCACACTTGATAATGAGAAATAAAGGAAAATTATATGAAATAATTATAGAAAGATGTGACCCAGTCAGTTTAGAAATACATTTAATTAGAATTTAATTTTAAAAACTTTTAAATGAGATATGCACTTATTATATTCCATGTTTATATTGAGTGATGTAGAATTAGAAATATATGACTATTTTCATTATTAACTCTTTTTTACATTATTTTCATGGCTTATCCACATCACATGTACTAATGGTCAGTCTGCATGTCCATAAGAGGAATCTAGAAGTGCGTGATCTAAGAAACCCT
>NW_028234423.1:31298721-31366221 GCF_977035675.1 Penaeus japonicus | reverse complement strand
GGGGGCCGTTAGTTGTCACGTGGCTTTTTTTAGGATGTAAACAAACGCTGAGCTGTTACTGGTTCTCTCTCTCTTTCTTTCTTTCTTTCTCTTTCCCTCCCTCTCTCTTTCTTTCTCTTTCTCTCGCCCTCCCTCTCCTGCTCCTCAACCCCCTTTCCCTCCCCCTCGTCCCATCTCGATCTCAAATTTGAATTTTAAAAACGCGTTCCACACTATACCGTATTCGCCCAGCATACATCCTGTACTAACATCAACTGTCAAAAGTTTTCCATCCCTTTTAGCCGTCTGTAAAAATTGTCTTTCTTGTTTTATCGTAAATTTAGTGTTTTTGGTACATTGGGGTCTTTGCAAATTGCTAAATTCAGATATGTATCGGTGTACGAAACTTGAGATACGTGAATCCAGACAAACTATTATTGTTTTTTGTTTTTGTTTTTGTTTTTTAATGTTTACGGTTTCGCTGCAACAAAAACTGCATAGAGCTGAGATTGAAGTTGAGATGTTCAAAGGTAATTTCCATCTTGCATATTCCATGACATCAAAAAACCGACGAATTCCCTTGTCGTTTAAGGAACAGAAACGAAATTGTCAGAAAACTTTCACATAATGATTTTTCTTCCCTGTCGCTACGGGGAAACTCTGCTATTAAGATCTCTACTTCAACATCAGTTTCTTTCCCCTCCGCCCCCCCCACCCCACCCCTCTTTTGGTCAAAGGCGTGCCAGACAGAGTCATTCCTTAAGGGGGTGTGGTGGGGGAGGGGGGGAAGAGAAATCTGCGTTTACTAAGAGCCGCTATCCCCTCGTCTCCCCCCTCCCCTTCCCTCTCTTCTCACCTGTTCATTTCTTTCTTCCCCTTCATTCTCTCTCTCCTGTCTCTTCGATTTTCCCTTTTCCCTCTCTCCTTCCCCTTCCCTTACCCTCCCATCTCTACTTTCTACTTCTTCCCTTCCTTCTCTTCTCTCTTCTTTTTCACCTCCCCTCCCCTCCCCTCTCTCTCTCCTTTTTCACCTCCGCTCCCCTCTCTCCTTCCTCCTCCCTCCCCTCCCTTTACCTCTCTCCTCCCTCTTCCCCTCCCCTCCCCCCCTCCCCTTCCCCCTTTCTCCTTTCCCTTTGATGGCCAAAGCTTCCTGGTTGCATGTCATTCTCAGAGGTTAGACGTTGCAAGCAACTGCACGAGATAACCGCGATAATTTTGCAGTTAATTGTAGCCATAATATTTTTCCTATTAAAGATAATCACTTCAGTAATAATGGCGAGGGGTGGTAGAGATGGCATCATCGGAATATATCGGATAGGAGGTCGTGTTGTATACCGACGGTTGCCTGAGGCAAATAAATAAAATGACATTGATAATACAAGCTTGTTTAAACCAAATATATATTTTTTTCTTTTTTTTTTTATATATATAATCAGTGTTATATTCTTCGTGACTTGGGTCGCTTTTCCTTCATTGATTCTTCTCTTGTTCCTGTTTTATGCAAGTAAAATCCACTTATTTTAGATTCCTGTCGATTCTGATGGAAATGCACGCGCGCGCGCACACACGCACACACACACACACACACACACACGCACGCACGCACGCACACACACACACACACACACACACACACACACACACACACACACACACACACACACACACACACACACACGCACGCACGCACACACACACGCACACACACGTCCTTAACATGTTTTTCCCTCAGCTTCCTTTGTGCAATAGCACCGATCTTAAATGCTCAAGTTCAGTACTCTTATTCTTAGATAGGTCATAGAGGGAAAGCGGCACTTGAAGGCTGAACTTGTGACTTCAAGGGCAACCTACCTACCTCCTCTTGCCCGGCCTTCGCGTGTGTATGTGTGCGTGTGCGTGAGTGTAGGTCTACCGCGCGTGGGGATTACCTGTGCCGACGTATGTATAACTACTTCACGCTTGACTGTCTTCCGAGGCTTTTGTTTACGTAATTCCAAGACCAGTGAGAGTCGAGTCATTAGCATGGGAGAGTGACAGGTGGCGCGCTTCACGTTCAGGCTTTGTTTATGTTTTGTTTATGTTTGGGAATGTGGTTGTCTTAACCCATTAGCGAGATGACAGTGTGGGGGTGGGTGGTGGGTGGTGGGGGGAGACATGCTCAACATGTGGGTCTGTATTATTATTGTGGCGTTTGTGTGTTTGGGTTGTATTGTTCTTATATAGCAAAATGGGGGGAAGGGGGGAAGTTTGAAGTTGATCGAAGTGACTGCAAATCATCGTCCTCTGTCCTCTTAGTTGCGAAAGACTTTATAGACTAGAAATAAGTCCTTTTTTTTTCAAATCTAATCGCCCGAGACCAGGTTGGAAAATGGACACGTCCTTCTGACCCTCCTCTATAAGGACTAGTTCACACAGAAAACGCGATTTGCCACTTAAATTAAGTCGAGATCCTGAAGAAGTGAACACGTGCGCTGGCTGCGGGGGTAGGTGGGTGGGGGGGGCGTTAAAGGATGGAAGGAGGGGGGGAGAGGGTAGGTCGTTGGGGGAAAGACTAAAAAAAAAAGGGAATAACAAAGGAGGAAGACTTAGAAAATTGATAAAGTGCAATAGATAGAGGGAGAAGGATTAGATTATGAATAAAAGGTACTACGAATAGGGAAAGACATGACTGGAGAAGAAGGGAGTTGCAAGGTTCCAGGAGATGGGGGGGGAAGGGGGAGGGGGAGGGGGAGCGGTATCGGAGACGATATTGATGCTTAATAGGAAGAGGAGGAGAAAGGGAAAGCAGAGATGATATAACGATAGGGAGACGAGACGCACCAGATGTGGAACCGGAAGAAGGGGAGGGGAGGAGGAGGAGGAGGGGGGAGCGGGGCGGGAGGGTGAGAGATTGGAAGCTGAGGAAGACGAAGGCGGGGGGAAGGGGGGGAGGGTAGTCAGAGTCTCAGGGGTAAAGGGGGAAAGGGGGGGGGGGGAGCTGAGGTGAACGGCCTCGGCGTCTTAAAGCTCTTTTCTGGTGGGCGTCTGGACCCACGTCTAGTCTTCAGGAGTGTTATTCTTATCGGAAGGAAAAGGGCAGTGGGATGGGGGTGGGTGGGTGGGGGAGGTTGGCTGGCGGAGGGGGGGAGGGGGGGGGGCATGGCGCGCTCGATATCTCTTAGGCTCCGAGTATCATTGGATTATCATGGGCGTCTCTTTTAGTGTTTTTTTTTTTTTTAAGATTATTTCGGGAATAGTGTAAAACCCGCGAGGTGACATTGACCATTATAGGGATCTTTTTTAGGGAATTTTGAGCTGGGATTCTCCAGCAGCTTTCGCTCATGAATGGAAGGAAGGAAGGAAGGTCGTGGCAACGGCACACCCTCAAGACACACCGCAGAGGACACCCCGTCCTTGTTTGTCACTTGTCAGTCACTTGTCACGAGCGAAAGCTGTCATCGATTCCACCTTGGGCTGCGATCGGCCCGTCGGTGTCAGTCTTGTTCCCATTCCCGGTTGGAAGGAATCCTCTGGAATTTATAGATTCCTGTCGATTATCTCGTCGCTTGTCACAACGCACGCGGAAGGATTAGTCGCTCATGGCTTCGGAATTCGATGTCTCTCGAACTCCCCCAAGATTATGATGTCCATCGGCCGACGTGTCTCAAGGAGGCTGCTTGAATTGCTTTCCTTTCTTGTCGGGTCTCGGAAGAACAAAATTACTCTTTGTACGCACGGTGTGGTTATGATATACTGTGGTATATTTATGATATTGATGTAGTATGCTTATCATACTAATGCAATTTGATACAACTGTTGTAGTATGTTTATGATACTAGCGTAATAAGATTATACAACTGCTGTACTATGGTTATGATGATGATTTATTATAATACCACTGTAGTATAATTAGAATACATCTCCATTACGTTTATAATTGAAACAACACATCACACTCTCCTATTCCTCTCGTTGGTTGATGCTGCTACGCCGTACTGTACCCTACCCTCATGCCGTGGACAAGGAAGAACCCATTATAGAACCCCCTGGAACCCCCTAGAACCCCCTAGAAGACCCCGAGTCCGTACCCGACGAATCGATTCCCTTAGGGTCTCGGGTACGGTCACACGTGGAAGGCGGTGCTGGGGGTGGAGGGAGGGGGAGGGGGAGGGGGCGCCGGTGTGTGATAGATAAAAGGTTCCCTCAGGATGCAGGCACGGTAATAAAGGCAGAAGAGGAGGAGCCTTTTTCATCTTGGTAGTTCTTTCTTGTTTTTTTTTTTTTTCGACTCTTAAAAAAAATCATTTTTTGCTTTGCTTCATATTTTTCTTGATTTTTCGAGAATTTCTTTCTCAGGTTTAATTTATTATTATCATTATTTTTTTTTTACATTTTTTTTTTTTTTTTCGAAGAGGTGAAGGAGATTCAGGAGAATAATTTCCTCTTCCTTCTCGTCTGCTTCTTCTTTTTACATATTTAATCTCTGGCTTTAGGACTTCCGGAAACGCAAGGTTGAAGTTTTAAGTGACACGACTCCTTCTGCAACATATTTAATAGGTTTCGTCTCTCTCTCTCTCTCTCTCTCTCTCTCTCTCTCTCTCTCTCTCTCTCTCTCTCTCTCTCTCTCTCTCTCTCTCTCTCTCTCTCTCTCTCTCTCTTCTCCATTACTCGTCTTCGTTTTGTATTTCTTTCTCTTCCTCCTCCCTCTTCCTTTTCCCACGCTTCTCTTCCCTTTTTTCCTCTCTACCTCCTTTTCTCCTCTCTTATTTACCTTTCATCTTTCTTACTCCTCCCCCTCTTTATTCCTCCTCCTTCATCTCCTTTTCCCTCTTCGTCCTCCTCCTCCTCCTTATCTCCTTCCTCACTTACCTTTCATCTTCCTTACTCCTCCCCCTCCTTATTCCTCCTCCTTCATCTCCTTTTCCCTCTTCCATCCTCCTCCTCCTCCTCCTCTCATCTCCTCTCAAAGACTCGTGATCTTGCCAAAGGATTCGCCAATCACCGCTCGCTCGTCGTGTTTATATTTGCCTTTACGTATCGGGTCATTAAGCTAAAAACTTCGCCTCCGGTCTTAGGCATACGTTATACGCCCCCTCCTTCCCCCCCCCTCCCCCCCTCCCCGTCTTTTTGGCGATTGCTTTACTGGGGACCCATTTTGCAACGATACTTATTGCATATTTGCGGGGCTCTGCATTTTCCTCTGTGACGTCGGGTCGTGAATTGCTAACTTGGAGTTTGGGGTTTTATTATTTCATTTTTCTTTTCACTTTTTTTTTTTTTTTTGTTGATAAAGGGCGGCTTCTAGTAAGGGGTGAAGACCCATTTTCTCGATTTTTTTTCTTCAGAATCGTTGGTTAGTTTTTATTTTTGTTCAATATTTTTATATGATTATTTTTTTATTTTATTTTTTCAATTTTATCCTCTTTTTCTTTGGCAACATTATCCTCTCCTCTTTGAGTCTTAGCTGATTGAGAATTTTTTTTTTTTTATATAGTAGGACTCTTCATGTATAGCAACCCTCTAGTTACACTTAATCTTATGTTTTTTTTTCGGGATACGCTAACGGGGAAAAAAAACATGAAAACACAAATATTCCTTGTTTGATTTTTGACTTGGTCAGCATGCTTCCGTCACATTGTATTGACTGTTATAATATTCCCCCCCACTTGTATTATTCTCCCATCTTATATAAGCAATGACGTTTGTCTGTATTCTGTCGCAGTGAAATTCACATGTAAAACCCCTCATTGAACCTCGCCATCAACTTGCATTATCTCGCAATCAAGTTCGAATCGACACTTCGCTGAAGATCACTGGAGCAATGACCTTTGGTTGGTTGCCATGGCGACGCGTCCTTCTAAAAAGGGAGTCGGGACAGTCGCCGTAAAGTAACTTGCTTTAAGAGCCTTCTGCGTGTCTTTGGTGTTGCTAAATTGAGCTTTGTGGGTTTTACTTACTTTGATAAAATTGCAGTGTGTTGCAATAATTCTTCTTGGGTGTTTTTTATTTGTCGAATAACTTGGATTTCGGTTTGTTATTGTTGTTTGTAAATGATCGAGAGAGAGACGTTAGTGTTATCGCCAGCTTTATATAAAAGCGGATTTATTCGATATAAGAAAGACTTTATCCCATTACTTGTACTTTTCTTACATTATTTGTTCAATCTCTTCATATCTTGGGTATCCTAATTCCCCTCGAATTCTTCCATACTTTATTTTTATATAAACTGACCTTGAGCAAGTTCAAAGTCAAGCTGAAGGCATGTGCACAGCTGGTTGGTGTCCTAGATGGCATGTGCGTGCGTGTGTGCGTGCGTTCGTGCGCATGCGACACTTCCCCCTCCCCTTCCCCCTTCTATCATACTACCCCCCTCACTCACTCACCCCACCCACCTCCCCTTACCCCCCCACGCACACCCTTGGCCTCTGGGTATGTGTCCGGAATGGAGTGGGTGTTGTCAGAGATGGGGGGAGGGGGAGGGGGAGACGGGGTGGAAAGAGAGTGAAAATATGATGTTGCTTTTTGTCATTTGTCTTGCTCTTCTTCCTCCTTCTCCTCCTTCTTCTCCTTCTCCTCCTCCTTCTCTTTCTCCTTCTCCTTCTCCTTCTCCTCTTCCTCCTCCTCCTCCTCCTCCTCCTCCTCCTCCTCCTCGTTGACCCCCGATTCCCCGTCCTTTCTCCCTCTCCCTTCCCTCATTTCTCCCTCTTCCCTCCCTCATTTATCTTCCCTCCTCCTCCTTCTCTCCTCTTCTCTCCTCTCCTCTCCTCTCATCTCATCTCATCTCATCTCATCTTCTCTCCTCTTCGCCTGCATAATGCTGCGTGTAATATCACGGTGAGACGTAGATGTCGCGGGTGCATTGATGCTGCAGAGTACGTGCTTGGCGAGGCACATGTTGTGGGACATGCATGATTTATGAGGGATGGGGCCTGCGGCAGAAGCTCGTATGGGGACGGAGGCCTCTCCTACGTTCACTGGAGGTCTTTTATTTATTTGATTGTTTTTTTTTATTTGGTTTATTTGTATTGGTTATTCAATGTTACTTTTTCTTTTTTTGGGGGGGGGGGGTTAAGGTTGTTAGATATGTGGGGATTGATTTTTTTTTCTCTCCATATCCTTCGCTATGACCATATATATATATATATATATATATATATATATATATATATATATATATATATACACATATATACATATATATATATATACACATATATATATACATTTTTTTTTTAACTTTTATGAATACGAATCATACATACTTTTTTTTTTTTTTTCCTTTCCTCCCTATTTCACTTTCTTACTATACTTCTCTTTCGTGCTTTCACTCCGTCTCTCCCTCTGTCTTTTTACTATTCATTCTCCTTCGTTCTCTTTCCCTCTTTTTCTCTTCTCATTGCTATCTCCAATCCATCTCCACCTCTGCTTCCATTCCTATCCCTCCTCCTCCCTCAGCCGTACTATCCATCAGCCTCCCTCTCTCTTATCCTTATTCTCACCCACCCTCTCCCTCACAACACCACCCTCCTTGTCCCTCATCCTCACCCTCCCTCTCCCTTATCCTCACCCTCACCCTCCCTCTCCTTCACAACACCACCCTCCTTGTCCCTCACTTTCTCCCTCACCCTTACCCTCCCTCACAACACCCTCCCCCTTATCCTCATCCATTATCTATCCTTCCGCCCACGCTGCAGGAAGGAGATGCAAGTTGTAGCGTAATTAATGCATTAAGGATCTTGCAAGTTTGCGATGGCCATTAGGTGGTGCTAATGACAGAGTTCGGTGTATAATGCCAAGTGCTTTATGTGGAGAGGGGGAGGGGGAGGGAGAGAGAGAGAGGGAGAGGGAGAGAAAGGGAGAGAGAGAGATTAAAGGGATTTTGATAAGTGAAATGGGAGAGGGAGGGGGGGGAGGGAGAGAAAGGTGGGAGGAGGAGGAGGAAGGGGGGGGGGCGAAGAGGAAGCATAGGAAGAGAAAGATAAAAATAAAGGGTGTGATCGGGCGATATAAGAATGGGAAACAGAAAATGTAGAAAAAAGATAACCAGGGAAATGAGAATAGGGATAGATGAATAAAAGAAGTGAATGGACACAAATTTGAATAAACTAAGAGGTGGAGTGGGGGGGGGCTGAGCGCAATGAGGCAAGGTGGAAAGAGGAAGAAGGGAAGGAAGGAAACGGAAAATAAAAGGTGAACGGGAAAAAAACACAGAAGAAAAAGATAGAAAAAGAATGAAGGGGAAGAAGGAAGGGAGAGAGAGAGAGAGAGAGAGAGAGAGAGAGAATGAGGGAATAGAAGGAAGGGAAAGAGAAAGAGAGAGAGCGCGAAAGAGAATGGGGGAATAGAAGGAAGTGGAAGTGAAAGAGAGAGAAGCCCGAAGCCATGGATATGCAAATTAAATTAAAGCAAGAGCAAGCAAGGAAAGGGAAACAGAGTGCAAAGGAGAGTGGCAAGCAGTGTGCAAGAGTGCAGAGAGAAAGGTGGAAGGAAGGAAGAAAGAAAGGGAGGGAGGGGGAAGGAAGGAAGGGAGGAAGGAAGGGAGGAAGGAAGAAAGGGAGGAAGGAAGAAAGGGAGGGAGGAAGGAAGGGAGGGAGGGAGGGAGGAAGGAAGAAAGGAAGGAAGGAAGGGCGCTGCATTTCAGCCAGCTATTGATCATAATGAGCGCCCACGGTTGCAGGTAAAGGCGCTGATGGAGCGGGACAGCCAGACGACCTGACCTTGTGAGGGAGGGAGGGAAGGGGGGGATGACCTGGTGTCTGCTTGGTTTGACCTTTCTTTTATTTTTTTTGATCTTCTGTACATTCATTTATGATCTAGTTTATTTAGTTTTGTTATGAAAAGAATGCTTGATATTGTTATAGATTTTTTATTATTATTGTATTTTAAAATCGTTCGCCCTTAATGAATTGGTATCGTTTTCTAAAGACTTTAAATTTTTGCAGATTAAGATTTTTTTTTTTTTTTTTTTTTTTTTTTTTTTTTTTTTTTTTTTTTTTTTTTTTTTTTTTTTTGTTAATAGAAATGTAAAAAATAATTTGAGGTGTAATTGAAGTTGGTAGCTTAATGCTTTATTCAGTATTACCCAATATTACTTATTGAAATAGGTCTCCTTATAACTTCAGATATACAAAAGCAAGGGGAATTTCTCTTTTCTCTCTCTCTCTCTCTCTCTCTCTCTCTCTCTCTCTCTCTCTCTCTCTCTCTCTCTCTCTCTCTCTCTCTCTCTCTCTCTCTCTCTCTCTCTCTCTCTCATCAATAAAGGGTATTTATCTCAGAAAAAAAAAATAAAGCCAAGAAATATTTATTTTCCTTTCTTACACCTTGATGCCAAGCTCGCAAACCTGCACTCGCACTCTTGCACACAGCAACGGTGCAATAGCAAGGTCGGTAATATTGCACAACCTCTTTCCCGTCTCTCGACTTTGCGACCCTGATTTAAGAGACGGCTTGTTTCGGATGTGCTTGCGTGTGCTTCAGAGATTCCGGGTTGCGAACGAGCGCTAATTGGGTGAGTGTATTATAATGGAGTGGATGTGAGGTAGGGGGTTCATTGGAATAATGATGGGTGGGGGGTGGGGAGGGGGAAGGTGGAAGGTGGAAGGTGGGTGGGGCGCGGGGTGGGTGGGAGGTAGCTGTGATTGTGGGTGAATGGTGAATGGGGAGTAGCTGTCGGTATGGGTGTAGAGAGGGGAAGGGGGAGAGTAGAGTGAGAGTTGTGGTGTGAGGAAGGGGGGGGGTAGTAGAGGGGGAGAGAGCACGCAAGCAAGTGAGGGAATCTTGTGTGCTGCTCTTCATGTGCCGGTTCTCCTGCCGCAGTGCTTCCCCCCCCCCCCCTCTCTCTCTCTCTCTCTCCCATCGTCTTCCTCCCCTATCCCCCTCAACCTTCCGTCTCTCTCTCCCTTCCCTCATCGTCTTTCTCCCCCTCTCCCTCCCCTCATCGTCTTTCTCCCCCTCTCCCTCCCCCCCCATCGTCTTCCTCCCCCTCTCCCTCCCCCCCATCGTCTTCCTCCCCCTCTCTTCACCCCCATCATCATCCTTCCCCTCCTCCTCACCCCCATCATCATCCTCCCCCTCTCCTCACCCCCATCATCATCCTTCCCCCCCTCCTCCCGTCTCCCCCCCTCCCTTCCCCCTCTCTCCGTTCTCCCCATGAGGCACAGCAAAGGACCCGCCCCTTTTTGTAGAAGCGAGTCTATTCATCCATTTCACTTCCACGAGACTTTTTTTTCCCCTCATGGGTCGTGGGGCTCCTTAACGTCTGTGGCCCCCTCCCCTCCCCTCCCCTCCCCTCCCCTCTTCCCTTTCGCCTGAAGGACTCTCTCTCTCTCTCTCCTATCCCCTTCCCTCTCCTCCTCTCCCCCTCCCTCTCTCCCTCTGTCCCCCTCTCCCCCTCTCGCCCTCCTCTCCCCCTCTCCCTCTCTCCCTCTCCCCTCCCTTTACTCCTTCCCTTCCCCTCACTCCTTCCCCTTCGCCGCATCGCCAGGTATAGTCCGTTCCGGTTAAGTGGGACGCGGAACGGCTTGCAAAGTCAACCCTCGCTTCCGTCGGTCATCTCTCTGGACGTAGACATTTCCCTTTCATTTCCCTCATGTCTTCTGTCCAGTGACGGCAGAATATAGGAATTTCCAAGCGTCGCCTCTTTGAAATTCCCTTTTTCCTCTTCGCGGTCCAGTTAGGCGGCGTTTAGTGTGTCGCTGCCATATTAGCAGTCGGCCTAGACCACGTGGGTTGGCCCTCGATAAAGCGGACAGTCATGAACAGCGACCGTGTGGTGCAGGTGGTCCCCTTCGCCAGGTCGCTCCAGGTGGAAGTCCGCTACGGGCCAGGTAAAGTCTCTCCGGCGGGGAGGTCTCTTCTTTTCTCTCTCTTTCTCTCTCTTTCTCTCTCGCCTGTTCTTCCTCCCTTCGTGAGTTCTCCTGTTCACGTGTGAGTGCTAGGAGGCGAAGGGAAGGGAAGGAGGGAGGAGGGTGGGAAGGGAGGGAGGGAAGGCGAGACAAGACGTCCTTTAATTGATCGCGTTTGTCTTGGAATGGAAAGCTCGTTTGCTTTATTAAACGCGGGTCTCGGTCCTACGGGTGCGTCGTCGAGACTTTGCAGGAGACGGAGTGGATTAAATTTGTCGTGTGTGTGTGTGTGTGTGTGTGTGTGTGTGTGTGTGTGTGTGTGTGTGTGTGTGTGTGTGTGTGTGTGTGTGTGTGTGTGTGTGTTTGTGTGTGTGTGTGTTGCCGGATGGTGTTGGGGCGGGAGGTGGAAGGAGAGCGAGATCGTGTTTGAATAGCTCAGTTTACCCTGCGGGATTGTCGGGCTGTAACGAAAACGGGGATGTTTAATTGCGGCGGGGGATGATAGACCGTGGAGTGCAATGTGTGCATCTCGTTATTACAGCTTCTATCTTGTTTTCTCTCTCTCTCTCTCTCTCTCTCTCTCTCTCTCTCTCTCTCTCTCTCTCTCTCTCTCTCTCTCTCTCTCTCTCTCTCTCTCTCTCTCTCTCTCTCTCTCTCTCTCTCTTTCATTCCCAGATGTACTTCGGCTAATGGTACATTCCCTTTCTCACATTTATAAGGAAGGAAAGAAATGCCTGATACATTTTTCGGTTAGTAACAGAAATACTTTCATGTGCCCAACGTTTCAGTCCAGTGGTACTCTAAAAAAAAAAAAAAAAAAAAAAGTGGGCAGACAACTGACTTCCTCTCAGGATATTGTGAATATCGAGATATCGAGGGGAGAGGTTTGGGAGAGGGCGGGAGGATTGCAAAAGAATGGCGAGGGTTGCTCTAAAGGAAGCACGGTTCCTTTCATAGTTATATATATTTTTTTGTTTATCTTTCTCTCCCTCTTTCCCTTTCTCTGTATCTCCCTCTCCCTCTTTTCCTTTCTCTGTATCTCCCTCTCCCTCTTTCCCTTTCTCTATATCTCCCTCTCCCTCTTTTCCTTTCTCTATGTCTCCCTCTCCCTTTTCCTTTCTCTATATCCCCCTCTCCCTCTTTCACTTTCTCTATATCCCCCTCTCCCTCTTTCCCTTTTTCCATATCCCCCTCTCCCTCTTTCCCTTTCTGTCTCCCTCTCCCTCTTTCCCTTTCTCTATGTCTCCCTCTCCCTCTTTCCCTTTCTTTATAACTTCCTCTCCCTCTTTCCCTTTCTCATGTCTCCCTCTCCCTTTATCCCTTTCTCTATATCCCCCTCTCCCTCTTTTCCTTTCTCTATATCCCCCTCTCCCTCTTTCCCTTTCTCTGTCTCCCTCTCCCTCTTTCCCTTTCTTTATAACTTCCTCTCCCTCTTTTCCTTTCTCTATATCCCCCTCTCCCTCTTTCCCTTTCTCTATATCTCCCTCTCCCTCTTTCCCTTTCTCTATATACCCCTCTCCCTCTTTCCCTCTTTCCCTTTCTCTATATCTCCCTCCCTCTCTGCTTCTCTCTCTCCTCGTTCTCTTATTTTCTCTCCTTCCTCTCGTGTCAAGAATACTCTTAAAATGTACTCTACTTGGCTTTGTACTTAACAGGTGTCCTAACCATTGTATTTTTTTTCTCCTTTCAGACAAACCCAAACTCAAGATGTCTTCCCCAAGCGCCGCTGCCGACAACAAGTGTAAGTACTCGATTTACTATTACTTATAATTATTCTAGCTTTGTCGATTCGTTTGTTTTACGGTAAGTATGAGCGGTCTTGTTTGGAGAATAGGGAAGGCTCGTGTACGTGTTTGGAGAACAGGCAAGGTTCGTGGACGTGTTTGGAGAATAGGCAAGGTTCGTGGGCGTGTTTGGAGAATAGGGAAGGTTCGTGTACGTGTTTTGAGAATGGGTTTCTGGCGATACGCAAGATGTATCGTCGGATAGGTGTTGGATAGCCCATAGTCCCTGCACGATGGGCTGTGTGGGATGCCGCGATAGATACCGGCGAAGGGGTGTGTCTGCTTTCAGTGATGAGGAGAGGAATATTATGTATATGACATGTATAATATATATATATATATTATATGTAGTGTGTGTGTGTGTGTGTGTGTGTGTGTGTGTGTGTGTGTGTGTGTGTGTGTGTGTGTGTGTGTGTGTGTGTGTGTGTGTGTGTGTGTGTGTGTGTGTGTGTGTGTGTTTGTGTGTGCTGATTTTTCCCCTGGATTGAAACGCAAACATGGATAAAGTTAGATTTGTCTGTCTGTCTGTCTGTATGTATGTAATTCCCGACGTGAAGTTGACAATGCAGACGTCCAGAACCCAGGCAGTCGAGTCTGTAGATGCAGCTTCCGAGAGAGAGAGAGAGAGAGAGAGAGAGAGAGAGAGAGAGAGAGAGAGAGAGAGAGAGAGAGAGAGAGAGAGAGAGAGAGAGAGAGGGGTCCACTTGCACAAAGACGAGCGCCGAGGACCCATTGTCGGCACGCTGCTCGCCCGCACAATGCTCCTTAGGATGCTCCCCGAGGCTTGGCTTTCGGGTGTCCTCCTCGCCCGTTGGTGTCTTGTGCTTCGGTCTGGTTGCGATGGCGTGTATGTTGTATGTTTTTTGAAGGGGGTGAATGGGTTGGGGAGGGAGTAACGTTTGGTTGTTTTGGGTGAAGATTTTTTTTTTTATATGATTTAAATTATGAGGATATTACCGTTTTTGGTACTCCTCGTGTGTATAACCCTTTTCCTTGACTTGTCTCCGTCGTTATATCATCTAATCGTTCCCTCCTCTCCCTCCTCCCCTCCTCCCCTCCTCCCCTCCCCTCCCTCCTCCCCCCTCCCCTCCTCCCCTCCCCCTCCCCTCCTCTCCCTCCTCCCCTCCCCCCCCAAATCTTCCCTCGTCACGACTTTTGCTCCATCATCCTAACCTACTTCCCCCCCCTACACCCTTATCCCCCCACCCCTTCCCCCCACCCTTATCCCACCCACCCCTAGCCCCGACTTCACCTGCTCCACCCACCCCCGTTCGTAAGGGTCACATCGCCGTGCTAAGGCGACGACAAAAGAACTCTTAAGGTCTACACGAACTGCCGGCGACGAGGAAGTAACGTTACTCCGGGGAGATGAGGTCAAGAGGTCGACCTCGGATGGGGTGGGGAGGACAGTAGGAGGGGGGAGGGGGTGGGGGTGGAGGTGGTCTTTGGTCACGTGTAAGACGCTCTGAGATTCCTTGGTGTTGTCGATAAGGAATAAAATCCGGTTGACCTGTTTCGGGACATTACTATGGCGAGTTCACAGCGCGTAATTTTTTTCATAATGTTGAATTTAAAGACAAAGATGTTTTGATGTAGGTTTTAATGAAAAAATATATTCGAGTAATGGATATTGTCCAGTCATCTAGGTCTTCACTCGTTATTTGCATATATACGGGGGGTTGCGAGGTCATATGGTGGGGGGAGAGGGTAGAGGTATGTGGTCAGATGGTACAGGGGGAGGGGCATATTGGTCAAATGGTACAGGGGGAATGGGTATAGCTGTCAGATGGTGCAAGGGGAGGGGCATAGTGGTCAGATGGTAGAAAGAAGGCAAGCATGGCGGTCAGATGGTACTGGGGGCTGGAGGGATCTGGTGGGGGAGTAGGGGGGGGGTGATGTTGCCCTGAGTACCCGCCACGAGCAACGGTGCCGCTTGCCTTCTTTGGCGTCCTTTGTTGCTCCTCGTGACCCGTAATGGGCGAGAGAAAATAGGATGGAAATGTGGAGGTAAAAAAGGCAAGGCTTTGTTTTTCTTGTTGTTTTTCGTGTTTTTGTTCTTTTTTCCGGTTTGATTTAGTTCGTTTTTTTTTCTACTATTTCGGTTTTCTTTCTACAATTCCTAAATTAGTGATTTTTTTTTGTACAGACTTGCATTTGAATTTCGGCTCCAAAAAAAAAAAAAAAAAAAAAAATCTTATGAAGGGAGAGACTTCCTCTTTGCAACAATATCCGTGCAATGAGCAAGTTGACTGACAATTGCAGGGCCGTGCGCATCCGTGGCTCTACAGCACGGACCGGACCCCGCAACTCTTGCTGTAGTTTTGCTGTATTAAACCGGTCGTAGAGGCGCGCGCGCGTGTGTTTTACGATGGAAGTACTGGTGCTAACTCCCAGCCGCCCTTGCGTCGCTACAGCTGATTTTTCTCTCGTTCCAACTTTTGTCTGTCTGTGTGTCTGTTTTGTTTGTTAGTTTTTGTGTCTATCTTTTCTATCTTTCTGTCCGTCTGTCTGTCTGTCTCTCTCCGTCCTTCTTTCTCTCTCTCTCTCTCTATCTCTCTCTCTCTCTCCTTTCCACTACTCCTCCCTCTCTCTATCTCTCTCCTTTCCCCCTACTCCTCCTCCTCTCTCTCTCTTTCCCTCCCTCCCTCTCCCCCTCTCTCCCCCCTCTCTCCTCCCTCCCTCCCTCCCTCCCTCCCTCTCCCCCCTCTGTCCTCCCTCCCTCCATCTCCCTACCTCTCTCTTCTTTCCCTCCCTCTCCTTTCCCTCCCTCTCTCTCTCTCTCTCTCTCTCTATTTCACCTAGTGGCTTCGCAAATATTTTACGCCACTAGGTGAACCCTGTCTGCACTATTGTGTGATGTTCTCCATTTTTATGCAACTTCTGATGTCCATTTCTCTCTCTATCTCTCGATCTTTATTTCTATCTCTCTCTAAAATACACACGCACACTCTCTCTCTCTCTCTCTCTCTCTCTCTCACTCACTCACTCACTCACTCACTCTCACACTCACACTCACACTTACACTCACACTCACTCTCACACATACACACACACACACACACACACACACACACACACACACACACACACACACACACACACACACACACACACACACACACACACACACACACACACACACACACACACAACAAAAAAAAAAAAAAAAGAGAGAGGGTGTAAATGTCGACCCAGGCCGGAGACATACCCAGCCGGTGCAACTTTACGGTCTCACGTGAAAAGCAGTTTTTAATGTTTGTATTATTATTACCAATTTATAGTTACTGCCGTTCATGTTTTTTTGTATATAAAATTGCTATAAATGTTAACAATCGAAAATGAGGGGGAAAGAGGAAAGGGGGGGGAGGAGGGGTGGGGGAAGGGAAGAAGAGGAGAGGGAGAAGAGGGGAAAGGGGGGAGGAGGAGGAGAGGGGAAGAGGGAAAGGAAGAGGATTTGGGGAAAGGGTGAAAAAGGGGAGGGGGATAGGAAGGGGGGAGGCATCCGAACACAGGCCTGGCATTATGCTCGCGGTGAGTACTCCACCTGCGAGAACCACCTGTGTTGCAAGCCATTTTCCGGCCGGTAATTACATCCTCCGCCCTCGCCCGATTACCCGAACGTAGGCTGGTTCATGGCGCTCTTTCTCTCTCTCCCTCTGTCTTTCTCTTTCTCTCTTTTCTCTCCCTCTCTCTTTCTCTTTCTCTCTTTTCTCTCCCTCTCTCTTCTCTCTTTCTTTCTCCCTCTCTCTTTCTCTTTCTTTCTCCCTCTCTCTTTCTCTTTCTTTCTCTCTCTCTCCCTCCCTCCCTCCCTCATCGGCCGAATAGGTGTCCCACGCGCCGCCCATATGTATGTGTGGGTAAGAGAAAGGAAAGGCTTGACCTATTATGCTTTGTGCGCGTGTGATCATAGCGGCGTCATGTGCGTATGTAAGTATGTATATATTCAAATGTATACATGAACGTTCATACGGATACAATCCATCAAATTGCCATTTTAATTGTGCTGTATTACTATAGCGCACTTATTCGCCGGTTGTAAGAGGCGCTCTTTTGAGTTTAATGTACGGCAGTGGGCGTGCTCTAGTCGAGGCCAACAGGTGGGTGCTGATGTATGGGCGGCGGGTGGCAAAAAGGCGAAGGGACGGAGGAAGACTAACAGGCGCCCTCCGCCCTTCGCCCTTCGCTTGTACTACTTTTCATTTGGGCACGTGGGCGGCGGGCGTGCTAACCTAGTTTTTTTTGTATTTTTGTGTATTATTATTATTATTGCATTTGCTGTCTTTTATATACACGTGCATTTGCTTTCATATATGTATAAATGTTGATGCATTTATTTTTGTATATTTTAGCGAATTAAAAGATATTATTCAACCTCACTTCGTCTCTTTTTCCCCAACCTCTCTTGTACATAAAAACAGCATTTTCACGATTTTGTTTTGATTTCTCTATAACGCCTTTTCCTTATTTTCAATGATTTATCTATAAACGTATCAATATTTATACGATTAAAACCCATGTTGAATATACAACACGGTCTCCTATAATCTATTACTTAATAGGCTAACGTCCAAAAAAAGTACAAAGTCGAAAGGCCATTTATGTATATGCTATCCAATCCTCTTGCACAAAAGGATGGAAAGATTAGGAGAGAGCGGGGATGTCTAACGCCACTGATTGGAAATTGATGGATTAGCCTTCTGTTGCTAGGCTGAGGAAAGAGGGGAAAAGGAAGTGGGGGAAATTCTTCCGTGTTTTTAATTTTGTATTTTTGGTTTGGATTAGTGTTTTCGTTTCGTCTCTTCCCTCTCTCCCCTCTCCTTCATGTAGATTCATCTCCGCCAACGAAAGATAATACATGATTAAATCAAATTAACCATAACAAACCCGATAATCACGATAGATCGATAAAACTAAGGAAAGGAAAAGAAAAAAAGAAAAATATCCTACCGGTTATTCCCCATCTGGCCGGCCGCTCTCTCTCTCCCTCTCTCCTCTCTCTCTCTCTCTCTCTCTCCCTCCCTCCCTCCCTCCCTCCCTCTCCCCCTCCCTCTCCCCCTCCCCCTCCCCCATGGGCGCGCGCGTTACCGAGACCCCTTCCGCGCGGCCTGTCGCTCCGGCCGCCTTGGCTCTGAGGCTTCGATCCGCGCCGGGCCGGTCTTGCTGCTGATGATGACCCACTGCTTCACTTCCGAAAGGGTCGAGTGGTCGGGAGAGAGGGAGAGGGAGAGAGGGAGAGGGAGAGAGATGGAGGGAGGGAGGGGGAGAGGGAGAGGGAGATGGAGGGAGGGGGAGAGGGAGAGATGGAGGGAGGGAGAGGGAGAGAGATGGAGGGAGGGAGGGATGGAGGGAGAGAGATGGAGGGAGGGAGGGGGAGAGGGAGGGGGAGAAATAGGGAGAGAGAGGGTGGGGGGGGTATATTGTGGGTATTGGTGAAGTACTTGGTTGGTTGGTTTCTCTTTGTCTTTCTCTTTAGTTGGTTGTTTCTTTCTTTTTCTTTTTGGTTGTTTTTCTCTTTCTCTTACTTTTTGGTTGGGGGTACTTTTTTTAGGGTGGGAGAGGGTTGGGGATTTTTTTTTTTTTTTTTACATGTTTTGAGAAATGTAGTATTTTTATTTTTGTATATGTTTCTTAGGTGAATCGCTTTTGTTTTAAGGATTGTAGTGTGAAGGATTGTTAATTTATCTATCTAATTTGGTTCATTTTCTCTTCCCTAGTCATGCTTCCTCTCTTTCTCTCCCTCTTTTCTTCCTCCTCCACCCTTCCCTTCTTCCTCCATCTTCCTTCCATTCTTTCTTCCACTCTTCCTCTCGCTCTTCTTTCTCTCCTTCCCCCTATTTTTCTTCCCACCCTCCCCCTCATTCCTCCCCATGTTCAGGCTACTAAATCCCCCCCTACCCCCACCCACCCACCCACTCCCTACTAACCGGGATTTCCCCGAAGGTACTTGGGCGATCCGGGGGGGGGGGATGGGGTAAAGTTGGGAGAGGAAAACCCGTAGATTTTCCCGCATTCCACGAATGATGGTTGACTCAGACTTCCGTTTTTTGTTGTTCTCGATGATGATGATGATGACGTCACTACTTGACGTGACATTGAGAATTTGATTTTCTTAATCGGGAATGATTAAGAGGAATTTCCCGCTGAGAGGAAGTTTTTTCTTTCTCTCAGAGGTCTTTGTCCGTGTGACAATAAAGATCGGTGGAAACAAAAAGCAATAAACGAAAAAAAAAGAAACAAAGCGATTGGATGTTTTTTTTTTATAAAGCATAAATAGGCGAAATTATATGGCTTGTTTCCATGTGCTCAGAGCGGGACAGTAGACTTCAAATGTGAGGGGGAGGGTGCGGGGGGGTGATGGGGAGCGAAGGCGTCCACAAGTCTACGGTGAGAGTTTGCCCCACTTGAATCGATGACTCTTCCTGTTTTCTGTAAGAACTCGTACCTCCTCCCCTCCACCCGTACCGCCTACCCCCTACCCCCTACCCCCTACCCCCTCTGCTCTCTTCCCCACCCCTCCTCTTCTCTCCCCTCTCTTCCCCACCCCTCCTCTCCCCTCTCTTCCCCACCCCTCCTCTCCTCTCCCCTCTCTTCCCCACCTCTCCTCTCCCCTCTCTTCCCCACCCCTCCTCTCCTCTCCCCTCTCTTCCCCACCTCTCCTCTCCTCTCCCCTCTCTTCCCCACCCCTCCTCTCCCCTCTCTTCCCCACCCCTCCTCTTCCTTCCCTATCCCACCCCACCCCTCCCCTCCTCTCCTCTTCCCCCACCTCCCCCTTCACCTGTGACTAATTCAATATCACCTGAGTCCTTACTTTTGTTTATGATAATTTTGTGTTTTTATTTTCATTGATTTTTACTAGTATTTCTTAATTAGTCTCTCTCTCTCTCTCTCTCTCTCTCTCTCTCTCTCTCTCTCTCTCTCTCTCTCTCTCTCTCTCTCTCTCTCTCTCTCTGGGTGATGGGGATATGCAGTTTTTCCTTTGTTTAATCTCAATTGAGCGTTTTCATCTATATCATCTTCATATTCATGTTTTACGAAATTGAGGGAACTAATATATATTTTTATTTTCAAATTATTTTTTCTATATTCCTTTTATTTATTAACTCATTTTTCCCAATTCTCTTTTCTTTTCGTGATATATGTCGGTGGATCCTCGTGCTCCTCCTTTAAGCTCTTGTTCTTTGCTTTTCTTTAAGTCTTGTGCTGCTAAATGCTTTGAATTATGTACGTCTTCAATTCGGGGTTTACTTGTCTCTGTTACGTGTATGTTGGGAGTTGTGTATTTCTCTCTCTCTCTCTCTCTCTCTCTCTCTCTCTCTCTCTCTCTCTCTCTCTCTCTCTCTCTCTCTCTCTCTCTCTCTCTCTCTCTCTCTCTCTCTCTCTCTCTCTCTCTCTCTCTCTCTCTCTTTCCCTAATCCTTTATCTCTCTCTCCTTCCTTCCCTCTTGACCTCCCTCTTTCTATCTCTCTCTCTCTCTCACTCCCCCATTTCCTTTCTTCCCTCTCCTTTCTCTTCTATCTATCTTTCCTATAGTGTGTCTTCGCCATATTTCGCAAAATGTGTGATACTTCATGTCCATGCTAGCACTCGAATTTTTGGTCGCCTGTTCAATCCAGCCTCAGCAGAACTGGAATCCTGTTTGACACGGCCTATCCTGTAGGCCTATTTCCCGCTTGATTGTGTTGTTTATTTTGTTTGTTGTGTGTGTGTGTGTGTGTGTGTTGTATTTTTATTTATTCATTTTTTATTGGTTTTATTGTTTGTGTGTTTATTTGTAGCTGTTGAGGGAGGGAAACGTGTTGATAGGAAACAGGAAGAGGGATTTGGAGAGGGGAGGGGAAGGGAAGGGAGGGGAGGGGAGGGAAAAGTAGTAACCTAGTGCGGGGGTCGCCCATGAGTCACCGCTAGCCTTCCCCTCTCCTTTCCCCTCCTCTCCCCTCCTCCTCCTCCTCGCGCCCCTCTTCCCCTCCCCGCCCTGTCCCCTTCTCTCCCCTCGCCCCTCCCCCTTGCAGGATGGGATGAACGAGGTACGATAACTGCCCTTTCCGCGCGCCGTAACGATCCCCCGCATTGTTTCGCCATTTTCGACTTTATACTTGCGATGGAAACTTTAAACCCCTCTTATTCTCATTCTCTCTCTCTCTCTCTCTCTCTCTCTCTCTCTCTCTCTCTCTCTCTCTCTCTCTCTCTCTCTCTCTCTCTCTCTCTCTCTCTCTCTCTCTCTCTCTCTCTCTCTCTCTCTCTCTCTCTCTCTCTCTCTCCTCCCGCACCCACCCTCATTGTGTGTATATATGCATATCCATATACCAGTATACATCTAACATAATTTAATCTAATTTTGATTTAATAACGCGTATAATCATATACATATACATATACTTATATGATGAATTACAACGTATCCACAAACCGGTGCACAAAGACTCTGTATGTCAGTCTGTATTTCATGCCTTCAGTCTCTGTCTCATATACTATCCTTCCCGCCTTTAAGGTGAAATATAACCATGCCATTGTGTCGGAGATGTTCTTGAATCAAAGCCGTGGTCTCGGGAAAGAGAGACAGACGAGGATAAATATGAGAGAGAGAGAGAGAGAAGACCGGATAAAAGGCAATAGATAGCGAAAGGGCAAAGAGCGAGAGAGAGAGAGAGAGAGAGAGAGAGAGAGAGAGAGAGAGAAAGAGGACCGGATAAAAGGCAATAGATAGCGAAAGCGCAAAGAGAGAGAGAAAGAGAAGAAGACCGAGGACCAGATAAAAGCCAAGAGACAGCGAAAGGGAAGAGAGAAAGAACCCCGATTGCCTGTCTGAGACCAGCAGCATCTGCGGCGAGGCGGTGTCAATGTTCGTGCGGAATGGGACGTGTCGACGGTCTACCTGGCGACCCCCCCCCCCCCCCTCCCCCCTCTCTGTTGCCGCGGCCGCCGACTGCCCCGCGGCTCCAGGTTGTCTGAGGGGGAGGGAGGAAGGGGGACAAAGGGTGAGGGGAAGGGCAGGTAGGAAGGGAAGGTGGGGGGGGGAGGTCTGAGGGGATGGGAAGGGGGATACAAGGACAAGGGGAAGAGAAGGTGTGAAGGAGGGATGGGGGAAGGGGTAGAGGGGTGGGGAGGTGTGTGTGGGGAGGAGGGGGTAGAGGGGAAGGATGACTAGGTGACTTACCTGTGTTGCCAGTCTGTCTGTCTCTCTGTTGCGTCTGCCATCAGTCTGCGTGTTTGTCTGTTTACATCTCCATGGCAACTGTAAACTTTGCCTAATTATTATTATTTTTTGTTCATCCGAGTATAATCATATTGTATTTAAATTTATCTCTGCGTATTTATTGTTTTTTTTTTGTTGAAATACATTTGCATATTTGTTTTCCACTGAATTGAACTTCTTATTTCAAGCATACCTTGTCAGACAGGATAAATGTTATGTTACGTGTGATTTATTTTCCCCTCTTCGTCTCTCCGTTTCCCCTCTTTCTCCCTACTTTTTTCTCCCTTTCCCCTCCCTCTTTCTCTTTCTGTCTCTCTCTCTCTCTCCCAACCTCTCCCCCTCTTTCTATTCTTCGGCTCTTCCACCCACTTTCTATCTTCCTTTCTTCCCCCCCCCCCTCTCTCTCTCTCTCTCTCTCTCTGTCCTTCCCTGATTTTCCCCTCCTATCTCTTTCTCTTACTTTTTTTTTCTTACATTGTCGTCTTTCCACTCTTTTTTTTTTTCTTTCTTTTTTCTTTTTTTTTAGGGTCGGAAGGGGGAAGATTACGCTTTTCGCTTCATTTGCATATTTCCATTCTCATGAGATTTGCTTCGTATTTTTCTTTTAGTTTTTCCCCTCTGTTTTTTCTCATTTTCTCCCTTTTCTTTTTTTACTTTTTTTTCATTTTGGTTTGTTTATTTTTTGGCCCAGTAAACAAGGCGAGGCGACTACACTTGACCTCGTATAAGGTCATGTAGAATAAGTCCTCCTTCACCCCACCCCCCCAAAAAAAAAAATAAAAAAAATAAACAAAAATGAAAAAAATAAAAATAAAAGGTATCTAGAGTTGTTTCTAAAAGTCTTCAAGTTTTAAACACAAGAACTCTAGTAGGATTTTTTAAATAATTTTTTTGATTTACTTTATTTTATTTTTCATTTTATTTTATCTTATTATCATTATTATTATTTTTTTTGTATTACTTTTTTGAGATGTGGGTTTAAGGGAGGGTAAGGTAAGAGGGGAATACTGGTAACTATATCAAAGGGAGAGAGGGAGAGGGAGAGGAAAGGGTAGGGTCGAATAGGTGTCAAGAGAAAAAGGGTACGCAGATGGCAGGGGGTCACACTGGTGCCAAAAAAAAAAAAATAAGGATACACACGTGGGAACGAGTCGAATTGGTACCAAAACAGGACACCCAAGTGGGAAAAGGGGCCACATTGGCACACAAAAGGTACCACGCAAGAGCTTGGGGCTCGAAACGGTGCCAAAGAATGAGACTACGCAGGTGACAGGAGTTCATTGGTCCCAGAATACGCAAGGTGGAAGGGGAGGGATAGGGATAAGGAGATGGGGGGTGGGGGGGGTCGTGATTCGGGTGTCACATTAGATCCTTCCCATTTGGCGGCTCAAAGGATTGGCCGGATCCTGTTGGTCAATCTTCTTGTGCGCCTCGTTTGCTGGGCTTTAGGGAGAAAAAAGTTATATTTCATATATCTTTTTCTCTCTCTCTCTCTCTCTCTCTCTCCAATAGTGGTTTCGGGTGAAAGGCTGAATAAAAAGCGGGAGAGAAAAGTCGTATTGGTTGGCATTTTGACCAAAGAAAAAAATTATATTTTTTATTTTATATATTTATTTATTTACTTATTTATTTATTTATTTATTTGTTCATTCATTTTAGATTTCTATCGGCTGTTTAAGATTTCTAGATAAATTATAATTTTTAAACCGATACATCCCCCCCCCCCCCCACACCCTTTCCGAAGTCCCGCAACCGACCGCAAGCACGACGGAGATTGGCTGCGGCTGCGGCTGTGGCTGCGGCATCTCACCTCCGGAGGCGCGAGACCGGCACACGGGACGCTAATTCCCGACGAGAACCGGCGCTGTCGGGAGGAAGGGGGAGGGAGGGAGGGGGGGGGGGGAACCGTGGGGTCTCTTCTGCGGGACATGAGGAGGTGGAAGGAGAAGAGGAGGAGGAGGAGGAGGTGGAAGAAGAGGGTAGAAGGGGGCAGAAGAGGGTGGGGGGGGAGAGAAGGTGGTGGTGGAAGGAGAAGGAGAAGGGGAAAGAGGAGGAGGGAAAAAGAATGGAAGGTAAAGAAAGAAAAAAGATAGATGGAAAAGGAGAAGACGAATAAGAACAGGAGGAGGAGGAGGAGGAAGAAGAGAGGCGAAATGAGGAAGGCCGAGAGCCGGAAAGGAGCAGTGCGCCTCGGAACCTTACCTTCCTCGTCCTGCCCGGCTTAGTCAGCCCGCCCTCGCTCTCTCTCTCTCTCTCTCTCTCTCTCTCTCTCTCTCTCTCTCTCTCTCTCTCTCTCTCTCTCTCTCTCTCTCTCTCTCTCTCTCTCTCTCTCTTTCGTACTCTCTCTCTCTCCTCTTTCCTCTTTCTCACTCTCTCTCCTCTTTCCTCTTTCTCACTCTCTCTCTCCTCTCTCTCTCTCCTCTCTCTCTCTCTCTCTCTCTCTCTCTCTCTCTCTCTCTCTCTCTCTCTCTCTCTCTCTCTCTCTCTCTCTCTCTCTCTCTCTCTCTCTCTCTCTCTCTCTCGCTCTCTCTCTCTCTCTCTCTCTCTCTCTCCTTTTTTTTTCTTTGCCTTTTCTTCCCCGCGTGCAATATTCTTATTTTTCTACCCGAGAGGCGCGCCAGACGGGCTGGATGGGCTGGGCGGGCTGGGCGGCTGTCCGACCCTCCTTCCTCCTCCTCCTCCTCCTCCTTACGGTCAACCTCTTCCTACTCCTGCTCACGTTCTACATCTTCCCTCCCACCCCCTTCTCATTCTCTTCCTCCTCCTCCTCCTCCTCCTCTTCTTCTTCCTTCTCTTCCCCTCTCCCTTATCCTCTTCCTTCTCTTCTTCTTCCTCCTCTTCATCCCCTCCTCACATCCACTTTTGTTTTTATGTTTGTGCCTTTCTTCCCTTTAGTTTCCTTTCCCCTTGCTTATAATTGATTGAGGATAACACTGTTTTCATATGGATGTTTTTTTTCTGGAAAAAAAAGGGTTTTCTTTGGATCTTTTTATATCTGTCCGTTTCGCATTATGTCTCTTTATATTCGTTCCTTTGTATCTACTCGTAATTGTCTTTCTCTCTCTCTCTCTCTCTCTCTCTCTCTCTCTCTCTCTCTCTCTCTCGTTATATCTTCGCATAGTTCCCACGAAGTTGCTTTTGCACACATGACTAAACAAGTCTGGTCCGAGAGGAAATTATCTCAGCGTATTAAAACTTGAAGCTCTGGGACTTTGCAATTTTTAAATTTTGATAGTCATGGTATTGCAATGTTTACCACTTTTTTTTATTATCTTTTTTCCCTTTTTTTTAAGTCTCGACCGTTGCGGATAACACCGGTGGTCACGCCGTTATTTGCCCTGCTTTTGTCTTTTTTTTCTTGTTTGTTACCTCTTCTTCTCTCTCTTGTCGCCCTCCTCTCCTCCCTACCAACCTCCTCTTACTCATCATCTTCTCCCCCCCTCCCCCTCCCTCCCCTCCACGTCCGTTATCGTTTTGCATCTGTCTCTTTTATTTCTTGTCTTCTCTCCCCCCCTTTTTTTCATTGTCCGCCCCTTCTCTCCTATTTTATATCGCTTTCCCCTCTTTCCCCCTTTTCCTTCCTTCCTTCCTTCCTTCCTCCAATATTTATCTTTTTTTTGTCGCTTCTCCTTTCCTCCTTTTCTCTTCCTTCGTTCGTATCCCTTCTACCCTCTCTTCTTCTCCC
The DNA here is from genome assembly GCF_977035675.1 of Penaeus japonicus. Lineage (NCBI taxonomy): Eukaryota > Metazoa > Arthropoda > Malacostraca > Decapoda > Penaeidae > Penaeus > Penaeus japonicus. The sequence continues at coordinate 31,340,757 of NW_028234423.1, read as the reverse complement.
ATCCTTCTCCTTTTTTAACATCGATTTCCTTTCCTCCCCCCTCCCTTCTTCTTCTTCTCCTTCTTCTCCTTCTCCTTCTCCTTCTCCTTCTCCCTCACCTCTTCTTCCCTCGTTCATATCCCCTCTACCCTCACATCTACTTCCATCCTCTTTTTTTTTCTTCCTTTTTTGTATAAATATCGCTTCTTTCTTCCCCTCGTTCGTATCCCCTCTTCCTTCCCTCCTCCCCTCTTCTCCCAGACAGCACACAGCAGACGGAGGCGGCTTGTGTCTGGTATTGATCCAAACGCGCACACAACCACACATGTGTATACCACACAATCAACCATAGACAACCACACTAGGATGCAATTTACACTTTGTTTTATTTTCTCTTCTTCTTCTTCTGCTTCTTCTTCATCATCTTCTTATTCTTCTACTACTACTATAAGCTCCTTTGATAAGACCTTGGTGTGTGTGTGTGTGATTCTAACGCCCTTGTACTTGTACTTGTTTGAATAGGTAGTGTGTAGTTATGTACGTAGGTAGATAGATGGGTAGGTAGGTATGTCCGTACGTATGTATGTACGTACGTATGTATGTATGTATGTATGTATGTATGTATGTACGTACGTACGTATATAAGTACGTACGTACGTATGTATGTATGTATGTATGTATTTTATTTAACACGCGGGACTAAAATGTCACGCAATTCATCAACTCTCGTGATTAACATATACACGAGCGTCGGCCTCGGTCCTTCCCCGCCGACAGTGCATGCCTGTCAATCGAGAGCCTCCCAAGTTCACTGGAATGGGCCCTCTTCTCCCCGAAATGTTTTGTTAACTTTAAAGCTGTCACTCTGTGAGGGTTTTGTACCTTTCGGTCCTCCCTTTCCTCCTCCTGTCTGTCTGTCTGTCCTCACTTTTTTTTTTGTCTTCCTGTTTCCTTTTTCCTCTCCTTTCTTTCTCTTTCTCTGTTCGTATTTCCTTTTGCGTCTTCCTCTTCCCGCTTCTTTCCTCTTCCTCTGTTCGTCCTCCCTTTTCCTCCTCTTTTTCCCTCGGATTTTATCTCTTATCATCTTTTATTTTTGTCCCTTTGCTTCCTTTCTCTTACCCACCCCCTCTTTCTCTCTCCTTTTCCTCATTTTTCCCTTTTTTCTTCTCTCCCTCCCTTTCACCACTTCTCCCTCATTCCCTCTCTCCTTTTCCTCCCACCCTCCATCCCACCTTTTCCTCACTACCTTATTCTCATTTTCTCCTTTCCTCCCGTCCTCTTCTCCCCTCCCACCTCCACCTATCCCTCATTCCTTCCATCATTCCCTTCCTCATTCCTTCCTTCATTCCCTCCCTTATTCCTTCCACCATTCCCTTCCTCATTCTTTCCATCATTCCCTTCCTAATTCCTTCCACCATTCCCTCCCTTATTCCCTTCCTCCTTCCACCCATCCTCCTCATTCACTAAGAGTACTAGAGAGAGAAATCCTTGCAAGTATCACCCTTAAAAACTCATCCTTAAACCCTATCTCGGGGGACACCGTAGGGTAAATAGGTGACAGGTACCGGGGGATAGGGGTGAGGTTGTGGGGGAGGAGGGAGGGAGGGGAGGGGGGGGAAGTTGGGAACAGGTGCCGCTGACTCGAACTGTGGCACTGGGGGGTTTTGTGCATCTGTTGTTTCCTTTTTTTTTTCTCTCTCTCTCTTTTTCTTTTTTTTTGTTAAAGTTATGCGATTTATTGTAGATTTTTTTTTTTTTTTTTAGGGGATTTATTTTTTTTCTATTTGTTTAGTGAGTCGTTTTCCGCGTATCTTGTTTTCTCTCTCTCTCTCTCTCTATCTCTCTCTATCTCTGTTTTCTCCCAGTTCTTGTTGCTAACCATATGCAACATCAAAGGTAACGTAGGCCTTTTACACGGGGAGTGGGGGGGGGATGAAAAGGGAAGTTAGTAAGTCGTGTTGATGAATAGCTGATCCATCCCTCCCTTCCTAAGTTTGTTTTTATGCTTTTGATTCGCCTGTCTTTTTTATTTTTATTTCATTTTATTATTTTTCTTTTTTTTTTATTCTTTATTTTTCTCTCGTCGTCGTTTGTCGGCGTTTTCATCATCCTTCTTTCCTTCTCTCTTTCTCCTCCTTCACTCCCACCTCTTCCCTCTTGTCCTCCTCCTCCTCCTCCTTTCCTCCCTCTCTCCTCATCCTCATCCTCCTTCCTCCCTCACTCCTCCTCCTCTCTCTTTCTCTCTCTCTCTCTCTCTCTCTCTCTCTCTCTCTCTCTCTCTCTCTCTCTCTCTCTCTCTCTCTCTCTCTCTCTCTCTCTCTCTCTCCCTCTCTCCACCTCTTCCCCGAATTGTTGACCGGAGACAGCAGGAAGTCAGCAGTTAAGTAAGCAGGCAAGCATGTGCGTTCGTTCCACCGGGCCGTGAAGGAGTTTACATACGGTGACTTTAACGCGATCGAATTGAGTCACAAGTTGTCCTTGATTAGTTGACAGGGACGTACATGTGTGCGTGTGTTTGTGTGTGTAGGGGGGGGGGAGGAGGGTCTGTGTGTGTATGTGTACGTACTTTTTTTTTTTTGTCTTTTTAGTTTATAGATGGAATGGTAATGAATTGAATTTTTTTTTTTTTACTTTTCTTTTTGTGTTTGTGAAATTTCCCGTTATTGGTGGGGGAAAAAACGAGACGCAAATGTAACAAACAAGAAAAAGAAACAAAAAATATGATGATGCAAGAGTGCCTTTGGCGCTGAGCCGCGAAGTGTGGCGTCGACGGCCACAGGAAGGTAATGGTGACGCAAACGGAGATGTCCTCGCGTCGCGGGTGATGCTGTTGACGACGGCAATGACAGCGCAACATAAGTATGACATATCATGGCATCGGTATCCAGGGGCCTCGACTTCGGCGGCAGCTCCCCTCACAGCCCACCACACGGAAGCGAGGAGATGGGTGGGTTGGGGTGGGGGATAGGGTGGGTTGGGATGGGGGAGAAGGAGGAGGAGGAGATGATCTGATGAAGGGAGGGTGGGAAGGTTGGAGGGGGTGGAGAGGGGGAGGGAGGGAGGAAGGGAGGAAGGGAGGGAGAAGTCGGTTGTAATTATCTCGTGGGCTGCTCTGAGAAAGCGGGGGGCGGGGGGCGGGCGGAAGGGGCGTGTTTGTTTGTTTTTGTTTGATTAATGATGATGCTCGTCGTCGTGTTTGTTTCTCCTTTTTGATTACTGTGATATTAATGTTATCCTTTTTAAGTCATCGTCATCCCCCCTCCCTTCCCCCCCTTACCCCTTACATCTTTTCCCTCCCCTTTCTCCTCTCTACCCGTCTTATCCCCCATCTTCCTATCCTCTTCCTTCCCTCCCTCCCTCTCCTCCCTCTCCTCCCCATCTTTCTATCTCTCTCTTCCCTTCCCTTCCCTTCTACCTCTACCCTTCTTCCTTCCTCCCTCCCTCCCTTGTTCGCCGTGTCCCAGGTCCCAGACGTCTGACATGACACCACGACAAATGACTCGGGGAGGATTGTCGTCTGGGAGGGACCTGTTATTACCGGGGTGATGTCATAAGCCCCGTGTTTATTTATGGATTTTAGTTGTTTACTTGTTTAATCACGTGCTGTCTTAGTTTGTTTGTTCGTTTGTAGGTTCCGTGTTTGTTTTTGTTTTTGTTTTGTTTGTTTTCTCCTCTTGCCGTTGTGTGTTTGGGGATCTTGGATGTCGATTTGGAAATGCTTTGTGAGGAAAAGTTGTCCCGAGTTATCTTGGTTGGATGTCGAGTTACGCCCTTGCAATATTGCCTTGTCTTTAAAGGGCCGAGAATAATGTCTTGCAACAGAAGTGTCTTTTTATTTTCTTTGAGAGAGAGAGAGAGAGAGAGAGAGAGAGAGAGAGAGAGAGAGAGAGAGAGAGAGAGATGGGGAGGAGAGGAGAGGAGAGAGAGAGAGAGAGAAACCGACCAACCACATTACCTCGATATAAAAATCAGGCATTGCAAAAGGGAAAAAAAAACCTCGTAAGCACCGGGAAATGACGGTGGAGATGCAGCAGACATGAATGAACAGTGAAATGAAAACTCGCTCGCAGGAAAGGCGGATCAGAAAGAATTAATTGGCATAAATAAATCGACAGGTTTGGCCAGAGCTCCATCGGCTATCGGGTATTTCTCTCTCTCTCTCTCTCTCTCTCTCTCTCTCTCTCTCTCTCTCTCTCTCTCTCTCTCTCTCTTTCTCTCATCTGATTAAAAGCAATATCGAATCTCACGGTGAAAGGAAAGGCAGCAATCCCTATTTCTCTTTCTCTTTCTTTCTCTCTTCCTCCCCATCTCTTGTCATTCTCTTTCCTTTTCTACTTCCTGGTTTCCTCCTCTTCCTTCCTTCCTCCCTCCCTCCCTCTTTCTCTCTCTTCCTCTCCATCTCTTGTCATTCTCCTTCCTTTTTCTACTTCCCTGTTTCCTCCTCCTCCATCCTCCTTCCTTTTCTACTTCCCTGTTTCCTCCTCCTCCTCCTCCTCCTTCCTCCCTCCTTCCTCCTTCCTTCCTCCTCCACCTACTCACTTTCCCCTCGCAGTTTGCCACGCTATTTCCCCGGGTTACAGATGTCAAGTATTTGCGATTCGTTTCTCCGTGTCGATATTTAATGGGCCTGTAATAGGCTTAGGCTCAAGGCAAGGCCGGGGTGTTCCTAGGACGCGTGTCTCGCTCTTTCTCGCTTTCTCTCTTTCTCTTGCTCTCTTTCTCTTGCTCTCTTTCTCGCTTTCTCTCTTTCTCGCTTTCTCTTGCTCTCTTTCTCTCTCTCTCTCCCTCTCTCTCCCTCTCTCTCCCTCTCTCTCCCTCTCTCTCCCTCTCTCTCCCTCTCTCTCCCTCTCTCTCTCTCCCTTTCCCTCTCTCTCTCTCCCTTTCCCTCTCTCTCTCTCCCTCTCCCTCTCCCCTCTCCCCTCTCCTCCTCCTCAAGTACTGAAGTTTCCTGAATCTCCGTTTTTTAAATGATTTTGTTTTTATTTAATTAATTATCTTTGATTTATGTATATTGTTTATTTTTCCGGAGGTACTGGAGTTTGAGGGGGGAGGGGGGAAGGGGGGGGCCTGTATGCTAGGTGAGATGAGGGGGTAGAGTTGGGGGTGGGGGTTAGGGGGGGTGAGTTGATTGTGGCAGCCGGCTTTTGATGTGGTAATTGAGGGAAAAGCACTTTGGCGACGCTGAATCATAGCCATAATATGGAAGCCTAGCATGTGGTTGATATATATATATATATATTTTTTTTTATTGTGTGGCGTCATTTTTTAAATGTATTTTTTTTCTTCTTTTTCTTTTTTTCGTTTGTCACCTTGTGATCGGATCTTGTTCGAGGAAGGATTGCTTGGCAAATCATGCGCGTGTAACTGTGCCTCTGAGGAATCTACTTCCCTCTGCTTGTATATTTTTCGGGGGGGGGGGGATGGATGGAATTTCTCGGAATACAATCTACATGCGTAGATCCCGCTCGATCACTGTAGCGGCGGAATTAGCGACTACGGCAGCAGCAGCAGCAAGGAGCGGCGTTTGCGGCGGCAGCGGCGGCAGGCGGCAAGGGGGATGATCCAGCGAGGCGGCGGCAACGGCAACGGCGGCGGCAGCGGCAGCGGCAGGCAGCGGCGACGGCGAGCGCGCAGGTCCCGGCAACCACACCCAGGAGGCGAGGCGAGGAACGGCAGCGCGAGCGAGTCTCCTCCAGTCAGTGTCTGCCCGGCTCCCGCTCCGTCAACACTGCCACTACAACCTACACTGCCCTCCCCCCCACCCCAAGGCTGTGCCACGATCCAGTGGTGAGGCGGGCGGCGTTGCTTACACCACACCGACACCATACCGACACCACACCCCGTACTGTCGACTTCATTTCGGTTTTTGTTCGGGCGAGGCCTTTCGTTTCCCCCCCAAAGTGCCGCCTGTACGTCGCAGTGCCAGTCTTGTTTGCAACCTCAGCACAGTGCCAACCAACGTCTGTAAGAGGGGATCCACATCCCCCCCACTCCCCCACCCCTACCCCCACTGCCCCTCCCCTTTTCCAACAACTCGTGTTTATCCACATTTTAGCTCAGTCGAGTTCTTCCCTTTGTGGTCTGACGTCTGGCGTGAGTGCCAAGAGGCGCATGCACTTGACGCGTCGTACTCTTTAAGAAACAAGTTTAAATTAGTTTTATTCAGTTTCGTGATTTAATCCTTTATCAAGAGTAAAGATAACCCCCCCCCCTAACCCCAACCCTCCCCTCACACCACCTCCAACGCCCCTTCCACTTGGCACTTGCATCGTCGACGGGAACATACTTGTCAACACTGCAACTTGCAATCCCCTCCCGCCCCTCCCGCCCCCCTCCCACCCGCTGGCAGTGAATCCAGGTGACGACCGGACTGACAGTGATGAGCGGATGCCTTGTTGCAACTGGATGCAGTGCCACTTAGCGCTCGTTTGAAATAAGCTCAGAAATAAGTGTTGGAAAAGCAAAGCTAGGCCTATATATATGTAAAGTTAGATGACAATCCAAGTCAGAGGTGTGTAACTCTCCACCCCTCTCAGTGCCGTCAGCCGCTGTCAGTCCCTGTCAGTCCCTGTCAGCCCCTGTCAGCGCAGTGTAGGTCTCTATACACTCCCCCCCCACCCACTTCCCCCTCAACATTGACATTGCAACACTCGTTGATTTAGTACGAGGAGGCACAGCTTCAGATTCACATTACAAAAAAACAAACAAAAACAAAAAAATCACTGACCACCTCCTCCTCCTCCACGACACACATCATATTTTTTTAAGTGAAATATACCACATTCTAATCTCTAATCCGACATTTATCCATTATTTATCATCCACTGCTTCGGCACTGACGGCTGTTCTGGTTGATCCTGCAGTTGCAAGCGAAGGCCTAGAGAGCGAGACCTTGGGCATCCTCTCAACCCCCCCCCCCAACCGCGCCCCACAACCCCTTTGCCCTCTGCCCATCAGCAGTGCCAGGCCTTCATGGTTTAGCGGCGGTCCTTCCGTCGAGTGAGTCGCCTCTCGCTTCTGCAGCCCGAACGCACTCGCTCACTCGCTCGTGACGCCCACTCGTCGTCCGTCGTCGTCGTGGTCATCGTCGTCGTCGTCGTCGTCGCCGCGTGTTCCCCCCCGCCTTGTGTGCGCACGTCTTGAGAAAGAGATAGAGATAGAGAGATAGATAGAAAGGGAGGACCTCCTATCGTAAATTGAGAGAGAGAGAAAAGGGGTGAAATAACGAGAACTTTACTCACGCACTCGCTGCTCTCCCTTCTACATCGTCCACGCACTCCGACGCCCACGCCCACACCCACGCCGCCAAGATGCTGATTGGGCTTGTCCGAGATTCCTTCCTCAGGTGCTTCTGTCAGACCTGCTCCGTCAACTCTGCCATTCCAGGTTAGAAAGCTTTTTCTGGTCAGATTTTCAGCTTCATGTCTGAAACAGTTAGGATTTGTTTACGGTACTTTTTTTTTACTTGTTTATTTATTTATTATTTTTTCATAATAGAGAGCTTCAAATTCATTTTTTTTCTTATTCAGGTGATGTATGTATAAGTATTCGCATAGATTTTCTTTTTCTTTTTCTTTTTTTAAAGAGTGTATTGATATGTTTACTTGAAAAAAAATATATATATAATGAAGTATATGAAATAAGTCTACAGTGTCGGAACTTTCAGAATTTTGGAGGTGAGAAAAGAGGAAAATACAATAGAGTGAATTGGTAATATTAATCCATGGAGATGTTAACAGAATCCACCCCAGAGAAAAAGAATAAATAAACATTTATATCTATATATATATGGCCAACAAATCCGTGCCCATTCAGAATTCTAGGTTGCCGACAAGTTTTGCGTTTTCTTTTTCTCCGTTTTCTGTGAGCCGCGCCCACCCGTGCTGGCTGGGGATGTAAATAGAGGCTGAAGTTACACGTTTCTCTAATGCAGCATCGCCCATATCGCCGATCGATCCCGGCGAGCCGCATGTCGTCAAGGGCGCCGCTCTCAAAGGCCCGCAGTGTCCTAATCGACCTTACTGCGCTCGGTCTGATGCTGCAGTGTCTTTCCAGAGTGGGCCGGTCCTTGCGGGAAGATATTTCGAAATCCTTTTTTGTTTTTTTTTTTCTTCTTCTTCTCTCAGATCCCCCGGGCTGGTGATGCCGGCGGAAGTGTATTCCCGGTAGTTATTTATTTTTTTATTTTTTTTTTAAAGTCGTATTTCATTTTATTCTTAATTTATAAATCCTCTTCGTATTTGGGGAATCACGGGTTTGTGAAAGGATGTGTAGTTTTTATTTTTATTTATTTTTATTTTTTCTTTAAGTAAAGGGCGATAGATAGGGGCATGGGAGGAGGAGGAGGAGGAGCAGGAAGAGGAAGGGGACACATGGGAGGGGGGATACCCAGTGGCTCTCATGTTTGGACTCCTTTAAAGAACCTTGGCATTGACTGCGTCCATCACCCGGATGCCCCTCTGGCCCGGACTTCGGTGGCGACGGCGGGCGGGTGGGCGGCCTTATGGAAGCATCATCAGCTTGAGGTTTTTCTCTTAATTATGTATTTCTTCGCTCTGTCGCGGTTGGTGGGGTTTATGCAGGCGCGTGTGTGTGTGTGTGTGTGTGTGTGTGTGTTCGAGGGGGGGGGGTGTTAGGGGCTGGTATAGGGGGCGGGGGAAGATCAAGGGTTTTTCAAAAAAATTCTTGGAAATGGTTTGGCAGGTGTGGTTCTATTGTGTTATTGTATGTATACTTCGCAAATACACTCAAGCGCGTATAGGTGTAGAGGTATACTCTTCCGCATTTTCACACACACACATACACACATATATATTTATATATATCCCCCCTCCCCCATCCATACTGACACAACTGCTCCAAATCGCACACCTATCCACATGTAAACACTTCTAATTTCAAACATGCTTCACATACCAAAAAAAAAAAAGTTTCCATTCGCACCCACCCCACCCCCCGAAAAAAAAAGAAAAAAAAAACACGCCCACATTTTCACTCTGTATGCGCCGTGAGTTCCCCGATATGGGCGGCAATTTGTTTAATCGCCGGATGTATAAAGTGTAGGGGACTGATGGCGACGTGGAAAGGGGACGGAGTGCCACCCGACCTGAGTGGCATTACTGGCGAGTTCTGGCCGGGAAGGCTCGGGGTTGTGCAGTCTGGTCGGCTCTATCTTTCTCTCTCTCTCGCTTTATCTCTTTCTCTCTCGCTTTCTCTATTTCTTATTCTCTGTTTCTCTCTCTCTCTCTCTCTCTCTCGCTTTATCTCTCTTATTCTCTGTTTCTCTCTCTCTCTCTCTCTCTCTCTCTCTTTTACTCTCTCTATTTATCTCTTTCTCTCTCTCTCCTTCCTTCCACCCCTCCCTCCCTTTCACTTCCTTATTCTCTCTTCTCTCCTTTCACGCTTTTCCCCTCTCTAAATCCTCGCCTCATTTTTCCCCTTCACCCTTCTCTTCATTTCTCTCCACTCCCTTATCCGCTTCTCTCTCTCTCTTACCCTTTTCTTCCCTCTCCCTGCTTCTCGTTTTTCATTGTCATTCCGTTCCCTTCCCTCATTTTCTCTCGCCCTTCCCTCTCCTGCCCTCTCCTCGTTTACCCCCATCTCTCCCTCATTTCCTCGCATGCTTTCCCTCGTTCCTTCCATTCCCCAAACTGCTGTTGCTCCTCCTCCTCCCCCCTCCTCCCTCCTCCCTCCTCGTCCTCCTTCCCCCTTCCTCCTTCCCCCTCCCTCTTCCCCCTCCCTCTTCCTTCCTCTTCTTCCACCTGCTGCTCCTCCTCCTTTTTTTCTCTCTTGTTAATCACCCAACTTTTCTGTTTATTCATTCAACATTCCTCTGAAACGAGACTGAGGGGAAAAAAAAGTAATGTACACTGTGCAACCGTAATACGTCGGGATGAACGGGAGGGGGGGAGAGAACCAGGCCTGTTATGTATATTTTCACCTCACTCGAAATACAATGGTGTTAGACTGTGATATATATCAAGTTATATTCATTTCCTTTTTTTTTTTTTTTGGGGGGGGGGGGCAAGAAATGCAATGATTGCACCAGGGTATCAATTTGTATTCCGTGTTTTTTTTTTTTTTTTTTTCTCAGCTTCACTTTTTTTTCTTTTTTTCATTTGCACAAGAAATAGAATAATTTCACTTATTGAACAGAATGTGTTCCATGATTTTTCATCGGGCACCCTGCCTGAAGATCTGGAGGCGATTAAGCATGTATCCCATTGCAATTGCGTTGTATTATCGAATGATCAAGGTCGGCGTGTCTGTCTGTATGTCCGAGAGAGACAGAGGCACACACTTGGTGCAAGGAGGCGGTAAGATATGTTAATGTTTTGGACTTATTTGGGATATATTAGTAATGCTGATTAACCACAGATGTTTATGATGGCATTGTATGTGTTTTGGGATGTTTCTTTCCCTTTCTTTATTCAGCGAAGTACCCATCTCTTCCTCTCCTCTTTCTCTTTCTCTCTCTTATTTCGTTTTCTTCTATGTCCTCTTTCAAGTCTCAAACCTGTCGATGTTTTTCGTACCGATTTTCAATCTATGTTGTGCATTCGACAAAGGTAGAAGGCCCCTTTGTTGACCTTAAATTGATTTATATATATATATATATATATATATATATATATATATATATATATATATATATATATATATATATATATATATATATATATATATATATTCAATTCGACTATTTTTCATTCAGCTAATGAGTCTGTTTATCCAAGCGTGAGATTCAAATATTTATAAAGATCGAAATAATTACTCGGAGAACCGAGGCCATGTGGATGGTTCGAAATATTTGAATATTTCCGTTCTATTTTTTTCTATTTTTTTCTAACTATTTCTTTTTTTTTTTCCTTTTACGTTCTTGAGGATCAGTGGCTTTAGGGGAGAGGCTTAGATTCCCCCGTCGGTACGATCGGCCTCCCGCTGCTGGATGGCGAAAAATGATTATTTATTGGCGTATAATTCTGGCCGGAGTGGAAAGCCCGCACACGCGCCCGAAGACTTAGGGTATTACGAGGGGGCTTATGCCACGTTCTCTCTCCCTCTCTCTCTCTCTCCCTCTCTTCACTTTTCTCTCTTCTTTATTTTTTATCTTATCTTTCATCTTTCTCCTCTTTTTCTCTCTCCCCCTCTCACTCTTTCTCCTTCTCCCGCTCCCTCTCTTTCTCCCCTCCTCACCCTCTCCCTCTTTCTCTCCTCCCTCTTCTCTCTCCTCTCCCCCCACCTCTCCCCTCTCTCCCCTCTCTCCCCTCTCTCCCCTCTCTCCCCTCTCTCCCCTCTCTCCCCTCTCTCCCCCTTCCTCCCGCACACACACACACCGATACCCCCTAGGATATTGAGCACACTCTGGGATATATATATATATTTTGTGGATATTATTTTTTCATCAATACGCGGACATATACCAGACCGATGTGAACGTGTTAAGCGTTCATACGTTCATGGAGGGGAGGGGGTGGGGGGTGAGGTGAATCTAGCGGTACTGAACAGGTTTCCCAAAGCCAGATCCCGCACCCAGTCATAATTCCCCTCTCTGTTTACACACACACACACACACACACACACATGTACTCAAACTTGTACATACATAAGTGAACATACTTACACAAGCATAAATACACATATAGGCTATATACACACGTACCATGCACACAAACTCGCACGTACATCAACGCAAATATACACACATGTGCGTCGATTTGCATGCACGTACGTACTCGCATGACATTCGATAACCTCGGCTAGGAGAGGCATCAAGCGAAGATGATCTGGATTTAGAGACTATTTTTAATGGATTATTTCTCTCCTCATGGCGTTCTGTTCGCTTCCGACATGATCATGCACGGGGGAGCTGTCCGCTGACTGGCTTCCGAGCCGCGTCATGCAGTACAGTTATTGTGGGCGTGGTCGTTGTTGTTCATCTGTTTATTAGAGTTTTTAGAAATACTTCTTTCTGCTTTTTTTTTTCTTTTTCTTTTTTGCTTTTCAATATCCTGATATTGCTTACTCTTTATTCTACGTATTATTTTGATATTTTCTTTCATCTCATTCCTTCTTTCTCTATTCTTCTCTTACTCCAATTTCTTATCCACCTCCCCTCCCCCCCCTCACCTCACCTCCAATCATACCGTTATCATATAATATCTACGTGTTTATTGGTCGCCCTTCGTGGTCGGCCGTTTTCGTGCAACCGGAGCGAGACGGAGCGTTGAGTGTGGTCTCGACTCTGCTTCGCCAGGATGACTCACGGGGGGCGAGGATGCACTGGGAGACATGCTGGCGGGAGCGGCCTGGACGTCGCTGGGATCTGTCTGTCTGTCTGTTTGTCTGTGTGTGTGTTCTATCATTACCTCTGTCTGTGTGTCTATCTAGCTATCTAGCTATTACTATTTCTACTCTCTCTATCATCTCTCTCTCTCTTTTTCTATCACTTTATCTCTATTTTTTATCACTCTCTCTCTCTCTCTCTCTCTCTCTCTCTCTCTCTCTCTCTCTCTCTCTCTCTCTCTCTCTCTCTCTCTCTCTCTCTCTCTCTCTCTGTCTTTTGAGAGAGAGAGATAGTGTGTGTGTGTGTGTGTTTTGTCTGTCTGTTTATGTGGATTTATTGCATTTGAAGAGGGTGTGTTTGGTTTAGGTTTTGTTTAGTTGTTGTTTGTCTGGACTTAAATGTGCAACGTTGTATGTTTGGGAATTGTCTGCGTGGTTGTCTGTCTGTCTGTCTGTTTTCTAATTACATTAAGTGAAGATGTTTGGTTTGCGGTTTTGTGCAATTTATTATTGTTTTTTTCCTGTATCGAATTTAGCAACATTCCATTCGGCTCACTTGTGTATCCGTTTTTTTTGTTGTTTTGCGTTTATTTTTTTCACGAATGTTTATATTTGATTTTGTATTTCCGATGGGTTCTTTAGTAAATAAATTTCTTTTAGGTGATTTTAGCGAGGGGAGGGATGGGGAGCGCTCACGGGGTAGGCGGGTTTGCACGACAGGGGCGGGGGGGAGGGGGTTGGGGGGAGAGGGTGATGATGCAGGTGAATCAATAAACGGAGAGACTCAACCTTCATGGGGGGTGGGGGGGAGGTAGTCAGTTGGGACTGGGTTTCTTCCTTTCCTTTTCTCCTTTCCCTCTTCCTCTTCTCTTTCTCTCCTCTTCTCTTTTCCTCTTCTCTTCCTCTCCTCTCATCTCCTCCTTTCACATTGTGAGAAGAGCAGACAGACTATATGATGTATCATCGGTTTGTCATTTTGATCAAATATATAATGAACAAATTCTCTCTCTCTCTCTCTCTCTCTCTCTCTCTCTCTATCCATGCCCTGTTAGAGAGAGAGAGAGAGAGAGAGAGAGAAAGAGAGGTTATTTTGACTCGGGGGTGTCTGGCCTGTCCTGCGGGCGGGGTCGATCTGTTCAACGCCGCCTAATGCAATTATCTTTCCCTCCGTCGGCGGCCGGGTGCCACGCCAATCGCGCCTCAGCGACCAGGGGGGATAAGGGCGGAATTTGTCTGTAGCCGCTGAGGAGGAGGGGAGGAGAAGGAGAAGGAGGAGGAGGCAAGGAGGAAGGGAGAAGGGAGGGGGAAGCAAGGAGGAGGAGGGGGGAAGGAGGAGACAAGGAGGATGGGGGGGGAGGAGGAGACAAGGAGGAGGAGGAGGCGGCAAGGAGGAAGGGGGAGGAGGAGGAGGCAAGGAGGAAGGGGGAGACGAGGGGGAAGCAAGGAGGAGGAGGGGGAAGGATGAGAGGAGGAGGCAAGGAGGAAGGGGGAGGGGGAGGCAAGGAGCAAGGAGGAGGAGGTTGGGAGGAGGAGGAGGAGGAGGAGGAGGAGGAGGAGATGGCGATAAACGAGATGTGAATGGAAGATCATTTGATAAGAAAGAATTGAAAGGAAGGCGGGGAGGTATTCCTGGAAATCATCCTCGGGAGAAGTTGAGAAATCTGAATTTCTTCCGTGCGCCGCGAGATATTAATGATTTTAAAAAGGGGTAAGAATTTTTGCCCCTTCTCCTTCCCTCTCTCCTCCCCTCTCTCCGTCCTTACTCCTCTCCTTCCCTCCTTCCCACCCCTCTCTCCGTCCTTACTCCTCTCCTTCCCTCCTTCCCTCCTTCCGTCCTCTCTTACTCTTTCTTCCTCCCTTCCTCCCTTCCGCCCCTCCGCCCTCTCTTGTGTGCCCCTCTTTCTTCGATATTCGGTCCTCTGAACTGAATGCAATTACGAGTCTGCAATGGCGGAGTGCATGACGTTGCATGCTGGGCCGTGAAGGAGATGGAGGGTGGAAGGTGTGAGGTGGATGGATCGTAAATGTGGAGCTCCCATGCACTTGAAGCGGTCATGCAAAGCTCTCTTTTTTCTAGTTCAGCCTTCCCCCCTCAAGCCCTCTCCTCCCTCCTCCCTCCTTCCTGCTTTGTCTCCCCTCACTTCGCTTTTCCTCTCCCCGCGTTATCCTTCGGTCCCTTCCCCTACTTCTCCTTCCTCTTCCCTTTCCATCCCTCCTTACCCATCCTTGTTCCCTCCTCCTCCTCCTCTCTTGCCATCTCCTCCTCCCTCCCTCCCCTATCTCCTTCCCTCCTCCCTTCCCTCTTCTCTTCTCTCCTCTCCTCTCCTCTCACCCTCGTCCGTCCCTCCCCTCCTCCTCCCCTACCTCCCTGCCTCTTAATCTCCCGATCTTTTCTCTTTCAAGGGCACGCCATGCGCTCTCTGACCTCGCCTACCCCCCCCCCTCCCCCCTTCTTCCCCCTTTTTTATTCCACTCTTTTCTAATTCCCTTTTGTCTCTTTGCCGGTTCCCCTTTGTTCCCTCTTCTTGGTTCTCGTTCTTTTCCCCTCTTCTTCTTCCTCCTCTCTCGTCTTTTCGCCTCGACCTGTTCTTTGACATGTTCTGTTCCTTTATTGTTCTCTTTCCTTTCTTCCTATTTTCTCCTCCTCCTCCCTCCTCCTCCTCCGCTTTTTCTTTCTTTCTTTTTCCTCTTCTCTTCATGAGCCTTTCATCTACTCTCTGCTCCCCTCCCCTCTTCCCTGTTATCTCTTCTGTCTCTTGTTCAGTCGCTATATTTATTTAATTATTTTCTTTATTTCTTCGGCTGTTTTGCTTACTTCCTTCTTCGTTGTAGGTTTCTGTCTATCTGTACATCTGTTTATGTATTTTCATGTGTGGATGATTATGTATTCATGTATGTATGTATGTTTGTCTGCGTTTACCTAGCCTTACGTGTGTGTATTATTCCCCTTTCTTTCTTTATGTATGTATGTATGTATGTATGTATGTATGTATGGTCAGTACATTTATCCTGTACATATATATGTATGGCATGTGTACGTGTCCTCAATGTATATGTATGTGTGTATGTATGTATGGCCTGCATGCGTGCGAGAGTCCCTGCACCGCTGGAGTGGCCGGTTAGCGTGATGAAGAGCGTGCTTACTCACTCTACCTGAGGGGGCGAAGTGGCCGAGTAGTAGAGGGGAGCGCAGGAGGGGACGAGGGGAGTGGGAAGGGGGGGAGTGAGGAAGGAAGGAAGGAAGGAAGGAAGGGCGAAAATTGATAAGGTCTGCTTTTTGAGATGATGGTTCATGGTTTGGTCTTTTTTTCATTATTATTATTTTCGTACTTTTGTTCCTGTTTTATGTTTTCTATCTTCTTCCCCCCCTTTCTCCCTCTATCCCTCCTTACCCTCCTCCTTCTTTACTCCCTCTATCCCTCCTCTTCCTCCTCCTCCTTTACTCCCTCATTCCCTCCCTACTCCTCCTCCTCCTCCTTTACTCCCTCATTCCCTCCCTACTCCTCCTCCTCCTCCTCCTCCTCCTCCTCCCTCTCCCTCACTCCTCCCTCCCTCCTCTCCCTCCCCCTATCCCTCACTCCCTCCCCCTCTCCCTCCTCTCCCTCCCTTTGCCCGTGCACTCTGGCTCGGGAGAGGTATAGCGTGTTGATGAGGAAGGGTTCAGATTGCCGCGGCATTGAAACCTGCCCCGCTGTCGTAAACCTGTTTTTGTTTTACGCCCGTTTCTTTGCTTGTGGTTACAATGGTTGGTTGTTTGGTTTGTTTGTGTGCTGCTTTTGTTTTTGTTTTGTTTTTTTGAATTGTTATTCCCCCTTTTTTATGAATTGCGTGTTTTGTGTGTGTGTTGTTCGGGAAGTTTTTTTTTCTCCTTTTTTTTCTTTTATTCTTTTCCGGTCCCTCTCGTCCGGCTACTAGCCTCTCATCATCATTCTCCCTCTCTCCTCTTCATCCCCCTCCTCATCTCCCCTTCTCCTCCCCCTTTCCCCTGTTCCATGGAGTGGCGGGTACCCCAGCGAGGACGTGACCTGGCTACAGCAAAAGCCTTTTCCCTCTTCGGTATCAGAAGCGCCAGATGTGGTCCCTCTCCCCTCCCCCCCTCCTCCCCTCTCCTCTCCTCTCCTCTCCTCTCTCCTCTCCTCTCCTCCCTCTCATCTCTTCCCTGACATACACTTTCCCCCTTCCTCCCCCCCCTCTCGTCTCCTCCCCTCCCCTCCCCTCCCCTCATCTGCCGTCATGGTATTTCCCGCTGACGGTTTCCTCCCAGCCGCCGCCTCTTCCTCCTCCTCCTCCTCCTCCTTCCCCAGCCTTCCTCCCTCCTCCTCCTCCTCCTCCTCCTCCTCCTCTCCCTCTCCTTCATCCCCATCCCCGTTGTCTGCTTTTACTTATCAAGTTATTTATCATCATGTTCCGTGTATCGTTTGGCTTTTTGTTCCTCCCTGCTTCCTCCTTCCTTCCTTCCTTCCTTCCTTCCTTCCTTCCTTCTCTTTCCCCTCCTCCTTCTCATTCCCGCCTTCTCTCCCTCCCTACTTCCCCCGTTTCTCCTTCCCAGGAAATTCAGGAAGGGAGAGGAAGAAAAAATCGTTTATTTACGACGAGTTTCGGGGAAATTTGTAGGCTGTTGGAGGGTCATGGGGGAGGGGGGAGGGAAGGGGGATGAGGGCGTGCCGTTTTAAAAGGTCTTAGTCTAATAGAAGCCGAGAAGGGGAGGACCGAAGCGGGGAATAGAGGGAGGGGGGGTCGTATGTTAGGATTATTTACGAAAGGTTATATTCGGGTATTTTATTGGATTATATTGTATATCTGCGCGCATGCTCACTCGCTCACACACTCACTCACTCACTCACACACGCATACACATACACAAACGCACAAATATGTGTGTGTGTGTGTGTGTGTGTGTGAAATATTCCGATAAAAGAAAATTAGGTTTATTCTAGGAGAGAGAGAGCAAGAGGGTGGTGCGGGGGGATGGGGGGGGAGGAGAACATCTTCCATCTTGCTGGGGCTTATATCTCCCTTATCTCGGCCTAGTTCTATTAGGCTTCGGTCGATAATCGTTGTTTATGGGCGAATTATAGGTAATTGGAAGGGCAATGTGTAATAGGTTATGGGAGGCGAGTTTCCTTGCTCTATTTTACGTCTCTCTTCTGATTTATCTTTTTTGTTTCCTTTTTTTTTCTTTTCATTATCTTATTTTTATTTCTGTGTCGTTCTCCCTTCCTTCCTTTACTTCCATCTTTCCTTCTTTCTCTCATTTCTATTTTTTCCCCAGATTTTAGATCTACTGTAACTCTCTCTCTCTCTCTCTCTCTCTCTCTCTCTCTCTCTCTCTCTCTCTCTCTCGCTATTGCCGAAAAGTCTCTCCTCTTCCTTTTCTTCCCATCTTTCCATTTATTTGATTTTTTCTCCCCCTGCTCTCGTCACCAGCTTTCCGAATGGTTGCATGCTCAGCTCCACCTGTTATTGGAGGTTGCATGTGCTGTTGATAACGAACGGGCTTGGGGGAGGGGGAGAGGAGAGGGAGAGGGGGGAGAGGAGAGGGAGAGGGGGGAGGGAAGAGGGAGAGGGGGGAGGGAAGAGGAGAGAGAGAGAGACCGACCAGCGCACGTAATGCTATTGCACGACCGCATGGCACCGCGTTTGGCAAGGTCGTAAAAAATGGGGAATTTTGGGGAAAGTGATGATAAAGGCACGGCGGTATTTGATAAGGACGATAAAGATGATGATGGCGATAGATAAGATAGATAGATAGATGGATTCGGTTATGATGAGTGATTATAGGCGTAATCATGAATTTGTCGATTTGAATGAATCACGGCACGGTATGTCATTCATCACCATCCTCTCCCCTAACCTCTTCTCCTTCCCCCTCCTCCTCCTCCTCTCTTTCTATCCTTATCTTCGTATCCCTCCTTCTCTTCCTCTTCCTTCTCCTACTTCCCTACTTCCCTCCTTCCCTCCTTCCCTCCTTCTCTTCCCCTCCTCCTCCTCCTCCTCCCTATCCTTATCTTCGTATCCCTCCTTCTCTTCCTCCTCCTCCTCCTCCTCCTCCCCTTCCTCCTCCTCCCTATCCTTATCTTCGTATCCCTCCTTCTCTTCCTCCTCCTCCTCCTCCCCCTCCCCTTCCTCTTCCTCATAACCATATTGGACACACACAGAGCCATAATACAGGTCCCCTTTTTTTCCCTATCTCCGGGTGCTTGAGGGCGTGTGTGTGTGTGTGTGTGTGTTCAGCCAACGGCCTCTTGTGTGTGTGTATTGGATGCGCCATGAGGTTATTGGCCTGGAAAGGGGGGGAGGGAAGGGTAGGGGAAGGGGGTGGAAGAGGGGGTGTGGGGAAGGTGGGGAGGTTGGAGGGAGAGGGGCATGGGGAGAGGGGAGGTAGGTAGGTAGGTAGGATGGGGCACGGTAGGAGAGGGGGGGGGATGAAAGTACAGCCTTAGGCCAGAGAGACGGGAGGGGGAGAAGGGGGTGGGGGGGAGGGCGTAGGAGCCTTTGTTGCCTAGGGAATATTAAGGGCATGTTAATATCGAGGAGGTAGGGAGGGGGATGGGCGGAGGGGCATTACGTAGGCCTCTTCTGTCCGTCCGTCCCGCCCATCCGCCCATCCGCCCGCCCGTCCCTTCTACGTAGGGATTTTTGGGCTGAGTGGAAATGGGTAATGGGCAATGGGGTGGTCCCGCTAATGGGTAGGGGAAATTAGGGTCAATTGTGGGTAAAGACGTTTGGGGGAAGGGCGAATTGGGTCTGAAAGGGGGGGAGGGGAAGCGAGATACAACACTATTTTTAAAAATGTATATCCATTCTTGTCTTTTCTTTTTTCTTGTCTTTTTTTGTGTTTTTGACTAACTCTACATCGTAACAGGAAAGACGAATGGATATTGCAGGTGACTCGTCTATATTGCATGATCAATACCTAGTTACAAGGGGAGTGACCAGGGGGGTTTTCAGACGCAACAATCCTAAAAGCCTTACTCTGCAGGCAACGATTTTTATAGGCATCATAGTAGCGAAGATGTTTGATAATTAATGTGTTACTTTTCATCATCATAGCGATTATGTATTAATAATCCTTGTTAATTACCGTGAAAGGGGAGGTGAGGGGAGGTTTCATTACCGTGGGCGCCCCGAGATGAATGAAGCCCCTGCTCCGCTTGATAAGAGAGACTCTTTGAAGCCTCGAGTTATCGATTCAGTGCTTGCATGAAGAGATTGGAAAGTTCGCCGATTCTTAGACGTGTAGATTCTTTTGTTTTTTTCTTTAAGATATTTTGCGTGTTTTCTTCCATTAAGGAGTATTTCTCTTTATTCAGTTTTATTTTTGTTTTTATTCTGTCGTTGAGCATTATTTGAATTTATTTTTCAATTTTATTAATTTCCTCAACGAGTAGATATATTCCTTATTAATCATGCTATTGATTATTGTCATTTTCTTTCGTCAACAAGGATTCTCGTCGTAACTTCTCGATTAATCTTCTTATTATTTTTCTTAATGTCACTTCCCACGAGTAGGTCTTCTTGTCTGCGAGTGCGAGTGGACGCCCATGACTCATTTTTGTCGCATTGACCGACATTATTGATCTAGGGAATCGCTAGTTGGTGCCAGGGGGTCCGACACCCCGGCGCCCTCGCGAGCCGCATCACGAACTTCAACTGTGGGCCTTCTATACCCTCTCCCCCCCCCCTCTGTCTCTCGCTTTCTTTCTCTTTTTTTTCTCTCTTTTCTCTCTCTCTCTCTCTCTCTCTCTCTCTCTCTCTCTCTCTCTCTCTCTCTCTCTCTCTCTCTCTCTCTCTCTCTCTCTCTCTCTCTCTCTCTCTCTCTCCCCTCCCCCCTCCTTTTCGCTCCCTTTTCCCCATGTCTCCCAGCTCCCTTATCCTACTCCCTCCACTTTCTCTCCCTAACCCTTGTTCCCTTCCCCCTATACCTCGAATGGATTTAGTCATGAGCAAGTTGGCGTCATGACTTTTGTCTGGCTTTAGATCCCGTCTGTCTCTCTCTCACTCCCACTCCCTCTGTCCCTCTCCCTCTCCCTCTCCCTCTCCCTCTCCCTCTCAGAGAAAGATTTTACCACTTTTTATATATCAATGGGCGGGCAGGGGTGTGATAAAGAGGACACTTCCAAGGAGAATTAATCTTTATTAACTCGATTCGCCTCCAAGCTCTCCCGCAAGCACTCGAGAGCACGACTTTCGGTGCGCGTGTGGCAGTTAGTGTATAGTGAAGGGAAGGGAAGGGGGATTGTATGGGCTGTTATTCCTATTAAAAGGGATTAGCTGTGGTGTAATGGGTATTTAAATGGGGGTGGCGTGATTCATGATGGGTATTTAAAGGGGTGAGGTGAGTCGTGTTGAGTGATTAAGCGATTTTGAGATGTGGAAAGGGGTTTGTTGGAATCAAAGGGGGTATTTTGAATGGGTTAGACGAGTGTGAGAGTGGATGATCGTTAATGAAATGATCGGTTTGATATTTTGACTAAATGGGTATTTTCTAATAGATTCTATTATATCTATATATTTTTTAGGATCAGTATCGACAGTGAATGGAAAAATATATATAGAATATGTTATTGGTATTTATGGATCAAAATAAAGGAAATATATATACTCTCTTAAACCATCCATGGGTTTTTCATATATATATATTATATTATATTATATTATATATTTTTTTTTTTTTTCGGAAATACATGAACAAGATCAATATCCCCCCTTCCCCATCCACCCGATCACCTCCCCTACTCCTCCTCCCTTACCCCCACCCCCCCCACCCCACCTTTTCCCTTGTTTTTAATCATCTTTATGGGAGCTCTCTACAGACACGGCTATCTCGACGCGTTTTTAGATTAAAGATAGGAAAAAAATATATATAAGAGAAGGAACCCGTCGTGCGATATTTATTCATGGCATCTTACGCGGCTTTTTGGAAATGGTACCAAATATTTCGGGTTTTTTTTTAGGAGGGAGGGAGAGGAGAAAACGTAAAAAAAAATTGTATGAGTATTATTATTCCTTTTTTTTAGCCTTCTGTTTCTCGGTTTTTCCTTTTTTTTTATTATTTTCTGTCTCTCGCTTTCTCTCTTCCTCCCTCTCTTCCTCTCTCCCTCTCTCCTTTTCCATTCGCTGTCCCCTACCCATTTTCCCCCTGTCCTCATGAAACTCACGAACCCTCATTCATTATTCATAGTGATTTGGCGGGGATGTCTTCAACAGCGATGACGTCATGGGTGGGGTTTAGAGGGGGTGTGTGGGGGGGGGGGGGAATGGGTGATTGTGATTGCTATTGGAACGTCTCTGGAACAGGCAACCAGCTGATTTTTTATATTTTTTTGTGTGTTTACCTTTTCTATTTTTCTCATTTTAATTTCCTCTTTTTTCCCCTCTCCCTTTCTCCCTTTCTCTTTTTCTTTCTCTCTCTCTCTCTCTCTCTCTCTCTCTCTCTCTCTCTCTCTCTCTCTCTCTCTCTTTCTGTCTTTCTCTCCTTTCTCTCTTTCTCTCTCTGATATATCCGCCATCGATCAGGGTTCGCTTGCAGGTGGATTTTGTGAGCTTGCCTGTGTGTCGCCTTTTCTGAATTGCTGTCTCTTTTCTTCCTCAATCGTTTTTTACTTGTATATATGTTTTTCTTTCTTTTTCTTCTTGACATTCTTTGTAAGCTTTTTGTTCCTTTTTTGGTTTATCTCTTTTGTGTCGAATTCTCTTTCACTCTCTCTCTCTCTTTCTCCTGCGGATGAGATCATCATAACAAGAAATAGTAAAAAGAAAAGGAAAAAAAAGGATTTACAACTTAGTCTTCGGTTTTCGTATTGAACATATATAAATAGAGAAAGATGAACATAGAACAGGAAGTGCGCGCAATGAGAACCAAGCCACGAAGAACACTTACTTACTTTCAGGGCATTCCAACTTCCGAGAACGATTGGAGAACACTGCGGTTCTGTAACGAAACTATAACCGTTCTGCTAGTTCTTGTAAGTGAAAGGTGTTAGGAGTGTCGGTCAAAACTTTTCTCTCTCTCTCTCTCTTTCCCTCTTTCTCCTTTTCTTTCTCTCTCCCTCCCTCCCTCCCTCCCTCCCTCTTTCTCCTTCTCTCTCCCTCCCTCTTTCTCATTCTCATTCTCATTCTCTCTCCCTCCCTCTTTCTCCTTCCCTCTCCCTCTCTCTCCCTCCCTCTTTCTCTCTCTCTCTCTCCCTCTCTCTCTCTCTCCCTCTTTGTCACTGTGCCCGGCGATAATCGGGTCGGCCATGTTGCTGGGGCGTTGCACAGGTTCTTATCGATTTGATAACGTGGGAGTGGGAGAGTAATGAGAGGCAGACAGAGTGGGGGGAGAGTGAGCGAAAAAGAGAAAAAAAAAGATGGAAAGGGAGAGGGATAATAACAGATAGAAAGACGGAAAGGGGGAGAGATAATAACAGCTAGAAAGACGGAAAGGGAGAGAGAGAGGGGATGGAAGAGAAAGACAGAGGCAGACTTAACAAATTAAAAAGGGGAAGGAGAGGAGAGAGGGAGAGAAAGAGAAAGAGAATCCAAGCCCACGTATACATCTAAATTAGAATTATTCATTTTCTTCATTTTTTCTGCATGAATATCTTTTTTTCGTGGGGTATAGAGAGGAGTTGGGGGTAGTCATCTTCGAAAGATTTCGATGTTTGCAAAGAAAATAAAAAAGATGGAAGTAAGAATTAAGGGGAGGAGGACTCGTATTCTGGCGCGTGTGAATGGGGCCCCACTATCCTTGATAGGTCGTTACGGGAATTACCCCAGTTACAAGACGAGGGAGTGGAGGAGAGGGGGGGGAGATCTTGGTTTGGGGGGTGTATGGGGGTAAGGGGGGTAGGGGTAGGGAGGAGAAAATGGGTTATGGTCTTAGCTGTCTCTCAATCCCTTGGGAGTTGGCATCGTTGGAAGAATTTTTATTTCGAGGTTAAAGTGAAGTGTCATTTCTCTCTCTCTCTCTCTCTCTCTCTCTCTCTCTCTCTCTCTCTCTCTCTCTCTCTCTCTCTCTCTCTCTCTCTCTTCCTCCTTCTTCTTCCCCACTCACTCTCTCTTTCTCTCTTCCTCTTTCCCTATTCCTCTCTTCCTTCTCCCAGCATCCTCTCCCATTTTGGTTAGAACGACCCTCAGCATCGTCTCGGGGACAGGAGGTAACGTGTATGATGCGACTTTTAAAGAGGAACCGGCCTGCTTAACGAGCGAGCGATAGGCATTAACACGGAGGCAGGTTGAGGCAGCCTCGATCGTGAACTCTTCGCGAATTGGGTCAGTAAAATGGCCGGGGTCGTATCGATATGGAGTCGTACTGGTAGTAGTAGTAGTAGTAGTAGTAGTAGTAGTCTTGGTTATGAAGGTCTTGCGGTCTGGGGGGAAAAATGCTGGTCTGAAAATGACACAGGTAGATTTATGTGGTCTCTTTGAACGCTCCTGCCCCCCCCCCCTCCCGCGCCCCCTTGCTTTCGAGTTCTAACTTCGGCGGTTCGGGACATAGCTAGTAAGCATGTAAGCAAGGACGGAGAGGGAGAGGGAGAGAAAGAGAGAAGGGAAGAGGAAGATAGTCGGTCGGTCGGTCGGTCTCCCGTGACCTTTCCAACGCGCCGTCGCCCTTCTCGCCGAGTGCCATTTTGTTTAGTGCCAGTGTTTTCCCCCCTTCTCTGGTTGGTCATCTATTATTAACTACTGACTATCGTATGGGGGAGAAAGAGGGGGAAGGGGGTTGAGGGGGGGGGACTTGAGTGAGTGTATAACTCGGTTGAAAGCTTAACAGTTGAGGATTGATGTGATGTCCTGTTCATGTCACTATAGTTGTTTCTGTTTAATATATGTAGGGATGGGGATTGAAAAGGGGGACCTAGTTTTAATGTACAGGTATTGGAAAGTGGGAAAAAAAGAGTGGAACGAGTTTGCTGGGGCATTACTCTTGATTGCAATTCCTTTGTTGCAATATGGCGTTGATCAATGAAAGCGAGCGAGGGGCGTCTCTGTATTGCATTCTTGAGAAGAAGAAAAAGTGTAAATGAGAGATAAAAAAAAAAAAAATGAAAGAAGACGAGAGGGATAAGAAGAGAGACGTCCTTGTGCTGCCATTTAATTCTTCATCAGGAATCGAGAATAAGGAATTGATGAGTGGATTCTTCCCTCACCCCCACCCCCCTCTCATTCCCCTCCCCCCCTCTCTCCTTCCTTCCCGTTGCGTCCCGTTCCTAGTCCATTGTCCCGTTGGAATGGTCGTTAAGACCGATATTGTCGCTGTTCATGGCACTGCCGGCGCTGGAGCTTGCTTGCTTGATGACTGCGTGTGTGCTTGCTGTGATCCCTTCTTCCCTCCCTTCTTTCCTCCCTCCCTTCCCCTCCCTTCTATCCCTTCCGCCCTCCCTACTCTCCACCTTCCGTCTTCCTTCTTCCCTACCTTCTACCATCCCTTCCCTCTTCCCTCCCTCCCCTAATCCTCCGCCCTCCCTCCCTTCCCTCCTCCTCGCCCTCCCTCCCTCCTTCTCTCCCTCTCTCCCTCTCTCCCTTCCTTCCGAACTTCAAGGTCACCTCTCCGTCGACCCGTCCCAGATGCCCTCGATCGTCTGTCGAGGGAGAAGAACCACCTCTCTTTGTCTACCGTCGCGTCGTTCCGGTCGTTCTAACTCTCTCGACCTTATCAGCTGATGACGGACGTGGAGCGGGCCGACGTTTCCCATTCCGCGGTTGTCATCGTCGTCGTTGTCGTTGTCTTCGTTGTCGTCATCTGCCCTTGATGACGTCGAGCGGAGATGATGATACGTGACCTCGACTTGACCTTTTGATCTTTTTTTTTTTTTGGGGGGGGAGGGGGAGTGGGAATTTGACCTTTTGTTTTATTAGTTTTTTTTCCACCCTCTTGTACGTAGCTTTCTTTTGGGATTAGATTTTTTAAATCGCGTTTGCTAGCAGGGATGTTTAAGAATGATTTGTATTGAATTTTATGCATGGGTTTCCTCCATGTTAAAAAAATATATATGCCTTGCGTTTGTGTAGGATATTGGGGGTAAATTTCCCCGCCTTAGACATTGGGGTTTCTTTATAGGCATACTTCCTCCCTCTCCTCTCCCCTCCCCCCTCTCCCCGCATATACTGTAGGAGGAATATAGGCCTCGACACGTGTAACAAAACAATATTCCCATTTTCCCCCCACGCCATAAACAGGAGGCGAAGGTAGATGGAAAGATATAGGAAGTGACGCGAGTAAGAGGGGGAGAAGGGGAGGGGAGGGGAGATGGGGAGATAGTGGGGGAGGGAAGGAGGGGAGAAAGTAGGGAGGGAGGGAGATGGGGGTGAAAATAGGGTGTAGAAGAGGGAAGGTAGGGAAGGAGGGAGGGAGGAAGGGGAAAAGACAAGGGAGGGGGTGGAAGCGTAGAAGGGAGAAGAGGATGGGGGGTGGCGGAGCGGGGGGGGTAAATGCTATAGATGACCTGATAATGTTAGACCGGTAGGCCTCCGTTGCTCTTAGGCCTAGTCGCGGGATTACCGGGTTTCGGGTGTAGAAGAGGAGGAGGAGGAGGAGGAAAGATTGGATAGACCGGGATAGGTGGAGGGGGAGGGAGGGGAAGAGGAAGAGGGAAATGTTAGCGGTATATCGGTGGCTATGAATCATGGGAGATTTATGACCTAGGGAAGGAAATAGGAGAGAGAATAAGAGAAAAGGGGGACGGGGGGAAGAAGGATCTGTAGGTCTATATGGCCTTCGGAGAAAAAGTTTTAATGTCTTTGCGATCCTCTCTCTCTCTCTCTCTTTCCTGTCTTTCTCTTCCTCTCCCCCTCTCTCTCTCTCTCTCTCTCTCTCTCTCTCTCTCCCCGAGATGGGTCGAACACAGGGAAGCAACCGACGCAAAGTTTAATTAGTAAAAACATTTTTTTAAGAGTTTAGATCATCCTTCAAGAATATTACAACGACCGGCGAATAACTCGAAGATTGTTTGGTAGTGGGCGTGTGTGTGTGTGTGTGTGTGGGCGTTTTCAGGGTAGTTCTGTACGAGTACTTGGTGGTATGGAGTGTGTGTGTCAGTCTGTCTGATGCCTCTGGCTTTGTGATTGCTTGCATGCGTGAGAACTTCGTGCAGTGGCATGGGTGTGGCTGGCCGTTATTAGGTGGTTGTTTAAAACACTGCCATCTTTCTTTTCCTCTGTTTTCTCTCTCTCTCTCTCTCTCTCTCTCTCTCTCTCTCTCTCTCTCTCTCTCTCTCTCTCTCTCTCTCTCTCTCTCTCTCTCTCTCCGTCCCACCCTCTCCCCCTCCCTCCCTCTCTCCATTTGTCAATATTTGTTATCCATCGACCTTGGACAAACAGATCTCTTATGCAACGTACTATAAATCTTGCCAGGGCCCGAAAAAAAAAGTCCGAAAAAAGACGAAGAAAGATTTTCATCAAAGACAACAACAACAACAACAAAAAAAAGAATTCGTCTCAGATCAAGATTCTTATTCTCAACACGAAAGAAAAAGAAACTGAAAAGAAGAAAAAAATCGGTAAATGGGAAAAGAAAAGAAGACGGCGTATTTACAAGGAAAAGTCCCGCTCTTAATTAGCTATTATAAGGGACGCGTCGGAGGATGGGGGGGGGGGGGTACAGGGAGATGGTTGGTGGGAGGGCTGAGGGGGGGGGGTGCAGGGAGATGGGGAAGGGATAGTACATGGTACAGGGAGAGGGGGGAATGGGAAAGGGATGGTAAAGGGGTACAGGGACGGGGACAGGGGGGAGGGATAGTACAAGGTACAGGGACAGGGAGGGGGAAGGGGGAAGGGATGGTACAGGGAAGGGGAGAAGGGATGGTACAGGGAAGGGGAAGGGGGAAGGGGGAAGGGGGAAGGGATGGTACAGGGAGGGGGAAGGGGGAAGGGATGGTACAGGGAGGAGGGGGAAGGGGGAGAAGGGGGGTAATTATCACAGGGACGAGACGATAAGAGCGTGTTTATGATGGTGGCCAATTAACTGTGGCGAACGAGTCTGGTTGATTGGTTGTGGCTCCTCCGACGTTTATGGGTGGTTGTGGGGGGGTGAAGGGGGTGGGGGGGACAAGGAGAAGTAGTTAAAAGGAATAGGAGGACGGGGATAAGGAGGATAAAAGGAAAGACGAGAAGAGTAGAAAGTGGAAATCGTAGAGGAAAGATGTACAAAGATTTTCTAAAGTGAACATAAAACACTTGAATTTTATATTTTATTATTTTGTTTATCTCTTGTTATTTTCCTTTGTTCATTTTTATATTAAGTAAATATATATACAATAAAAACGAAGTATTTACTCGGTCGACCAGACCTTCCGAATGCCTGTCCATTTCCTCCAGAAATTTTGAATCGTCGAAAAAAGACATTTGAGAACGCGGGTGATTACCCTGTGTTCCGGATCTCTCTCTCTTTATCTCTCTCTCTCTCTCTCTCTCTCTCTCTCTCTCTCTCTCTATTTCTCTCTCTCTCTCTCTCTCTTTCTCTCTATTTCTCTCTCTCTCCTCTCTCTCTCTCTAGCTCTCTCCTCTCTCTCTCTTTCTCTCTCTGTCTCTCTCTCTCTCTCTCTCCCTCTCCCTCTCCCTCTCCCTCTCTCTCTCTCCCCTACCATCCCTCCTTCCGTATTGAACTTAGATTTTAGAAACCCGATAGGAAAGTAGTTACCATCTTCAAGTTTTATATTTAGTATCTTGAGAATGTCGGTGTGACACGTCAACCTTTGAGGGATTTTTTCACTTATTTATTCATATATTCATTATATTCATCTATTTATTATTGCAAGGTTTCAGCGCTTGGTAATTGTGTTGCACTATTTACGGACGCATCCATTTCCCTTCCCCGTTCATGGGTCGAGAATAAATTTCTTGGTAACACTTCTGTGGTATTTTTTGCTCAGTCTCCCAAGAACTGAATACTGTCGCGGTTGTTGTTGTTATTATTATGATTATTATTATGATTGTTAGTTGATGATATTTAATGTTTTTATTTTTATTTCATTAAGACCTGCCTCTTCCCCAGTATTTGTTCTAGGTATTTTATTTAGTTGATTAGAAGAAGGGGTTAGGATGTTTGAAGTGTTAATTCCGTCAAAGACTTCGTTTTCGAATTTGTGTGTTGATCCTGTGGCTAATATCCTGCAGGAAGAAGACTCCGTTGCTTGCCTTGTTCTCCTTCCGGTACGATTATCCTTCTCGCTGGAAGATAAATGATTCGCTGATCTCTCGAGGATTCTGCAGCGAAGAGGAACATTGGGGTCGTGCGAGGTTAATGATGTGAAAGTTTGGATTTAATTTTTTTTTTTTTTTCTTGGTAGATAACGCGTTCCCGGTCTTTTTCGCTTTTTTTACCATTCTTTATCGTTCGAGTCCCCATCCTTTCCTTCCTCCTTCCCCTCCTCCTTCCCCCTCCTGGCCAGACGCAACCGGTGAGTTAATGTTCCGTGTCCACAATAATCCGAGGGACATGTATAAAGATAAGCGTCGCCGCAGCGGGGAAGGGGGAAAGAGGTAGTGAAATGTTACATCTGCTTGTCCGTAGAGTTTATTGCGGAAGGAAAAGGGGTCGGGAGAGTCGCTCAGGCCGGCGACCCAAATCGAGTTGGAGACAAGTTTTCTTACTATCTTTCTCTTTTCCTTTTCTTTTTTTCTTTTTTCTTTTTTTTTATCATTCTTTGTCTTGTACTTTTTTTTCTCTCGTCTCCTCTCTCTCTCTCTTATATTTTTTCTTTTTCTTTTGTCATTCTTTCTCTCGTACTTTTTTTTCTCTCTCGTCTCCTCTCTCTCTCTCTCTCTCTCTCTCTCTCTCTCTCTCTCTCTCTCTCTCTCTCTCTCTCTCTCTCTCTCTCTCTCTCTCTCTCTCTCTCTCTCTCTCTTAGATATGCAAGGAAATGTCATATCGGTTCGTGGCTGTGAAAGATTAGGTAGCCAAGATGCCATAGGGACGTGCGCCATAATGATGAATTAACTTGGGTACGAAAATGATGTATGCCTTTTTTGCACTCGGCGAGGTCGTGACGGTGCGGTATCGTTCCCTCTTCTATTCCTCATTTATTCCTTCCTTCCTTCCTTCCTTCGCCACTCCCCTCCCTCCTCACCCTCTATTCCCCTCTCCCCTCTCCTCCCATCTGTCTTCCCTCCTCCGCCTCTCTCTCTCTCTCTCCCTCCCTCCCCACTCCCTCCCATTTCCTCACTTCCCTCCTCCTCCCCCTCCACTCCCTCTACTCCCTCCCCTCCCCTCCCCTCCCCTCTCCTCTCCTCTCCTCCGGGCGGCCCCATCGTAAGGCACTTCAATCTTTACGGCGACGTCTCTTGCATTTGATGCGATGTCTCGGGGATGCTTTTGCGGCGCCGGAACTCCCTGTCGAGACAAAAAGGATGGCGGTGGACGCGAGGGAAGTGTTGCATGAGGTTGTAATAGAGAGAGAGAGTGGGAGAGAGAGAGAGAGTGGGAGAGAGAGAGAGAGTGGCAGAGAGAGAGAGTGGGAGAGAGAGAGAGAGCTGACGGATTGCTGCGTAGAAGAGGAGATAGATAGATAGATGGATAGAAGCAGAAGGATACTCATTTAAAAATGAATAGAAGGACGCATATCCAGAATCGTAGACAGAGGGGGGGAAGTAAATATTCGGATTGAGATAGCACAAACAAGGAATTGGAGAATGGACAAGAATAGGAGGTAGAGGGGGAAGAGGAAAAAGGCTCAGATTGAAAATTATTCATGGAACGAGAGAATAGGACCGAGTTCAGCCTTTTAAGTGGAAAAAAAACTACGATGGGGGAAATATGTGAACTGGCCTTGGATTTGGGTGGAGTTCCTCTCCCCCTCCTCCTCCTCCACCCACACATCCCCATGAAAAAGGTTTCTGTAGCTGATTTTTTCTTAGAAGATTAATATTGGGAAATGTTAGATTGCAATCCTTTTATAACCTGACAACTGCTACCACGGGGAGAATATGTTTAAATAAAACCGTAAGGCTGTCGAGAAAGACCTTTAATTCAGAAAATGAAAAAATAAAAAGTATCGTCAAGTATAAAACGAAACGCGAGTGACCACTAACGCGGCCATATTGCGTGGCCGTGGCGTACCTGAGCCCCGGTTTTACAAGCACGAAAGTACGTCGCCAATCAGCTTTCTGAATTATTGCCGGAAAGGTCAATGTCCCTTGCACCTTTCTCGGGCTGGCGGTGGTTGGTGGCGACGGCGTGGAAGCAAAGTACTCTCGCCTTTATGACACCTAAGGCGGAAGGACTAGTGTTGCTTGCCGCTGACGCTTCCAACCTGCAATGTGTGTCTGTATGCCATTATTATCACGCGTTCGCAAAAGGTGAAAATGCCACAGTATGCGGTGTAGTAGTCGAAGGGGAGGGGTAGAGGGGAGGGGAAAGGGGAGAGGGGAGAGGGGAGAAGGTATAGGGAGGGAGGTTGGGGAAGGGTGAATAAGGGTAAGGTAGGAGGTTAGGAGAGTATGTGGATAAGAAAAGGTGTAAGGGGAGAGAGAGAGGGGGTCAAGGATAAGGGTAAGGGATAGGGAGGCGGGCGTAGAAAGGGAGATAGATAGAAGGAGCGTAGAGGAAGTGGTAAGGGGGAGGGTGGGGGGAGGAAGCATGTGCAAGAGTAGCAGCATTACAGCCCTCGTGAGGCTTCGGGGCTTCATATAAGCCACGAGGGAGAAATAATTCAAGTCCCATCAAGCCCAAGCCAAGGAGAGCGGTCTTGACTTTGGGTGGGCGGGTAGGTGGATGGGTCTGTCTGTTGGTGGGCGTGACAGGCGGATAGGCGGTGCTGTTCACAAGCGAAGGCGATGGGGAAAGTTTTACGCTTTCAGGGGGAAAAAAGGGGGGGGGGAGGAAAGAGAAAGTAAATAAAAAAATACCAAAGAATGAAAACGGATTTTTTATTGACTTGAACTCCCTAAGCAAACAAATATTTATCTATGGAAAAGGTACTACTGTGAATTTCTTAAAAAAAGAGAGAGAGAAAGAAAGAAAGAAAGAAAGGGTATCCTTCTATCCCCTTGAAGAGGGCGCCACGCAAGGAGAGGAAGGCAGGCAGGCAGGGCGGCAAGGGAGACGCCCCTTTATCAGTGTCTTGTAAGAGCGCGGTGTTGACTTTAAGAACAGGTTGAACTTCTTGATATTTGTTGATTCGAAATGCCGGAACTGTTGCCTTTTTCTTTTCGTTTTTACTGCCGTTTTTTTGTTTGTTTTTTCTTCTCGTTGCTTCGTAGGAGGTAATGTCGGTCTGTATCTCATTATCTGGTTCGCCCACCTTCACTACCTACCCACCCCCCTCCCCCTGCTACCCTTTCTTCCTTTTTCTTTCTTTCTTCCTTCCTTTTTCTTACTTCTTCCCTCCCTTGCCTATTTCCTTTTCTAACTCCTATCCTTCCCCTCCCTCCCCTCCCTCCACCCTTCGTGCATTACTTACCTGTGTCTTCCTCTCCCCTCTCCCTCCCTCCCTCCCTCCCTCTTTCCCTCCACCTCTCCCTACCCCCTAACCCCCTCTTTCCCTCCACCTCTCCCTACCCAACCCCCCCTCCCTACCCACCTTCCACGTCATGCAGTGCCACCTGGCCGCCTCCCATCCTCTCCTGGACCCCTCCTACCCACCCCCCACCGAACCACCCACCCCGTGCATGGCGGACAGGTTCCTAACAGCGGGAGATCGATTAGCCCCAGACGCTGTGGCGCCGGGGGGCTCTCGTTGCAGCAAACCGCCGTATTGCAAAATTTCCGTTCAATATTTGAGCGGGTTGCAGAAAGTTCATTGCACGGGTAGATATGCAGGAATGTCATGTTCGTTTTAATATTATTATGAGTATTATTTTTATTTTTATTTCTATTATGATTATAATTATTATTATATCCACGATAATACACAGCGACCACGAGTTGTTCGAATGATGGAAGTGGAATGCATCGAATTTAAGGATAGGAATAGGGGGAGAGGAGCCGACTATGGAGATATAGGGGAGGAGAAGGGAGAGAGGGAGGGAGAGGTAGGTAGGTAGGTAGGGTGAAAGGGTGAAGGTAGTAAATCGTAGTCGAGGCAGCGTGAGTCACCTTGGTTGGGGGTCAACGGGGAAGCACACGCGGCAGTGTGGTAGGCTCAGGGAAGAGCTCCGCCGGCTGCCGCGTTCCGTATTAAAGGTGAGGAGAGAGAGAGGGAGGGAGAGAGAGAGGGATTCAGAGAGAGAGAGAGGGAGAGGGATTCAGAGAGAGAGAGAGGGAGAGGGATTCAGAGAGAGAGAGGGAGAGGGATTGAGAGAGAGAGAGAGGGAGGGAGAGGGAGAGAGAATGGGATTGAGAGAGAGGGGGGGTGAGAGGGTGAGAGATAGAATGGGATTGAGAGAGAGAGAGAGAGGGTGAGAGACAGAATGGGATTGAGAGAGGATGAAAGAGATTCAGAATTGGATTGAGAGAGGAGGAGAGAGATGGAAAAAGAGACAGAATGGGATTGAGAAAGGAGGAGAGAGATGGAAAATGAGATAGAATGGAATTGAGAGAGGAGAGGGTGAGAGACAGAATGGGATTGAGAGGAAGAGAGATGGAAAAAGAGACAGAATGGGATTGTGAGAGGAAGAGAGATATGGAAAAAGAGACAGAATGGGATTGAGAGAGGAGTAGAGAGATATATGGAAAGAGTTAGAAAGAAAAACAAAGAGGAAGAGAAAGAGACGGAAATCGAGATAGGGGAGCTATATACAGTAAAATCCCGATAGTGAATGGTACACAAACATGCATTCATAGATCGAAGGATCAACACTAGACGAACACACACGGCTGAGTTTGCATGTACAGCGACCCACACGCAATGAATGATTGGTTTTTACCGGACTTTGGCTGCATGATGGTCGACTTGTCATGCGGGCTTTTGTTGTTCTTGCTACTGTGTTGTTGTATTGAATATTTGAATGACGATTTTGTTTTTGTCGAGGAGGTGTGATGGATTAGAGTTTTGGTTTTGTTGTGGAGGAATTTTGGGGGCGTCTTCATTGGTCTGTTGTTGTTTACTTTTAATCGTTTTCACTTTTTCTTTCTACTTCCCTCTCTCACTCCTTTCTCATTTTCTCGTCTGTCTCGCATTCTCTTCTCCTGATCCTTCCCCCTTCTCCCTTCTCCCTTCTCCCTCTCCTCCCCCCCTCCACCCTTTTCTCTCTCTCTCTCTCTCTCTCTCTCTCTCTCTCTCTCTCTCTCTCTCTCTCTCTCTCTTTCCGCGTGAATTATTAACGAATTCGGAGCCGCGCTGACGAGAGGGAGTTGGGACTTTGTGATCCAGTCAGTCAGTCAGCCAGCCGGCCTTGCTGCCTCGTGTCTGCCTGCCTGCCTGCTTGCCTTCTTGCCTGCCAGCCTGCCTGCCCTCCTGCATGCATGCGGAGCCGTGCTTGCCTCGCCTTGCTAATAATTATCCTGGTCTTGCACTTTTTGAATTTGGTTATTGAACTTCGCTCTTCTCTTGCCTCTTGCTTCTTTCCTCTTTTTCACCGCGTTCTCCTTCCTCTTCTCTCTTCCATATCCTTGTTTTATTTCCTTTTTTGCACTTCCCTGCCTTTTCTCTCCTATCTTCTCTCTTTCCTTGTCTTCTGTTTTCCTTCTGTTCCTCCTCTTTGCCTCTCCTCCTCTTTCTCACTTCTTGCCTCTCACTCACTCACTCCTTGCCCCTTCTCACTCACTCTTTGCCCCTTCTCACTCACTTCTTGCCTCTCACTCACTCACTCACTCACACTCTCTCACTCACTCCTTGCCCCTCCCCCCCCCCTTGCCCTACTTCATCGTTACTTCTGGCTTCGTTAATCGCAAAGAAGTCTGACCGCCATCAGGTTCAACGACGCTTGCGTGTGACGCTTCCGAGTCGCTCTTGGTTCTCTTTTATCGGGAAACTGAAGTACTGTTTTGGTTTTATGGTTTTCGGGCCGTAGATTTTCTCGTCCCGAGTTGGTTACTTTTGATTCTTTCGGAATTGCTTGCTTGTTTGTTTGTTTGTCTTTTTATATCTTTGGCGGAATCCTCTTTGTTCCTCTTGATTTATGACTCGTCTCGCAGCTTCTCTTCAGCCTTGTGTCCACTTGGTGATCCTCTTGACTCTCTCTCTGTCTCTCTCTCCTTTCTCTTTCTCTCTTTCTCTTTCACCCCTTCTTGTTTCTCCTTTTTTTTCCTCTTCCTCCCTCCCCCTCCAGCACTCCTTGAGCAGGTTACCTTGTGTATCCTCCCCGCCGTTACAGCTCCCTAGGGGATGCCGGCGACAGGGAGGCTCCACGAACTCTGACCTACACCACGTTCCTCTCTCTCTCTCTCTCTCTCTCTCTCTCTCTCTCTCTCTCTCTCTCTCTCTCTCTCTCTCTCTCTCTCTCTCTCTCTCTCTCTCTCTCTCTCTCTCTCTCTTTCTCTCTCTCACCTCCCCCCTCTTCATCCGTTATTGCCTTTATCTCCTCCCTGCCCCTCCCCCCTTTCTCTCGTCCTTCTCCCCTCTCCTCTCCCCCCGTCCTCCTCTCTCCCTTTCTTCCCTCATTCCCTTACCTACGCTTTATCGCATACCTTGCTTTCCCCTCCTCCTGGTATTTCCTTCCCTGCTCATTCTCCCCCTTATTTTATTTCCCCCGTGTGTCAGGAAAGAGGAATGGAGGAATTAAGGAGAGGGAGACTACCAACAGGGAAATTGGGAAGTGGAGAAGGAGGGAGAGGGGGAGGGGGGAGGGGCTACCAAGTCGAGAAACAGACAGGTAGGAGGAGGAAGACTGACGGCAGGGACGGAAGAGAAGAGAAAGGAAAGAAAGAAAAGTTAAGGGCCATAGGGAATGAAGAAGGGAGGAAGAGGGCGAAGGGAAACAGGGAATTAAGGAAAGAAGGAAGAGGAAGGTCGAATGGCGATAGGGAAAGGATGAAGAAAGGAAGAAAGAAAAAAAGCCAAGGGGAAACGAGGAAGGAGAGGAAAACAGGAGGGAGGGAGGGAGGGAGGGAGGGAGTGAGTGTGAAATGGGCTATTATATTCCACAAGGCTGGCGAGGCAGCAGAGATTTTTTGCCTTAACAGCTAAACGAGGAGTGACGGCCCGCTGCTGGCTGGCTTTAGCCCATGGGACGGAACTAGGGGGTAGGGGGGAGATAGAGAGAAAGGGAGATGGGGAAGAGGAGGAATGGGAATAAGAAATCAGAGTAGGGAAGCAGGGAGGTTCTAGTTGCTCATTAGGATTATCTTTGCTGTGCTTTGCTTTGACGAAGGGTGCCCCCCTCCTCTCTCTCTCTTCTTCTCCCCTCCCCTCCCCTTCCCTCCCCCTCTCTCCCTTCCTCCCTTCCTCCCTTCCTCCCTCCCCTGTTTAAATGATTCACGATACCTAGTCCAATTCTGGCGCCACTGACCATTAAAGTCTGCATTTACAGATCGAAGAACCGGTCATCTGACTTGTAAGCGTTCACTAATGCTTTGACCTCGGCTTATGTTGTTGTTGTTGTTGTTGTTGTTGTTGTAGTAACTGTTATTGTTATTGGTTTAGTTCGCCGAACGGTATAATGAAAAGCTCCTTTCTTTCCTTTTCGCTATCTATCGTTTTCATTTAGGTTCTTGGATTTCCCTTCCTCTGTTGGTCGTCTTTACGTATAGTGTGAAGGAAAGAAAGAAAGAAAGAAGGAAAGAAGGAAGGAAGGGAGGAAGGGGGAGTAGGGTAGGGAGCTACAGCAAGAGGCTAGGCATTATTCCTTTGGCTTTTTTTTTTTTACAATATCCTAAGCCTCGTTATTAACCAAGCTTTACTTATTGGGTTTTACTGACCGAGCTTTATTTTCTGAGCTTCATTTCTTTGAGAGAGTTAATTCCTAGGCTTTTTTTTATAATCAGGGCTTCGTTATTAACTAAGCTTTACTTCTTGGGTTTTACTGACCGAGCTTTATTTTCTGAGCTTCACTTCCTTGAGAGAGTTAAGCTCTAGGCTTTATTAACTTCTTAGGCTTTGATGGAGGGCAGTGATAAGGCTCTTTCGTCTCAACCCCTTTGACTCGAGGGGGGGAGTTAGGGGGTGGGGGGGGGCCCGGTGAACCAGAACCAGAACCAGAACCAGTGCCTCCGTCGCCCGGTGGTACCCATGACCTTACCACTCGACCTGCTGTGTGACCCTGACCCGAGCTGCACCGGGCGCCCACATGTTGTGACGGGGTGTCTCGGTGGGTTGGCGGGCGTGGGGCTAGAGGAGAGGAGGGGGAGGGGGAGGGGGAGGGGGTAGAGGCAGGGGTGGAGAGGGAGATCACCCCTCGCTCGCCACACTAAGGTATTGATCTCCGGCACACTATGCACTGGGTGCGGCCTCCCCGCCTGCACCAGCTGTCTCCCGCCGAGCCCTCCGTCCCCGCCCACCTTGTTGCTGACCACACACACACACACCCACCCACCCACGCTCGCCCGCCACGCCCACTTTCTTGTTTGCCCTCTTTGGCCCTTCCTTCCCCTCCCTCCCCCTCCCTTCCCCTCCCTCCCTTCATATCTCGTGTCAAACGGACCCGAAACTCAACACCTACTTACGTCAAAGCCCCGACCGAAGCGCCCACACAACACACCAAGCCACGCCTACGCCTCTTTTCCATACGCACGAGTGGCCACGCCCCCTTTCGTGTACGTCGCTCACACATGCAAATATATACAGACGTACATGAATATATATCACATTTTTTTTCTGACACCGAACCAACCTATGCATATAATGTTGCCTTACTTCATTACACAGCCAACACTGCCGACCCGTCTAGACGCATACATTTAGTTTGCCCTTTTTTTTCTTTTTCTTTTTTTTTCTTTTTTTACTTCTTTCCCCCTCCCCCCCTTTTTTTTAATTGAGTGGCCGACGTCAATAGAAGAGGTGGGAGGTAGAAGAGATCTTGGAAATGTAGAGATGAGATAAGGTGGGAGTTCTCTCTCTCTCTCTTTCTCTCTCTTTCTTTTTGTCTTCCTCTCTCTCTCTCACTCTCTCTCTCTCTCTCTCTCGCTCTCTCTCTCTCTCTCATTCTTTCTCTCCCCCTTTCCCTTTTCCTTTCCTCTCCTCCTCCTTCCTCTTTCCCTTTTCCTTTCCTCTCCTCCTCCTCCCTCTCCCCCTTTTCCTTCCCTCTCCTCCTCTCCCTCCTTCCCTTTTCCTTCCCTCTCCTCCTCTCCCTCCCTCCCTCTTCCTTTCTCAGCTCATCATTTTTCTCTCCTCTCCCCTCCTCTCCTCTTTCTTTCTTGTCACTTTTATTCCGGTGTGCGAAAGAGGAGGAGGAGGAGGAGGCGGCTGCGTTGAATAGGATTGGTTATACACGATTTAAGGAATAGGATGGAGGGTCTTTATCCATTGGATGGGGGGGGGTGATAGGGGAACGAGGGAGGGAATAAGGGAAGGGGAGTGAAAGGAGGTGAGGAGGTGAGGAGGAAAGAAAGGGGAAGGGGAAGAGGAATGGAAGGAAGGAAGGAGAAAGGTAGGCGGGGGGAGGAGGGGAGAATGATACGAGGATGTAGAAGGAAAGGAAGAGAAGAGTGGGGAATAGAAGAAGAAGAAGAAGGGGAAGAGGAGGAGGAGGAGGAGGTTTAGAAGACTAGAAAAAAAGAGGAAGTATTCTTAGCACCGAGGCTGAGGATAATGTCTGTCTGTCTGCGGCCGGATTTGCGAAGAAGGGGGCGGGGGGCAGGGGGGGTACACTATCGTCGAAGATTCCGGAGCAAGTTTGGCAAGTTTTCGAAACGATTATGCGGCTGGTTGGCCGTCAATGACTGTGGGATTGTCTTGGCTTGCCTTGGCTTGCCTTGGCTTGCCTTGGCTTGCCTTGAACTTGGTTTCTCTCAGGGTTTTTCTTTCACACGTTCAACGAGGAAAAAAAAAAGTTGAAGATTATTTCGAGGAGAGACAACGTTTTAAACTTTTCGGAACTTTCCCCTTTTTTTTCTTCCTTTCTTTCTTTCTTTCTACTTTGTCTCCTGCTCCCTCTTCTTTTCTTTCGTTTTTCTTTGTCTTCTCCCATCTATCCCTCTCCTTATTCTGCTATCTTGATCCGCAGACTTGACGAGAACGGGACCAGAGGTGAATTATCGTTTGATTAAAGCGCGCCTATCGGGGTTTTATGGCCGTCCCGGAGGAGGAGGAGGAGGAGGAGGGGGGGAGGAGGAAGAGGAGGAGGAGGAGGAAGGAGTAGGAAGAAGGGCAGTAGGAGGAAGGAGTAGGGAGAGGAGCAGCAGCAGCAGTAGAGGGAAAAGAGGAGGAGGAGGAAAGGCAGAAGAAGGAAAGAGTAGGAGGAGGAAGAGCATTAGAGGAGGGAAGGAGGAGGAGGAGGATTGGGAAAGAGACCGACCAAGAAGTTGTTCGCGTGTGGCGAGAGGGAGGGGAGGAAAGAGGGGACACGCCGAAAAGGAAGATAAGAAGACCGTAAAGCAGTGGAGGAAGGAAGGAAATGAAGATGGAAGACGAAGGGAGAAAAAAAATAAAGACGGGAGGGTGCAATAGAGATAGAAAAAAGGATGTGACAGGAAAACGGATAACGAAGAGGGGAAAGCAAGGAAAGTGGATAGAAAGGAAAGGGGAGATGAAGAAGAGGTGCCAAGAAATGAAAGGGGGAAAGGGAAGATGAAGAAGAGGGGCCATGGAATGGAAGGTGAAAGGGGGATAGGAGGAAGAAGGGTGAAGGAATGGGAGGAGAAAAGGGGGGGAGAAGGCATCACTGTATTGACGGCCCCTCGTAAAGATACAGCCACCAGGTTGGCAGGACGAAGAGGAGGAGGAGGAGTAGGCAGACGACTGCAGGAGCACGAAGATTGACTGCAGAAGCTCCTTGCCTTCTCTGTCTGTCTGTCTGTCGGTTTGTCTGTATGGGTGGCTTGTTTATTTACGCTCGTTTCCCTGGCTGTCTGTTTTTGTGTGTCTGCGGTCTGCGTCAGTCTCTCTTTGTGTGTGTGTGTCTGTCTGTCTGTCTGTCTCTACGTATATTTGTAGTGCGTAAATTCTGCAGGAGCAGAAGAGAAGGTTGAATTCACATAATGGCAAATTATATTGAAAAGGAAATACGTGTTATTTCTATTCTTCTTTTTTCCAAATCCCCGTCTTTTGTGTCTTTTGAAACGGTCAAGAAAAGCCGTTATAAAGGCGTTGATACCGGGCGTCACTGGGGGAGAAGGAGACGCTGGCGGTTGGGGGAGATGGAGTGGGGGGGATGGGGGAGGAAGGTGACCGGTTGTTGCCCGTGTTGCTGCTTGCCTCTATTGATCCCGGGACCCGGTATGCACGACTAACACCAGCATTGGAGGCATATTTCTCTCGTCTCGCTTTTCTTTCTCTGTTTCTCTTTCTCTGTTGTTTATTATTTTTTCTCTTTCTCTCTCTCTCTCTCTCTCTCTCTCTCTCTCTCTCTCTCTCTCTCTCTCTCTCTCTCTCTCTCTCTCTCTCTCTCTCTCTCTCTCTCTCTCTCTCTCATGCTCTTTCCTTTCTCGGTCTGTTTTTCTCCTCTTACTCTCCATCTTTCCATGTATTTTCACTTAACAGCTGACCATTTTTATCGTCTTGTTATTGTCCTGAGTCTTTCATTTCATAAACCTCCTCGCCTCTTTCTTCTTTCCTTTTTCCTTTCTTTCCTCTATCCTCCTATATCTCCATTTCGCCGTCTTCCGCTTCCCTTTATTGTATTTCCGGCCTTTCTTCCCTTTTCTGCTGTGATCCCCTCTCTCCTCCATGTTCCTATACATTCTCTCTGTTGAGAAAGTTCCTTGAAACCATATGGTATTATTTCCCCTATATTCATTTTCTTTATTTCTTTTTCTTACGTTCACGCCCTTTTTTCCCTTTTTTTCACCTCGCTTTTCGTTCACGTCACCTTTTACCAGGAGTCTCCCGAGACTCCCCCATGAATATGCGATATGTTTCATTACTCCTGTGACCTCTAGCCTGCCTTCACTCCACTCCACCCCACCCCACCCCTTCTCCTCCATCATTCCCCTCCCTCCCTCCACCTCCCCACTCTCCCTTCTCCCCTCTTTCGCGCTTTTCTTCCCTGTTGTAGAGGATCAAGTTTCTTGTGTATTTGTGGTGTGTATGTGTATCAGTCTTTTGTTAAGTGTGTGTGTGCGTGTGTATGTGTCTGATTCTGCGTGTGTGTGTGTGTGTGTGTGTGCGTGCGTGTGCGCCTTAGCTTCTACAACCCTATTATCTGCTCAAACTTTGCCTCCCCTCGCAGCCTGAATTCTGTGCCACGACCACCTTCCCTTTGCCTCTCTTCTCCCCCTCCCCCCCTCCTTCTACCCTCCTCCCTCCCTCCCCCTTCTCCCCTTCTCCCCCTCTCTCTCTGTTCGCCGCCCCAAGGCTCTCGGTTTTCCCCTCGTACTCGACGCAAGGGGAAACCCGATTACCTGAGGTTGTCAGCGCTGTCCTTACGTGGCAAAGACTCCCTTGGTTTCTCCTCAATTATTTATTAAGTTTGTTTATATTTTAGTTTGTTATTCACTCCATTTGTTTTCTCCATCCTGTAGTTGTTTTTTGTTTTTGTTTATTGCTTTATTTGCATCTTCCTGGTACTTTTTTCTCGTCTCTTCTCTTCCTTGTATTTCTCCTTGAGGGACTGAGAGGGGGGGGGGCGTCCCTCCTCACTCGCTCTTCAGTAGATTTTTGCCTTTTAAGACATGGACCCCCAACCCCACCTCACCCCACCCCCTTCCTGTACCCTATGATCTCAGTTTGGCTTTCTCGTCTGCCCTTTAGTTTTCTCTCTCCTCTTTTCTCTCCTCTATCCTCTCTCTCGTCCCTTTCTCTTCTCTCTCTTCTCTCTCACTACCCTTCTATAAATCTCCACATGTGATAGATATATATAATATTACCCTTTTATTATTGTTCTTCATTTGTTTCCACTTCGTCTTTTTGCCGTCTTGAGATAATTACTTCAACGGCGTTGAAGAAAGGTAGTGAAAAAGTATGCTTCGATCCCGTAGATTTTTGTCGTTTCCATGACATGCTGGCGTCCCGAGGGTTCTGGTGACTAACGTTCCAAGAAGAAAAAAAAGTTTGCTGCGTTCTGTTTTTATTCCGTTTTTATTTTGTTTTTGCCTCGTGGGAGATCGTAAAGATTTTTTTTTATCTCTTTTATGCAAAACTTGAGAGAGAGAAAAAAAACGGGGCGGGGTTGTGAAGGGGATGAGAAGGGGAAGGGAGGTAATGACATTAAAGTTGGGGAGATGTAAGATCTGATATGTGTGTGTGGGGGGGGGTGACGGGTCCTCCATCCTCTTATTTTTGAAGAGGAGGAAGGAGTAGATGGGTGGGGTGGGGTAAAATGAGTTGATTAGTAGTTGTCATGATAAAAATGAGACTACATTTCCCGTATTATTATTTTTTTTGTGTTGTGTGTGCGTATGTTTTACCTCCCGCTTTCGAGTGAAGAAAAACAAATGTATAAAGAAATAATGGTTTCTTTTCGCCTCCATACTTTTCTTCTCTTTGTTAGTTCTCTCAAGGAAAAAAATATATCAGCCAATCAGAAAACTTCATAAAAAATATAAAAAAAAAATAAAAAAAATTCTCTTCTCCGCCAAAAATCTGAAAGCTCCGACTTCTTCAGGCTACGAAAATAACAAGAAAATGAAAGACTTAACAACCTCTTACTAAATCCAGACTTCCCGTTTCCCTTCTCTCTCCCTCTCTCTCTTCCTCTCTCTCACTTGTAGGGCGGTACCATAAGAAGCCAATTAAGAAGACCAACAAGAAACCCAAGTGCAAACAGCCCAAGAAGTGCAGGAAGTATGTCGGTGAGTATATTGATATCCAACATCATAATAACGATAAGGAACTCCACATTGATCTCTGTATACCCACCCACATACCCGTTGGCACT
>NW_028234423.1:31281221-31293721 GCF_977035675.1 Penaeus japonicus | reverse complement strand
TTTCCGTTTATTTGGGTTTTTGTTTTTTCTGTTTTCTTTTTTTTTTCGTATGGGTTTCTTTTCTTTTCTTCTGTTTTTTTTTCCTCGTCTTCCTCCTTTCTTTTCCTTATTGTCATTGTCTATATTCACTTTCCTCCTCCCCTTTCATCATTTTCCTTCCTCTTCTCTTCCTCCTCCTCTTCCTCCTTCCTCCTCCTTCCTCCTCCTCCTTCTTCTTCCTTCCTCCCACGTTCCACCATTCCCATCGCACACTTAAGGGCTTTAGTTCAGTGGGAAGAAATAAGTCTATAAATAAACCTGGACTCAGCCTAGTTTTGCATTATTCCGAGCCCGCCCGCCCGCCGACGCGAGGGCTTAACATAGACTCGCCGCTGTTTAACTGTGGGGGAAGAGGTGTCTGTAGATTTGCCTTTTTGTTGTTGTTGTTGTTTTTGTTGCTGTTGTTGTGGTGTGTGTGTGTGTCTGTGTTTGTGTGTGTGTGTGTTTCTGTGTGTGTTTCTGTGTTTGTGCTTGTTTGCATTCATGTGAAAGGAGGGATAAAAGGAAAGAGAGGATGAAGATGAGGATAGATGGGGAATGGGGATGGGCGTGTAGTGTCGACGGCAGGGATTAGTCGGAAGAAGATAGGGACTTTTTTCCGTATCGTTTCGTTATATTAAGCTCTCTATCTATCTGGTTAACGCTTGGTGATAGATGGCAAGGAAAAAGGTAGATAAGTAGGTATTGAAGATACAGAAGAGCGAGCGAGAGAAAGTGGGGAAAGGTAAAGTAGAGAGAAAGAGCAAAGAGAGAGAGAGAGAGAGAGAGAGAGACGGCATGTCTGGTCAGCCAAGGTCAGCGGGCCGCCGCCACCGCCGCCGCCGCCGAGGGACAGAGACTCTGGCCCGAGGGAGGGACGTAGGCACGTAGGCGAGCGAGGGGAAAGGGAGGCACAGAGAGGCTTCCCCTCTCCTCCTCCTCCTCCTCCTCCTCCTCCTCCTCTGCCGCCGCCGTCGCCGCCTCTGCCTCTCTCTCGTCCCGCCCGCCTTGATGACGTCACTCGGTCTCCGATCTCGCTTCTTCAGGATGTTCGAAGTTTTCTTTTTTTCTTTTGTTTTTTCGTTTTAGACTCCCCCCCCCCCCACTCCCCCTTTTTTTTGTATCTTTTGCATTTTGGGTGATGCTATTTTTGGCGTTTTTTCTTTTTTTCTTTTTTCCTTTTTTATAATTCATTGCCAGGTCTTTTTTTCTTCTTCTTTTTGGGGTTTTGGTGGCTGATTGGTTTATCTGTTTTACTTATTCTGTACCTTCTCTATCCTCGTCCCCGTCCCTCCCCTACCCCCTTCCCCCTTCCCCCTTCCCTCCCCCCTCCCCCCCACCCTCCCGATTCTTCGAGTATGGGGAATAGGATCCTCGTTACTTCCGGCCGGCTTCTCGAGAATGAATTGGTCATTTCGTGCGAGAAATAGCGTGAGGAACTGTGATTAATGTCTCGGAATAATGGCCCTACTTCCCCCTCTACCCCCCTATACCCACCTCCCTCCCTCCCTCCAGCTCCCCTTTCTTATACTCTCCTACCCAGCCCCTTTCTTACACCTTCCCTCCTTCAGCACGTCCTGATCGAGGGTGGCAGCTGGTGGACTGGCACTATGCCTATGCCCGCTCTTGTTCCAGGATAAGATTTGACTATTCGGGTTTTTTTCTTCTCTCTCTCTCTCTCTCTCTCTTTCTCTTTCTCTCTCTCTCTCTCTCTCTCTCTCTCTCTCTCTCTCTCTCTCTCTCTCTCTCTCTCTCTCTCTCTCTCTCTCTCTCTCTCTCTCTCTCTCTCTCTCTCTCTCTCTCTCACTTATTCGAGGCGTTTCTCCATGCAGTAGCCCTTCCGCGTGTCCTATCTCCCTCTAGTGCATGACGAGGAGCCACCGCCGGGAAGGTCAGGCACTACTTCCGTACGCCGCGATTATTGAGTGGCACTGCGCGGCACCGTGAAACCTCGCTCTCGCTCTCTTGCTCGCTCTCTCTCTCGCTCGTTCTCTCTCTCTCTCTTTCGCTCCCCGCCCACCGACTTCAAGTTGGTCGGCCGCCCTGTCGCATTGCAGGTGGCGGCGGCGGCGGCGACGGCTGTGGCGGCTGTGGCTGTGGTTGTAGAGAGAGAGAGGTGTGTGGATACTATGGATGTGGATGAGTGGATGAGACGTGGGTCTGGTGTTGAATTAATGAATGAGGTGGATTTTTTTTTTTTTTTTTTTTTTTTTGGGGGGGGGGGTCGGATGGATTTGGATGTGGATTGGTAGTGATGGTGGTGGATGTGGTGGATTGGGAGGTGATTGGATTACCTACGGCGTGCTGGTCACGATGGGCCTGGCGGATTAGGGATTAGGGATACGGGGCTGCAAGGATGGGAGTGCGTGGGAATCGTCTCTATTACGGTTGCCAGGGTTCGAAAGGTGGGAGGGGGATGAGGGGAGGGGGGGCTCTGGTTATGGTGAGGGATAATGGTTGTAGAAGCAGTGATGCGTCTTTTCTCTCCTCTCACCTATCCTCTCTTTCCTCTCTCCTATCTTCTTTTTTCTCATCTCTCCCTCCTCTTCTCTTGTTTCCTCTCATCTCTTCCCTCCTATTCTCTTCTTTCCTATCTTGCCTCTCTTCTCTTCTTTCCTCTATCCCTTCTCTCGTCTCTCCCTTCTTTTCTCTTCTCTTTCCCTTCTCTTCTCTTCTCTTCTCTTCCTCCCTCCCAGTCGTCCCTCCCCTTCGGTGCCGTGACCTTTCGATAAGTGGAGATCGTCAGTTAACCAACATATTAGACTGTCGCGACAAAGCGAGTGTCTGGGTAATAAATTCCATTGTTGAGAGAGAGAGAGAGAGGGAGAGAGAGAGAGAGAGAGAGAGGGAGGGGGGGGAGAGAGGGGAGGGTATTGGAGAGCATGAGAGGAAGAGGACAGGAGGAATTATTAATCGACT
Source organism: Penaeus japonicus (assembly GCF_977035675.1). Classification (NCBI taxonomy): domain Eukaryota; kingdom Metazoa; phylum Arthropoda; class Malacostraca; order Decapoda; family Penaeidae; genus Penaeus; species Penaeus japonicus. Next base: position 31,290,784 of record NW_028234423.1, on the reverse strand, counting down.
TGTTCGCTTTTCATTGAAGGCATTCATTCCATCTGGCGGGGGAAGGGGGGGGGGAAGCCTTTTGGTTTCGTAGATAATAAGAAGGCAGCAGGAAGACGAAATAAGAAGCGGTCGGTCCGGTCCTTCTCCTTCTTAAACGGTTCCACTGGCGATAAATCCAGACGCGAGGTTGTGTGACTTGGCTGTGTGTTTCGCATCGACTGGTTGCAGGGCTTTTTTTTTCGTTTTCTCTTTCTCTCTCTCTTTCTTTCTCTTTCTCTCTTTCACTTTTTCTTTCTCTTTCTCTTTCTTTCTCTTTCTCTTTTTCTCTCTTTCTCTCTTTCTCTCTTTTTCTTTTTCTCTCTTTCTCTTTTTCTCTCTCTCTCTCTCTCTCTCTCTCTCTCTCTCTCTCTCTCTCTCTCTCTCTCTCTTTCTTTTTTCTTTTTTCTTCATTTTTTTCCAAGGGATGTGACAGGTTTCGACTGGAATTCCGGGTCGACAACAGTACGAGGGATATTGACAGGTCTCGAGGTTAGGGGGTGGGGGTGGGAATCTGTTGATATAGAAGGGTAGGCGAGGGAAGCATCAGGGTCCGATTTCGATCTTTGGAAAGAATGAATTCAACATTGACATTATTGATTGATATTGCATGTGACCTCGAAATCTCCCAACTCCCCAAGCGGTGTGAGGTGGTTTTCCACTCTTATTCTCGTAGGTTCGATTACGTCATCCAATTATTTATTGCAATGGACGTCTGGCTGTGGTACTTGCACGGGCGTTGCCACATCTACGATCTGTCTTTGATGGTGTCTTGGCCTACAGAAAGACAATCGTCTGTGATGAACGTGGGTTGTGCTCGAGAGGGGGGGGGGTGTTGGGGGATGGGGGGGATGACTCTGCCCAAGTTACAAGAGATTAATAATTCATGACCTTGGCTATCCTCGGCCCGCGCTTGCTCGATGGGCTTGACCTTGAGTGACCCAGGCGCTCTCGCTCTCTTTCTCTCTGTCTTTCTTTCTCTCTGTCTTTCTTTCTTTCTTTCTTTCTCTCTTTCTCTCTTTTTTTCCCTTTCTATATCTCTTTCTCTTTCTCACCCTCTTTTTTGCTCCTCTCATTTCTCACATTTCTCTTATTTTCTTTTCTTTCTCCTTACTTTTCTCTCACGTTCCCTCCCCGTTTTCTCTTTTTTCTATTTCTCCCTCCCTCCCTCCCTCCCTCTCCCTGATTCAAGTTCTCAATCACTCTCCACGCCATGTGAAAAGAACTAAGCAGAAGAACGCTGCCATGAATTTTAAGAAGGCCATTTTCACAGTACAATCCTTCGAGGTTATTTGCATGACATTATTGACCCATGGCGGCTTCGTCTGCCAAGTAGAGGAATCTCGTGGAACAAAAAAGAAAGAAAAAAAGAAGACACTTTGAGTTCCTTTTTTTAAATACAGTATGCTCCTCCCATACGTACCCCCCCCCCCTCGCTCCTCCCATACGTATCTTTCCTCCTCTCTCTCTCTCTCTCTCTCTCTCTCTCTCTCTCTCTCTCTCTCTCTCTCTCTCTCTCTCTCTCTCTCTCTCTCTCTCTCTCTCTTTCCCTCCCCCCCCCTGACCTTTTAAGATTCGCCACATTCTGAACCTTTTATTTTCGGATTTAGAAAGATCGCATATCGCAATTCCCCCCTTTTTTTATTGCCCATTGCTTTGTTGATTATTCTGTCGGTTTCAGCGCAAGTACTGCAGTGTTTACCGCAGAGCCGTGGGGGGGGGAGGGGGGAGGGGGGAGTAGATGAAGGAAATGACTACTACTGTTTTTTTTATTTTTTTTTTTCTTGATGTTTTAAGATTTTTTGTTTGTTGTTTTGTTTTGAATCTGTACCTTGTAATGGACGCACTTGAGTGGCGTGGTTTTGTTTGTTGTTGTTTTGTATGCTAACGTGGAGGTTTTAACATTCGATTACATATAAATATCCTCTTTTTACATATATTTATTTCCAGTTTCTTACATTTCCTTTAAGAGTTTAGTCCTGCCTTCATCCCGAATGCAAGACCGGACCACACCCGACCAATATTACCATTAAGATAAAAAAAAAATAATAGTAATAAGATAAAATAAAATAAAATATCGTGGGGAAGAAATAGAAAAAATGAGAGTGACTTCTGTGGTAGCGGGGACTCCAGCACAGAATTCCAGATGAGGAGCCGCCCTGCTTCCTGTGAGAGTCGCAAATGGGCGGTTTTGACAGCGTGGGCGTGAGGGGTGGTGGTTGGGTTGTTCGTAACGCAGCTCTGGTTACTGTTGTTGTTGTTTTTTTTGTTGTTGTATTTGTAGGTGTTGTTGATGTTTTTTTTTTATAAGGGATTAGATCTGTTTGATGCATGTTTTTTTTTCCTTTCTTGTAAATATAAGTTGTTTATTTTCAATGGATAACTTAAATCGAACAAGGTACTCGGTATGATGAACACCGAATCACTGTTCAACACCGAACTCCTCTTGTTCAAAATGATTATTTAGCCAGCCACTCGCGCGAACCTTTTTCTTTAATTAAATAGTTTTATTAAAGAATACTATTATCATCTCTGACAAAACTGGTTTATAGTCTACATTTTTTATAAAGAATACTACTATCATCTCTAACAGAACTGGTTTACAGCCTATTTTATATAAAGAATACTATCATCCTCTATAAAAAAAAAAATAAAAAATAAAAAAATAAACCATTACTTCAAAGTCCGGAAGGATCCCACGGAAATCCTAACCATCTCTCTCTCTCTCTCTCTCCCTCCACAGCCACCGAGATCAGGTGCGAAGAGAAGTCCCGCGGTGGCATGTGTTACGAGGTGATCCTGGCCGAGCCCTCCGCCGACAAGCCCACCCCCACCACCACCTCCCCCAGGCCTAAGAGCATGACCGCCGAGGAGATCACCCAGAAGCTCCTGCAGGCTGAGGAACGCAGGAAGGTAGGCCTAGATTCGGGTGTTTTTTTTTTTTTTTTTTTTTTTTTCTCTCCCTCTCTATTGATTTTTTTTCTCTCTTCTTATTTTTCTTTCCTTCCTTCTTTCCGTCTCTTTCTCCTCTTTTTGTTTCTCTTTCTATTTTTTTTCCATCTTTCTCTCTCTCTCCTCCTTCCATCTCTCTCTCTCCCTCTCCTCTCTTTCCATCTCTCTCTCTCCCTCTCCTCTCTTTCCATCTCTCTCTCTCCCTCTCCTCTCTTTCCATCTCTCTCTCTCCCTCTCCTCTCTTTCCATCTCTCTCCCCCCTCTTTCCATCTCTCTCCCCCTCTCTTTCCATTTCTCTCCCCCCCCTCTTTCCATCTCTCTCCCCCTTCCCTTTTTTCATTTCTCTTTCCATCTTTCCATCTCCCTCCCTCCTCCTTTCTCTTCCACCTCTCCCCTTTTTGTCTCCTAGCTCGTTTTTATTATCCTTTTTCACTATTGACTTTTTCATCTTAAGGCCAAGAATCAAAGCTTTAGCCTTGTGTAAATAATTGAGACCTTTTGTATGTCGTATGTCAACAGATATCTAAGACAACGTTTACACTGAGCATAATTATACAAACGTTTTCAAAGCTTCTCTGAAAAATTATCGGTTATCAGAAGAAAAGTTCTTTTGTGCCATCTGCGAAGTTTTCTTTCTTTCTTTCTTTCTTTTTCTTTAATCTTTATGTCCGGAGTCAACAGAAGTCTCTCTCGTTTCTTCCTGTCTTTCTTAATACCTCTTCCCCTTCCCTTAATACCCCTCCCCTTTCTTCTTCTGCCCTTAATCCCCTTCCCCTTGCTTCTCCTCACCTCCTTCCTCCCCCTTATCCACCACCCTCTCCCCATTCCTCCTCCCCTCCACCACCACCTCTCCCCTACTCCTCCCCCTCCTCCACCACCTCTCCCCCTCCTCCCCCTCCCCTCCACCACCTTCCTCTCTTACTCCATCTCCTCCCCCCCCATTCCTCCCCCTCCTTCACCACCTCTCCCCCATTCCTTCCCCCTCCTCCATCACCTCTCCCCATTCCTCCCCCTCCTCCCTCTCCACCTTCCTCCCCCTCCCCTCCACTACCACCTCTCCCCTACTCCACCTCCTCCCCCTTCCTCCCCCTCCACCTCCTCCCCCTTCCTCCCCCTCCACCACCTCACCCCCATCCCTCCCCTCCACCACCACCTTCCTCCCTTTCCCCTACCTTACTCCTCTTCCCCCTTCCTCCTTCTCCCCCTCCTCCACCTCCCTCTCCCCCTTCCTCCCTCCTGCCTTACCTAACTAACGCCCCTCTCCCCCCTCCTCCGCCCACAGTCCATGGAAGCCTCCCGCCTGGCCAGCGTGGGCGAGCGCCTGACCCGCCTGGAGGAAGCCAGCCGCAAGAGAGAGGAGACCAACGCCGCCTTCATTGCCGCGACCCAGACCGCCCTCGAGGACAAGCTTGACACCACCTCCTCCAACCGCGAGGCTTACCTCAACGGCCTCCGCGCCAAGATCTCAGACCATGTGAGTGATGGGGGTTCGTGGCGATTTTTTTTTTTTTTTTTTTTTTAATTATTATTATTATTGTTATTGTTATTCATCTTTTTGAAGGTGATTTTTTTTTATTATTATTATTGTTATTATTATTCATCTTTTGTGGGGAGATTGGTGGTTATGTTGATTTTTTTTTATTATTATTGTTGTTGTTGTTATTATTATTATTTATTATTATTATTATTATTATTCCCCTTTTGTGGGAGATCTTCGAGTTTTGTCGGACTCTTTCTGTGCTTTTGTTCGTATCTTTCGAGACAATTTCGAGTAGGTTTAACTATCCGAATTGAGTCCAAGACTTGGGGACGTAGGAAGGGTTTAAAAAAAAAAAGCAAGCAGGAAGTCCTTTTATTACAACACGCACAAAACGAAATGCCATCGGTGATTATAACCAAGCCCCCAACCCCCTTCCCCTCCTCCTATGATAGTCATTATAACCGTTTCCTTCTTAAATTAGGTACAACCACGCCCCCCCCCCCCACCTCTCCTCTGTGATGACAGTAATAACACACACACACACACCCTCTCCTGTGATGACAGTAATAACACCCCACCCCCACCCCCACCCCCTTTTCATGTGATGACAATAATAACACCCCCCCCTCTCTCCTCTCCCCCCCGCAGCTGAACAACGTGGAGAGCGTGCGCAAACAGCTGGACGCCCAGACAGACGAGCTGCGCCAGACCATCGAGGACAAGCTCCGCTCCGCCGAGGAGAACAGGAACGAGAACATGGGCAAGATGCTCGAGAAGCTGAAGGACCACGTGAGTAGTAGGGGAGCGGAAGAGGCGGCCCTGGAGGAGGAGCAGGAGGAGCAGGAGGAGGAGGAGGAGGAGGAGGAATAGCCAGCTAGCCAGCCCGCAGAGAGAATAATAGCCTTTTCCTTGTTTGTTTGTTGTTGTTGAAATAGTGATCATGGTACGACTACGTGAATGAATCTGTACCCTCTTTTGGGTCCTGTAAGATTTCTTTCTTTCTGAAATTTCCTTTTTCCACGTTGACTAAAACTTCTCGTCTTTCCCCCCCCCCCTCCCTCTCTCACCACCCACCCACCCGCCCTGCAGGAGGAGTACGCCCAGAAGGTGCGCCTGGGACACGAGGAGGCCATCCGGCAGCTGGAGGAGCGAATCCAGGCCAAGCTGGAGATCGCAGAGGCCAACCGCGAGACCGAGATCATGAAGAAGCTGGAAACCCTCCGGGAACACGTATGTATCGAGGCTTGGTTCTCGAAGGTCCTTGTTGTTGTTGTTGTTGTTCTTTTCGGTTCCTAAAACGATTTTATTTTTTTCTTCTCACTGTGATATAAATCAAGATCTCTAAGTTTTCTTTTTTAATCTTTAGAGAGGATATATTTTATTTATGTTGTTTTTTTTCACTGTACTGCCTTTTGCAATTATGATAACACCTGATTTATTTATTTATTTGATTTCGTTTACTTAAACTTTTGCGTTCAGATTGTTCTTGTTATTGATTTTTTTTCTTCTAACCTATGTTTCATTACCTGTGTTGTCTGGAGAGGCCAGAGTGTTTGATTTCCCCCCCCGTTTCGTTCCCACTAAACCCAGTCCAATAAAATCAATGAGGCGCAAGAGCTGGTCAATAAGAAGGCCGAGGAGGTGTTGAAACAGAGGGAGCAGGAGGTGGCGGCCAAGGAGGAGCGGCTGAGGAAGATCTCGCAGGAGAAGGAGGCCAAGAGGCAGGAGCTGACCAAGACGGTGAGCGAGAAGCTGGAGCAGGCGCACGAGAACCGGGCGAAGGAAGAGGAGGAACTCAAGAAGAAGACGGCGGAGAAGCTCGAGCAGAAGCTGGAGATCGCCGACAAGAACCGCATGGAGCTCGCGGAGAAGGCGAAGAAGGCCAAGGAGGAACAAGTGAGTGTGCCAAAGCGAGCCGAGCGAGCCGCCCCCCTTCCACCCACCCCCCTAAAATAAAATAAAAAAAGGGGGGGTGGCCCTCGCTGCATCGGCTGCCACTGGCTCGGGGCTTCAGCGGCGGCGGATGGCTTCGTATCTTTTCCTTTCCTCTCTTTCTCTTGATTTTTATTCCTTTTTTTAAATTCTGTTTTTTTGGTTTTAGTTGGTTTTTAGTTTTTTGTCATTTTGATTACATATAAACATTGATTTGAGTTTTATGAAAGCTGTAGGAGAGCATAGCCACATTAATTTTTTTTTCAACCGTCTCTGAAAATAAACCAAACAAATAAAAAAAACACGTGATATATCTCCACTTTACCCCTCTGGCCCTTTTTCGAACTGTGACTTTCTTCCGTTATCCTTTTTAAAAACCTCCTTTCCTATTTTTGGCTGCCGCAAACTTCTCTCTCCCTCCTTTTAGTTTCCCACTTTTCCGTTCCGTTCCGTTCGTTCGTTCGTTCGGCCAGACGAAAAAACTTCCCCGAGTAGTTAGTCCACACAATGCCAGCGGTTCCGACACTAACTTTCCCTTTAATTTCTTTTGCAGGATCGCCGAGCCGAGCTAGTTCGCGCTAACAAGGAGCGTCTCATGGCCGCCGAAAAGCACGAAACCGCTTCATCCGGTTAATTAGCTTAACCTTGCTGCCAACCCTCTCACCCACCCACCCACCCACCCACCCATCCACCCATTCGGCCCCCGGAGAGAGAGAGAGATCCCTACTAGGCTCACACCCACGGATTTACATTATTCACCCAGATTCTACAAGCAACAGACCTGTTATAACTAGTGGGGGCCAAACCTTTGCCTGGAACAAGGGTCCGAATAGGGATTCTTTGTAAAAGCGTCAGGACAACAACAACAACAAAAAAACAACAAAAAACAAAAAATACGCTGGCTATACTGTTAATCTGTCCCCGCCCATCCAATCACAATCCTAGTGTTGCCCATTTTTAGTAGAAATTAGGACAGTGGGCTGTCGGGAAATGACCCCTAGACCCCTAAGGTCGCGCTGAGGACGGGGGGGGTCGGGGGGGTCAGGGGGTCGAGGAGAGGGGGCCCGAGGAGTGCCCCGAGGAGTGCCCCGCGTTCCCCTCCCTCCCTCCCTCCCTCTCCCTCCCTCCCCTCCCCCCTCGGAGGTGACGTCGGTCGGTCGGTCGGTGGTGTCTTCCGGTGTCCCACTCATTCGGTGTTCCCCTCGAAGCTACTCGCCCCATATCTAATTTGCCTTCTGGTGGAGATTCCTCATGAATCTGCTGTAACGCCACATGCGATGATGTTAGCTTGTAAATGATGCATATGCTCAGCTTTTGACCATTAATGTCTCGATATTTACTGCTGGGTTACGAGTGATAGGTAATATTAAGGTTAATATTATAGATGATAATGCCTCTTACTGCCAGTTTTATAATTTTGGACGTGCCTGTCACCTTTGTCTTTCTGATCCTGTATGATTGTTGACAGCGCACCGACCAACAGGAGTAGGCATTCATAACGATGTAGAAAACATAGATGATTATTATTATTATCAAGTGATTAATATACTCATACATAAGTGTGTGCAGGGTATTGGATGAGTGGGTGAATCTTTGGTGATCGGAGGAATTGGTTGAAGTTTAAAAAAAAAAAGAAAAAACAACTATTAAACAATGCAGTAGCTGTCCTTGAAAAGAACCCTGCCCCCCCCAACCCCAACCCCCCACACCCCCCCTTGTTTGTTTCTGTCTCGGTAAATCCTTTTAAAAGAGTCCCTTCATCCCAGTAAGGATATTTTTTCTTCTTCTTCCTAAAAACCTGTCCACACTGCCTTCTGCTATATATACATATATATCTCTCTTTTATTTTTTTCCTTTTGTGGCAATCACTTCCTTTGGCGCCGCCTCCTGCAATAGTTATTAATTGTAATATCAGTGTCCCTATCTTCCCGACGGTTTCCAATATCCAGTGATATTCTCAATTTAACATTTAATATTAAGAGTCTTGTGATCTGTCTTTAGTTTTTAAGGATTTTTCTAGCCTAGATTAAAACTGGAAATGCTGTATTCTAAGACTGCCTTCTATCATTATGAATACAGGTTTCAGTTTTCATCTTTGTACATTATGTAAAAAAAAAAAAAGGAAGCAAATTTTAGTTAGTTCCAAAAGTGAGTGAATCAAATTTGAATGCTTTTTGCAAACCTTTAAACATTTTATTTGGATAGAATCCTAAGGAATGTATGTAGTGTAAGGATGGCGCTCCAGGTCCAGCACCAACAGTAATGCTTATCAAAGAACTGCTGTCCAAACAACGGACTCCCAGCAGTCAGTGGTTTCATGAAGAAGGCAACCGAATTGTTTTTTTTTTTTTTTTTTGTCAAGATTTATGGTTGCAAATGTGGAAATGATTTTCTGTATGGTTATTATCTCTTTTTTTTTTTTCTTTTGGTAATCCTATGATTGAATTGAATACCTGATTTGGTCGCTGCTATCCTTTTATTTAATTCCCTTTTTAATTTATATTTAACGTTAATTGGCTTCTCAAAGAAGTTTCAGTGACCAGATACGGATGTTCAGAACATTCAGCGAAAATTGTAAGATTGTATGCAGTTGGCTGGGGTCCATTAAACTTTGTCAACACTACGATTTATTCATCTTTTTTGTCCCAACACCTTTTTTTTTTTAATTAAAGAAAAAAAAAGAAATGGATTAATAGCAGTATCTCTCAATGATATCTGCAGAAGAGACCTATTCGCTCACCGAAGTTGAAATGGAAACTTGATTAATTGCACCTGGATATCTAAACAGACTGACACACAAAAGCGTCCATCTTGTGCATGACTTTTGATTGAGATAAGCAGCTTGCAGTGAAAGAAACAGCAACCTTAAGATGTATGATTTATGATAAGAAGTAAAAAAAAAAAGATTTTTTTTTTCCACGTTTATTTTAAAAGGCAGTGCCTCCTCCTAAGTTAAAATGGGTTCATCGGCCCACTTAGATATAGAAGGATTTGTAGACAGAACCAGTAGGAAGTCATCCACAAGACATTTTCACGTCCTTGACTTTATATACATATATAACAAACGGAGACAAATCGTTTTTCATTTCCAAGTGCACACACTTTTAACTCCACAACATTTAAAAAAAAAGAAATCTTGTATTTTGTTTTTTTTTTCCGGTTCTTTTTAATGTTTCTAGTC
>NW_028234423.1:31271221-31273721 GCF_977035675.1 Penaeus japonicus | reverse complement strand
AGATAACCTGAAGAGGTAGGGAAGAGGAAGGAAACTTGTGCTTATGACTGTGAGCGCTGCAGTAAAAGGCATCCCTTCTGGTACAGTGGCATATTGTAGACATTGGGCATGGTTTGAGTCACCTTCCTCTTCTCGTTCTGCCTGCACATCCCTCATCTGCGGTAATTTAGAGCAAGAGGTCAACTTGCTATGTGCCATCGCTCTATAAGGATAGTGGGTGCTAGAGACCATGGATGGGTGCCATTCAAGGCTCTCTCTCCTGCTGGTGCTACAGGAAAGTGGTGCCATCTAGGTTTTGGATGTTAGGTGAAACCCATTTGGCTGAATATTACGGCAGTTATAATAATTATTTCTGCAATTGTCATCATCACTCACTCATTACTCATAGCACAATAATATGACATCCCTAAACGTCATGACGCCCGTCATCAGGCCAGAGCTCCAGCGTCATGTATGATGAAAAAACACATCACCTGTCATTAAAGGATTAAAAGTTTTAAATTATTTTAAAGTTCCAATAAAAGAACTTCATACTTCTAGATTCTTGTAACTTAATTTTCCAAATTGATATCTGTCTAGCGTGCTAGCACAATGCTGGTTTGATAAATAAAATCTACCAACAGAAACTTAAATTAACGGTTACCACTATGTACAAGGCTTTAACCCATTGGCAGCGAATAGCATGATTTGCTGCAAAGGCAGAGTCGGTCATAGACGCAGATGGGACCGTGCCAGACATGTAAACCAACCATCCTACTACACAAATATTTATTTAATACTGCGACAAATGGGTTAATGACATTAAAAATGAGTGACCATGTAATTACACAAATTTTGATATAAAGTACTTTTAATTGAACTTTCTAATAATATGGTGGGTATGATTCCTATGGAAGATATAAGGCAATTTACTTGTCAATCATTTAAACAAAATGCAGTCTCTAGCGAATATTTCCAAAAAATAAGCAAGCAATAATTGTTCTTGAGAAAGAGGCATAAAATTAGGAATCATGTTACATATTGTATTACTATTCCTTTTTTTCCTTTTCAGATCTCCAACAAGATTCATGAAGTCAAACGATGAAAACAAAATAAAATGCAAAATTTCAATTGCAAAGATTGTAAGCATGTGTCTCTACCAATGAAACATCTCCATGTGGTAAACACAAAGGTGTATATATAGAATTGTTAAACACCTGCACAAGCATTTTCAAAGGGTTGGATTTATTTCAGACTATTTTTCCTCTTCTTTAAAACACAACTTATTCAGTTCTTCACCTATGATGACCTGTTATACTAAATGCTAATTAGTATCCCTCTACTAACATATCATATAAAGTCATATTTCATACAATAAGTCTAGAAATTAATAGAGAACACACACATCTTAAGAGGCCCAGCCAGGCTGTACATCTTAACCCACTGGGGACGGGTGTTGTGACATATATGATGCAGGAGTTTTGGGCACCACTTTCCCCTGGAGAGTGAGCCTTGAGTGGCACTTATCTACGGCCTCTATCAACCACTATCTTTAGAGAGAGATGGCACACAGCAAGTGGCAGACCTCTTGCTCAATAATATCGGCAATGAAGGATGTGCAGGCAGAACAAGAAAGGGGAAGATGACTCAAACCACTCATAGTGTCTACAATGTACCCGTGACAGGAGGACTGCCTTGTACTGTGGCACTCGCAGGTTTCCTTCCTCTTCCCTACCTCTTCATGTTATATTCACTGTGTATGATTATATTTTTTTGTATTCATTCATGAAAGTAAATGAGTTCAATAAAAATGAAGTTGCTTTTTTGTCCTCCCTTAAAACAGCAATACTTCTATCATACCGAGTATAAAGAAAATGAGCTGATATGGACCCTACACTACAATTTTAGGCAGCTGCAGCATTGATAGAGCCTGTCATATGACACATATAAGGCTCTCAATACAACAAAACACACAAAAATTAAAACACAAAAATGGCTGTCGTTTTACGAGTGACCGAAAGAAAGTGGGATACATCAAGGTATGTTGCATGAAGCTGCCTCACTCTGAAATAAAACACATCCTAGAGACTGGGCCAGGAAATCTATCCCCATCTTCAATGGGTTAAGATATGGCCCATCTCAGAAAGGGTTGATCATGTTTCATTAATCAATCATTTTTTTCAAGTCATTTTTCTGTGACTAAGAGGAATTTCATCCAACATAATGCATGTGTGTGATACCCAAATAAAATATAAAACCACAACAAAAATATTAATTTCCTCTCACTCACCTGAGAAAAAAAAAAAAATTCAAGATATTAACCGATTTATTTGTGATCTTTACAAAAAAAACATTAAACTTATAGGAAGCTTTACATAGTGAAAACAACCTACATTGTATGACAATATTTTCATTACATACAGCCAAATCCAGACATGTCTCTCCTATGTAATCATATAACTACAGCCAATGCCTATAAGACATGTTCACAGAACACTAATGACATTAAAAACTTGCATTC
>NW_028234423.1:31263721-31266221 GCF_977035675.1 Penaeus japonicus | reverse complement strand
ACTTATCTTATTCGTACACTTCCTCATCTTTGCTACCAAATAATATTCTCTTGGGTCATAATTTGCAGCTGATCTGCACTTGTGAGTGGTATGCTTGGTTAAACTTTGCATTAAAAAAACAAAAAATTAAAAGAATTATTTCTAGTTACCATGGTATACCTAGAGTAAATGCCCGGAATTTCAAGTGAAAATGTCATTGTGCGAATACACTTGGGATGAGAGCACCAAGGTCACCGAACATATATTGTGGCCAGATCGAGCTCAGACTGGTCCCTTATTTCAGGCTAAATTACCATGAGAGCTCTACAAATACCACACATTTTCAAATTCATGTTACAGAATGCACTTGCTAAGGTAGAATATTAATTTGCCTAGAAATTTGCACTTATTGTTGCACATTATTGTGATATGTTCAAAAAAGCTAAGTAGATAAAACAAGAGGTAAAACGGACAAATCTAAACTAAACACCTAAATTCATAAAAGAAATGTTGTGGTGCAAAAGCTCCATATTCTCTTGTAGATACCATTACATTATCTTTTCTCCATCTATGCACAATCCTATCCTAGATAACTCCCTTAACCCTATGGCAACGGTGCATCACACTCGTGTGACACAGCTAAATTTCCGATCCCGGGGCGTCATGCCAGTGTGACGTTTCCAATGCAATACTGCAATGGCTCGGCGTAGGGGTTTTCGCATAGCGCGTGCCCCATCGGGAAAGGGTTAACCTATTAAAAAGGGAATTGTATCTTGTTAGGGATGTAGAAAAAGATTTAGTTGGGTAATTCCATAGAACAGCTGTGTCACTGATACTAATCAACAGATTGGATTTCATGTCTACTGTCCAGATAAAATAGTTTCAGTCTACAGAACCGACTACAGCAGTGATATTTTTTGTAGTTAGATTCCAGTGATCTCAGCATTCTCCGCGCTTGTCAGCAATCCAGCCATAGGCCAACAAATACATATCTGGTAAGATCAGAGTTTGTCATCTCCCCAAGATAATTATTGTTAAATATGGAAATGATCTAAGTCTAATCTTGCCTGAATAAATGAGGTGCAGCTTTGCTTAACTATTCCAAAAGAAAAGGCCATAATGACTGTTCAACAACGCATTGTCACAGTGCCAGCTATCGGTTGACACTCCACCAGATCACATGGAACTTTGATATAATCTACCTACAAAGTGGTTCATTGGGGTTATAACCTCTTAGAAATTGCAAATAGGTCATTATTATTGTGATATCACCATACTTTATCCTTATTTGTAGTATATCTTCAGTATTTACCCCACTAAGTCACCAATATATTTTCTGTCCTCCCCATCTATTTGGATGAATAACTTTACTGACTAAAACTGCTATGTCTGGCCAGTAGGCATCAAATTCAATCCACTGATACCAGTTTTGGTAAATTATTAGTTTGCTGCGTAAATAGCCTTTTGAAATAAATATCACACCACTTGAGATCTGGTGATTTGAAAAAACATTTTCTTTCGTGGCATTTCTATCACAACTTAGCCCTTACCGAGTAAAAGTGATATTCCTTTGTAAAGAAAGTCCCATTAATTCTTGGGAACCAAAATTTTAAGCCTAACTTAACCTAATATAAAATGAAGTAACACAATATACAGTTAACTTTTATATAACACCAAGCCAAAAAAAGAATGGAGTAAAAAAAGATAGAAGTGTAGGTATCACCTTTGTAGTGGATACTTCACATGTGGGGGTTGCATATTCATAAAATTGTAAGGAATAAGTATCATGAGACTTAATGAAGCATTACACTGCTAGGTAAGGTTAGATTATGTTAACCCAATGCTTACAAGTGCCTAACGATCTAACTGGCAGTAAGGACAGGTGGTCTATGACACCACTGGCACCAGCTTAAAATTAGAGGGACAGGGAAAATATCTTCTCCACCCTCTGGGCAGCAAAGAATTGCCTAATGAACATTTTTCCATACATCCATCACAAAACAAAGGTTTAGGCTGACTTTGAAAACCAGTAGCTCTGAAATTAGTGCCGTTACAGTTATAATACTTTATGACTGTGAGCGATTCCCATATCGAGTCATGTAAGAATTGACACCTGTCTTTTAGGCCTTATTGGTGCTGTTGTGTATGTCATGACATTTGTCCACAACGGGTTGAGAGATGCAGTGTACTAAAACTGAAATCTATGGTAAATATTCAGAACAAACTATGGTAAATTTGGATAAAGACACAACGAACCTTCTGGGTACGACATGATACTTTTCGGGTAGTTTTCGTTGTGTTTTGTATAGTTATGATATTCATTTCCTCCGGAAACCTTTCATTTCTGAGTTTCAACCCCCCCCCCCACCACCACCACCTGCGCCCGCATTGACATGGTACTAAACGGTTTCTGGCGGGAGATTTAAAACAAGTTTTTCAGTATCAAAACCTAACCCATAGACCTAACCTAACCTAGTCTAGTTTTTAGTTTAGCCTTAGCCAAGACTCCCCCCTTTTTCAA
>NW_028234423.1:31233721-31236221 GCF_977035675.1 Penaeus japonicus | reverse complement strand
TTGCATCTGTGTGTCATAATGCGTGTTGTTTTCCCCGGAGACTTTTTTTTTGCATTGGAGTAAATAAGAATAGTAAGCTCGGCTACTTGGCAATACACGGCACTCTGTACAACTTCATTTTAAAAAAAAGGTAAATACAAATAGATCCATACTTCACATCTGACTCACCACCACCATAAATAGATCAGCTCATGTATCCAATGACCATCCCGAGAAAAAAAAAAAGGTTTACAGAGGAATACAAAGCGAAATAAAAACAAAGGTAACTCGCCTACTTGGCAACTGACGTCTCTCTTACCCGAGCATTTCTGCAGATGACACTCAGTGCATCTTGAGCAGTGCCCGAGAGAGGAAGTGTTGTGCGGCCGATGGTGATTTTACAGTGATTAGATCCCCCTAGTCTTTTTTAGATGGTTGAAACATGTGTACAGGATTCAACCACAAGCAAGTGGTGTTACTGTGCGCGGTTCTAGCCAACGCTTATGGATTGGAGTGGAGTCATGCGGAAGCGAAAGGTAAGACTGAGAGCGTGTCCTCGGGTATATTTTTTTTTCTTCTTTTTTTTTTGACTTTTTCCACACTCGGACTCTCTGGTGGAGCTTGAGTGACTCACTGTTTTGAGGGGAACTTCTGCTGGTAATTCTTTCTCGCAGCTCAAGAACGGCAAGGGGTGTTTAGGGGGGTTTAGGGGGAGGGGAACGAGGACCTAAAAATGTGAAGCAGAAAGAAATATTCACCGAAGAAGAGTCACGTGGTCCTCGGAGACTCGAAATTCCGAAAGGATTTTGGGAATGTTTTGAAAAGAGGAGGAGTGGGGGGGGAGGGAGGAGGGGAGGGGAAGAGGTGAGTTGACTCGAGTTCACGTGGGAAGGTTTATTTTTTCCTTTTTTTTTTTTTTTGTATTTATTTTACACTGGCTGGCCATTGGTAGAAACTGCATTCGAATTATGGTTGCTATTGTTTTTTCTTTTCTTCGGAAGTGAATTTCTTGATGTGGATGAAGTTAATTTTTGTTTTGTTTTGATGTGGATGAAGTGAATTTCTTTATGTGGATATGTTGGGTTGCCATGTCTGTGTTGTTTATTGTCTGTGGGCGGTTTTGGAGGAGGATTGGAAGAGGGAGTAGATGCAGGTTAAGGTTAAGCAGTGTGCTTGCTTCTAGTTTCTCTGTTTCTCTCTCTTTCTCTTTCGCCTTCTCTTTCTCTTTCTCTGTGTCTTTCTCTCTCTCTCTCTCTCTCTCTCTCTCTCTCTCTCTCTCTCTCTCTCTCTCTCTCTCTCTCTCTCTCTCTCTCTCTCTCTCTCTCTCTCTCTCTCTCTCTCTCTCTCTCTCTCTCTCTCTCTCTCTCTCCCCTTTCTCTCTTTCTCTCTCTTTCTCTGCCCCTTCCCATTCCCCATCCCGTCCCCCCTCTCCCTATCCTTATCCCTATCCCTATTCCTGTTCCTATCCTTATCCCTATCCCTATTCCTGTTCCTATCCTTATCCCTATCCCTATCCCACCCCCTCTTTTGAGGAAGTTTAGGGGGGGGGGAAGAGGAAATGGAGAAACAGCACGCCAAGCGAATCGCCTTGCGTATCCAGCCTGAGGCAATCCATCGCTCATATATAATCCAGTCGAGGCCACGGGAATGCGCCATGCCCGAATATTTGATCAGTGTTGCTTGCACGGATCCCGCCAGGACGTTGACGCGTGCGGGGGGGAGGGGGGGTTGCCTTCCAGCAAGACAGCGGGCCCGGCGAAAACTCCTTTGTTTACCAACAACAGCAGCAGAGCCGTGCCGTGCCGTGCCGTGTCATGTTGCTGGTGATGTCTCCCTGCCAATGCCAGCCATGCCAACAGTGTGTAGCCCTGGCCCTGGTACTGGCACTGGCACTGGCACTGACACCGCGAGAAGAGGGAGGAGGGAGAGAGAGAGAGAGAGGGGGCCAACGGGGAAAGATTTAGGAGTGTCATAAACCCTCTGCCGTGACAGGCGTTTCAGCGGATTGTTGTCCCCTTTCGGTGCCCGCGTGACAGGGCTGGTACTATCGCGGCTGCAGGATGGGCGCGGGTAGGGCTGTGTTGTGTGTAGATCTTGGCGCGAGGCCAGGATAGGATTATTGTATGTAGTTCATGGCGTGAATCCTGCTTGAGTCCTGGGTAGGATTGTATGTAGTTCGTGGCGTGAATCCTGCGTGAGTCCTGGGTAGGATTGCAAGCAGTTAGTTCATGGTGTAAACCCTGCTTGAGTCCTGGGTAGGATTGTATGCAGTGCATGGTCTCAGTCCGTGAGTCCTGGGTAGGATTGTATGTAGTGCATGACGTCAGTATGTAGTTCATGGCGTGAGTTCTATGTAGGATTGCCTGCAGTCCATCCGCCGTGGTCGTTGAACAGCAGTCGTGGCTGATGAATGAGTTCTCTTGTGAGTCATTCCTACTCGTGTCCTTCCCCCTCCGCATGTGAGCGTATTAAAAGTCATTTGCTATTCTCGGCGGGACGGTGGATCTGTCTCCTCCCCCTT